>NC_088401.1:87478088-87778088 GCF_034236695.1 Oncorhynchus nerka | reverse complement strand
ATGATTAAGACCCCTTGACTTATTCCACATTTTGTTACATATTTTATTTGAAAATAATTCAGACCCTTTACTCAGCACTTTGTTGAACTACCTTTTGGCAGTGATTACAGCCTCTGGTCTTCTTGGGTACGACGCTACAAACTTGGCACACCTGTATTTGGGGAGTTTTTCCCCCTTTCTTCTCTGCAGATTCTCCCAAGCTCTGTCAGGTTGGATGGGGAGCGTCGCTGCACAGCTGTTTTCAGGTTTCTCCAGAGATGTTCGATTGGGTTCAAGTCCGGGCTCTGGCTGTGCCACTCAAGGATATTCAGAGCCACTTGTGCATTGTCTTGGCTGTGTGCTTAGTGTCGTTGTCCTGTTTGAAGGTGAACCTTCGCCCCCAGTCTGAGGTCCTGAGCGCTCTGGAGCAGGTTTTCATCAAGGATCTCTCTGCACTTTTCTCCATTCATCTTTCCCTCGAGTCTCCCAGTCCCTGCCACTGAATAATATCCCCACAGCATGATGCTGCCACCACCATGCTTCACTGTAGGGATGGTGCCAAGTTTCCTCCAGATGTGACGCTTGGCATTCAGGCCAAAGAGTTCAATCTTGGTTTCATAAGACCAGAGAATCTTGTTTATCATGGTCTGAGAGTCTTTAGGTGCCTTTTTGACAAACTCCAAGCAGGCTGTGCCTTTTACTGAGGAGTGGCTTCCATGTGGCCACTCTACCATAAAGGCCTGATTGGTGGAGTGCTGCAGAGATGGTTGTCCTTCTGGTTGTCCTTCCCCCATCTTCACAGAGAACTGGTCAGTGACCACTGGGTTCTTGGTCACCTCCCTGACCATGGCCCTTCTCCCCAGATTGCTCAGTTTGGCCGGGCAGCCAGCTCTGGGAAGAGTCTTGGTGGTTCCAAACTTCTTCCATTTAAGAATGACGTAGGCCACTGTTCTTGGGGACCCTTTTTAATGCTAGGTATCCTTCCCCAGGTCTGTACATCGACACAATCCTGTCTCAGAGCTCTACGGACAATTCCTTCGACCTCATGACTTTGTTTTTGCTCTGACGTGCACCGTCAACTGTGGGACCTTTTTATATAGACCAATCAATGGTCTTTATATATGTCCAATCAATTGAATTTCCCACAGGTGGACTACAATCAACTTGTAGAAACATGATCAACGGAAACAGGATGCACCTGAGCTCAATTTTCGAGTCTCATATCAAAGGGTCTGAATACTTATGTAAATAAGTTATTTCTGGGTTTTATTTGTAAATTACATTTCTAAAAACGGGGTTTCACTTTGTCATTTGAGGCTATTGTGTGTAGATTTGAGAAATAATATTTAATACATTTTTAGGACAAGGCTGTGACGTAACACAATGTGTGTAATACTTTCTGAATGCCCTGTGTATATATATGCAGGATAGCAGCTCCATACTTTTGCACATCTTCGCGGAGCCACAGTGGATTTGCATGGCACAGCATTCCGGATGAATCATTAGTGTGTTGGGCGGGGTTGCTAATCCTAGGTATGTCGTGGGCACGGCTAAACAGGGATCGTCACGGCTGTTAGTGCACAGCTTGTAGCGTCTCATTCTCGCTTTGTTCCGCTATCCGGGATACTTCAATTTTCTAGTTCGCCCAGACTGACTGTTGCCAATGGAAATGACAAGGGAGAGCATAAGCAAAACTTCTGCATGCGAGGGAGGGAGGGATGTAAACATTTTATCTCTTATGTATTTCAATGGCTGTATTCTCCACGTGGCATCTTACTGACGCAAATTCCGTTTTCAGATGTAATGTCACGACGACCCGTTTCAGATGTAACGTCGCGACGACCGTTTCAGATGTAACGTCGCGACGACCGTTTCAGATGTCACGTCGCGACGACCGTTTCAGATGTCACGTCGCGACGACCGTTTCAAATGTCACGTCGCGACGACCGTTTCAAATGTCATGTCGCGACGACCATCAAATGAAATCAGAATTTGTCTTGTGACAACAGCTCGATACTCGAAACTCTTCCAATCCTGATTCCCCCTCCCACTACTACTCCCACTCCCCTGCATTATGTCTATAGCAAGTCCCTCTGCTCCACCCTAGTTCCTTATTTGCTCTCTTCCAATCCTGACTCCTCCCACTAGCTAGTCTTTCTCTGCTGCTGGAACTAGCTACACAGCCCATCTGTAAATAGCCCACCTAACTACCTCATCCCCATGTTATTTCTTTGCTCCTTTGCACCCCAGTATCTCTACTTGTACATTCATCTTCTGCACATATATCACTCCAGTATTTAATTGCTAAATTGTAATTATTTTGCCATTATGGCCTATTTATTGCCTTAACTCACTAATCTTACTACATTTGCACAGATTTTGATTTTTCTATTGTGTTATTGACTGTTTGTTTGTTTATCCCGTGTGTTACTCTGTTTCGTTTGTGTCGCTTTGCTTTATCTTGGCCAGGTCGACAGTGCTTTGCTTTATCTTGGCCAGGTCGACAGTGCTTTGCTTTATCTTGGCCAGGTCGACAGTGCTTTGCTTTATCTTGGCCAGGTCGACAGTGCTTTGCTTTATCTTGGCCAGGTCGACAGTGCTTTGCTTTATCTTGGCCAGGTCGACACTGCTTTGCTTTATCTTGGCCAGGTCACAGTTGTTCTCAACTGGCCTACCTGGTTAAATAAAGGTGAAAAAAACCAAAACTATAGCTTAGTCTCTCTCTGTTGCTGGAACATAACATACCTGGTTTACTTATCCCGTGGAGCTCACTGGCACAGGAAAGAGGGCCCAGAATAGTCTATATTAAATAGTTAACCAGCATGAGCTTCAGGCTGAGCCCAGTAGATGGTTGATTAAAATAGTTGAAGTTCGTTGCAGACAGATGGCGTAGAGATGAATGGTATTGAAAGAACATGCGTTCTAGCGCCCTCTTCAGGTCGGTCTCAATTATTTCATCAAACAGTGCGCTTAAAGCACCAGACAAGATCTGTGCATTATAGTTGTTTAAATAAAATCACAGGGTGTGTCGGTCTATGCGGGAAAAACACATTTAAAAAAACAACAACATTTTGACCAGACTGCTCCTGTTTGACCAAGGTTTTTTAGCTGGGTACAGCTTGAGGTTACTGGTACACTTAGTCATGGATATCGCTCTCACTGTGCGAGTTCTACAGCTAATGTCTGTGACAAACAAACTCCGACACTCTCTCTGTGGGTTACTGGTACAGTTCAGGGGGGGTGATGGGCGAACTGTTGTGCTCTAAGAGGTGTCTGCTCGGTAGACAAGTCGTGCCAGCGGTCTTGTCTGTGCCTGGGAATGTCAGCCTCAGCCTCTGCTATTCTACCGGCGTCCCAAATGGCACCCTATTCCATTTGTTATTTTATAGTACACTACCTTAGACTGGGCTCTGGTCAAAAGTAGTGCTCTATGTAGGGAATAGGGTGCCATTTGAAGTGCACACAGTCATTGGACAGGAATACAGCAGCTCTGCTGGTGGTAGGGCTGGCCTGTCAGTTAGGACTATGTCACGCTGTTATGCTGAGCGTGGACAGAGTGATAATGCTGCCATTGACTGGGCCTTAGTCCTCCCCTCCCTACCCCTCTCTTCCCCTCTCTCTTCGCCATGCATATAGAAAGCATTTTATACCCAGCTGTGGCTTACCAGTTGTTTTTAAATGGGTAGAAGGATGCAGATATAATTTTGGGTTGGAGGTAGGCGGGGGGGGGGGCAATGCCATGAATGTTTTAAGGCTTGCGTTTACAAATATGCCCCCCAGGTTGTGGGTTTTAGAAGGGTTTAGTGTGGTGGATTCCAACTTGTTTGCATGAATGTTCTTCAGTCATTCACAACATCTCAGCTCTCTTTTTACAACGATCACACCCTGCATGCCTGTTCTCTTCATTCATATCTTCTGACGGATGGCTTCACAACATCACAGCTGGAATGATAATTGCCAGCTCTCTCGTGTTCCCTTGCTCTCTCGTGTTCCCTTGCTCTCTCGTGTTCCCTTGCTCTCTCGTGTTCCCTAGCTCTCTCGTGTTCCCTTGCTCTCTCGTGTTCCCTTGCTCTCTCGTGTTCCCTTGCTCTCTCGTGTTCCCTAGCTCTCTCGTGTTCCCTTGCTCTCTCGTGTTCCCTTGCTCTCTCGTGTTCCCTTGCTCTCTCGTGTTCCCTTGCTCTCTCGTGTTCCCTTGCTCTCTCGTGTTCCCTTGCTCTCTCGTGTTCCCTTGCTCTCTCGTGTTCCCTTGCTCTCTCGTGTTCCCTTGCTCTCTCGTGTTCCCTTGCTCTTTATATTTTTTTTAACCCTTTTTTCGTGGACTCAAATTGTTATATTCGGGGACAGCCCTACTGGAGGCTGTTTTTTGTATGTGGCCACTGTGTCTGTACCAAATGACACCACATTCAGTATATAGTACACTACTCTGGTCACTATATTGATTACAGGGTGCTGTTTTGGGAGGAGCACCGACACCTGGAGCAGCATTCATGGTTGCTGGGTCACATTTTTCAAAAACCGTTTGAGAGTGAAACCTTTCTAGGTAGCAAGTAGTGTACCTACACGAGGGCAACGAGAGGGGTAATTTCTAGGTAGAAAGTAGTGTACTGTTAGACCTACACGAGGGCAACGAGAGGGGTAATTTCTAGGTAGAAAGTAGTGTACTGTTAGACCTACACGAGGGCAACGAGAGGGGTAATTTCTAGGTAGAAAGTAGTGTACTGTTAGACCTACACGAGGGGTAATTTCTAGGTAGAAAGTAGTGTACTGTTAGACCTACACGAGGGGTAATTTCTAGGTAGAAAGTAGTGTACTGTTAGACCTACACGAGGGGTAATTTCTAGGTAGAAAGTAGTGTACTGTTAGACCTACACGAGGGGTAATTTCTAGGTAGAAAGTAGTGTACTGTTAGACCTACACGAGGGCAACGAGAGGGGTAATTTTGCTCCGACAATTGTTGGAACATTTCACCGAAGACAGAGTTTGACACGAGCATTTTTATCAGCCCTTGTTGTAGGTTAACATTTTACAGTATCCTATATAATTCATTTTCCCCTCCAGTAACATAATTTTTTTTTTTTTGTGTGTGTCTGCCTCGTAGACAAATTATGAATTTATAAGCGTTAGTGTTCTGGGCTGGTCCTGATGGGAACTGAGGAGAGTGGGGTTGGTTCATACAAGCATAGACTGTATGTTTGTGGATCTGAGACACACTAGGTCTTTTCCTAGCACTGGGCAGAGGTAAATTATTCTCATTTTCTTTAGCCAGGATAGTCCATCCATTAACAATTGCCACTGTTTTCCAGGGAGTCTTGACATCCCATTAAACTTATAAAACATTGAAGAATTGCCACAACGTGTAATATTTTACCGCAAACAAAATGCCAACTCTTTCCTCCGCTTCTCTTTTCGTCTGTGAGGCTACAATATGTGGCGTTTTCCTGAGGAAGCTGTGAAGCGAGCGTTCGTCTATTGCGTCTGTTATTAAAGAAAGCAAAAACAAAGTGTATGTTTACTATTGTGGTCATGAGTCTGTTATTAAATGTGTCTACTGCTTTGCATTAAATCAACAAGTATTGCATTCGCGTGTGTGGGGCCTACAGAACTTGGTTCATTTATGGACTAATAAATCTGTTCATATGGGCAGAATATTGTGTATATATATATTTGTTCATGTGGTTATATAGAGGCTGAAGGCAAAACAATTGCCTGCTCTAGGTTAAAAAACAGCCCATACTATTTCTAGGCCTATAGAAATTCACGTGGTTATATCATTTAGTGATGTTACATTTTCATGAGGATCCCTGTTAGCTAACGCCATAATGCGATCTAATCTTCCTGGGGGTACAACACCAATTAACAAGACTTCACAAACAAACAAGACTTCACAAACAAACAAGACTTCACAAACAAACAAGACTTCACAAACAAACAAGACTTCACAAACAAACAAGACTTCACAAACAAACAAGACTTCACAAACAAACAAGACTTCACAAACAAACAAGACTTCACAAACAAACAAGACTTCACAAACAAACAAGACTTCACAAACAAACAAGACTTCACAAACAAACAAGACTTCACAAACAAACAAGACTTCACAAACAAACAAGACTTCAAACAAACAAGACTTCACAAACAAACAAGACTTCACAAACAAACAAGACTTCACAAACAAACAAGACTTCACAAACATTCAACAAGTAGACAATACAGACGATTAAAATACCTGACAGGAAACACTTAACATTTCAGTTGATGCGTTCTAGTTCCTGTCCAGTCATATGGTCTGTTTCCTGTCCAGTCATATGGTCTATCACATTAGATGTTCTTTCTATTTCCTGTCCAGTCAAATGGTCTATCACATTAGATGTTCTGTCTATTTCCTGTCCAGTCATATGGTCTATCACATTAGATGTTCTGTCTATTTCCTGTCCAGTCATATGGTCTATCACATTAGATGTTCTGTCTATTTCCTGTCCAGTCATATGGTCTATCACATTAGATGTTCTGTCTATTTCCTGTCCAGTCAAATGGTGTATCACATTAGATGTTCTGTCTATTTCCTGTCCAGTCATATGGTCTATCACATTAGATGTTCTGTCTATTTCCTGTCCAGTCAAATGGTCTATCACATTAGATGTTCTGTCTATTTCCTGTCCAGTCAAATGGTCTATCACATTAGATGTTCTGTCTATTTCCTGTCCAGTCATATGGTCTATCACATTAGATGTTCTGTCTATTTCCTGTCCAGTCAAATGGTCTATCACATTAGATGTTCTGTCTATTTCCTGTCCAGTCAAATGGTCTATCACATTAGATGTTCTGTCTATTTCCTGTCCAGTCATATGGTCTATCACATTAGATGTTCTGTCTATTTCCTCTCGAAGGTGGATTTATTTTTTGCCTGAGAAATATGGATTGGTAAAAAGTAACATTCAGCTTTAGCTCGATGTAAAACTGTTGTTTTAGCTGAATGTTTGGTGGTTATGCGTGTTGCTAGTATGTACTAATTGGGCTGAAAAATACTTAAAAAGAAATAACATTCCTAAAGAAAAATTGAAGAATAGATTGTAATTATTTTTTTTTTGCGTGAAGCTATGAGAGATTCTGGTGCATTTTTAGTAATATTCATTCGGTTAGAGCAATGAGTTTATCTGGCAGCCCTGTTTTGAGCCATTTGGAGTTTTTAATTTTTAATCTTTAGTTCCATATAACTGGACAGTACTCTAAGTGTGATAGGACCAGAGATTGACTCTGTACTGGTACCCCCTGTATATAGCCTCCACATTGACTCTGTACCGTAATACCCTGTATAGTCTCCACATTGACTCTGTACCGGTACCCCCTGTATATAGTCTCCACATTGACTCTGTACCGGTACCCCCTGTATATAGTCTCCACATTGACTCTGTACCGGTACCCCCTGTATATAGCCTCCACATTGACTCTGTACCGGTACACCCTGTATATAGCCTCCACATTGACTCTGTACCGTAATACCCTGTATATAGCCTGCACATTGACTCTGTACCGTAATACCCTGTATATAGCCTCCACATTGACTCTGTACCGTAACACCCTGTATATAGCCTCCACACTGACTCTGTACCGTAATACCCTGTATATAGCCTCCACATTGATTCTGTACCGGTACCCCCTGTATATAACCTCCACATTGACTCTGTACCGTAACACCCTGTATATAGCCTCCACATTGATTCTGTACCGGTACCCCCTGTATATAGCCTCCACATTGACTCTGTACCGGTACCCCCTGTATATAGCCTCCACATTGATTCTGTACCGGTACCCCCTGTATATAACCTCCACATTGACTCTGTACCGTAACACCCTGTATATAACCTCCACATTGACTCTGTACCGTAATACCCTGTATATAGCCTCCACATTGACTCTGTACCGTAATACCCTGTATATAACCTCCACATTGACTCTGTACCGTAATACCCTGTATATAACCTCCACATTGACTCTGTACCGTAATACCCTGTATATAGCCTCCACATTGACTCTGTACCGTAATACCCTGTATATAACCTCCACATTGACTCTGTACCGTAATACCCTGTATATAACCTCCACATTGACTCTGTACCGTAATACCCTGTATATAGCCTCCACATTGACTCTGTACCGTAATACCCTGTATATAACCTCCACATTGACTCTGTACCGTAATACCCTGTATATAGCCTCCACATTGACTCTGTACCGTAACACCCTGTATATAGCCTCCACATTGACTCTGTACCGGAACCCCCCTGTATATAGCCTCCACATTGACTCTGTACCGTAATACCCTGTATATAGCCTCCACATTGACTCTGTACCGTAACACCCTGTATATAGCCTCCACATTGACTCTGTACCGTAATACCCTGTATATAGCCTCCACATTGACTCTGTACCGTAACACCCTGTATATAACCTCCACATTGACTCTGTACCGTAATACCCTGTATATAGCCTCCACATTGACTCTGTACCGTAACACCCTGTATATAGCCTCCACATTGACTCTGTACCGTAATACCCTGTATATAGCCTGCACATTGACTCTGTACCGTAATACCCTGTATATAGCCTCCACATTGACTCTGTACCGTAACACCCTGTATATAACCTCCACATTGACTCTGTACCGTAATACCCTGTATATAGCCTCCACATTGACTCTGTACCGTAACACCTGTATATAGCCTCCACATTGACTCTGTACCGTAATACCCTGTATATAGCCTCCACATTGACTCTGTACCGTAACACCCTGTATATAACCTCCACATTGACTCTGTACCGTAATACCCTGTATATAGCCTCCACATTGACTCTGTACCGTAACACCCTGTATATAACCTCCACATTGACTCTGTACCGTAATACCCTGTATATAGCCTCCACATTGACTCTGTACCGTAATACCCTGTATATAGCCTCCACATTGACTCTGTACCGTAACACCCTGTATATAACCTCCACATTGACTCTGTACCGTAATACCCTGTATATAGCCTGCACATTGACTCTGTACCGTAATACCCTGTATATAGCCTGCACATTGACTCTGTACCGTAATACCCTGTATATAGCCACATTGACTCTGTACCGTAATACCCTGTATATAACCTCCACATTGACTCTGTACCGTAATACCCTGTATATAGCCACATTGACTCTGTACCGTAATACCCTGTATATAACCTCCACACTGACTCTGTTCCGTAATACCCTGTATATAGCCACATTGACTCTGTACCGTAATACCCTGTATATAAGCCTCCACATTGTTATTTTTACTGCTGTTCTTTAATGATTTGTTTAACTTTTTTTTCATTTTTTTCTGAAATGTTCTTGTTCTGACCTTGAAGAATGAATCCTGAGGGTAGCAGTGCAAGATCCTTTTAAGATGAAATATTTGGATTATTAGCATATGAATGACTAGCAATTATATTTCTGGACTTTAGAAGCCATCCAACCAACCCCATTTATTCAGACATGTAATTTCAGGTAAAGTTACGCCCCTGCTATAGATATAGGAACCCGTATTCGGGCCCTGCTCTAGCCCAATAGATATAGGAACACGTATTCGGGCCCTGCTATAGCCCAATAGATATAGGAACCCGCATTCGGGCCCTGCTATAGCCCAATAGATGATATAGGAACGTGTATTTGGGCCCTGCTATAGCCCAATAGATGATATAGGAATGTGTATTTGGGCCCTGCTATAGATATAGGAATGTGTATTCGGGCCCTGCTATAGATATAGGAATGTGTATTCGGGCCCTGCTATAGATATAGGAACGTGTATTAGCCCAATAGATGATATAGGAATGTGTATTCGGGCCCTGCTATAGATATAGGAATGTGTATTCAGGCCCTGCTATAGCCCAATAGATGATATAGGAACGTGTATTCAGGCCCTGCTATAGCCCAATAGATGATATAGGAACGTGTATTCAGGCCCTGCTATAGCCCAATAGATGATATAGGAACGTGTATTCAGGCCCTGCTATAGCCCAATAGACGATATAGGAACCCGCATTCGGGTCCTGCTATAGCCCAATAGATGATATAGGAACGTGTATTCAGGCCCTGCTATAGATATAGGAACGTGTATTCGGGCCCTGCTATAGCCCAATAGATGATATAGGAACCCGCATTCAGGCCCTGCTATAGATATAGGAATGTGTATTCGGGCCCTGCTATAGCCCAATAGATGATATAGGAACCCGCATTCAGGCCCTGCTATAGATATAGGAATGTGTATTCAGGCCCTGCTATAGCCCAATAGATGATATAGGAACCCGTATTCAGGCCCTGCTATAGATATAGGAACCCGCATTCAGGCCCTGCTATAGATATAGGAACCCGTATTCGGTCCCTGCTATAGCCCAATAGATGATATAGGAACGTGTATTCAGGCCCTGCTATAGCCCAATAGATGATATAGGAACGTGTATTCAGGCCCTGCTATAGCCCAATAGATGATATAGGAACGTGTATTCAGGCCCTGCTATAGCCCAATAGATGATATAGGAACGTGTATTCAGGCCCTGCTATAGATATAGGAACGTGTATTCAGGCCCTGCTATAGATATAGGAATGTGTATTCGGGCCCTGCTATAGATATAATAGATGATATAGGAACCCGTATTCAGGCCCTGCTATAGATATAGGAATGTGTATTCGGGCCCTGCTATAGCCCAATAGATGATATAGGAACGTGTATTCAGGCCCTGCTATAGCCCAATAGACGTGATTAGGGCCGTGTATAGATCAGGCCCTGCTATTCAGGCCCAATAGATGATATAGGAACGTGTATTCAGGCCCTGCTATAGATATAGGAACGTGTATTCAGGCCCTGCTATAGATATAGGAACGTGTATTCAGGCCCTGCTATAGATATAGGAACGTGTATTCAGGCCCTGCTATAGATATAGGAACGTGTATTCAGGCCCTGCTATAGATATAGGAACGTGTATTCGGGCCCTGCTATAGCCCAATAGATGATATAGGAACCCGTATTCAGGCCCTGCTATAGCCCAATAGATGATATAGGAACCCGTATTCAGGCCCTGCTATAGCCCAATAGATGATATAGGAACGTGTATTCAGGCCCTGCTATAGATATAGGAATAGATGATATAGGAACGTGTATTCAGGCCCTGCTATAGCCCAATAGATGATATAGGAACGTGTATTCAGGCCCTGCTATAGCCCAATAGATGATATAGGAACCCGTATTCGGTCCATATAACCTCCAGCTTTGCTTTGATTTTAATGAAATGCTGCAAACAGACAAAGCGTTGTTTCCCGATCTTTTAAAAATACTCATAAACAGAAACCGGCTATACAGCTGGCTTGAGTTTCCCAGCCAAATAGGCCTCTAAGGAAGCTACCGGTACCACGATATAGGAACACCAAAAAATGGTGCTTTCTAAGTGACTCCAAACTTTTAAAAGGTAGTGTAAGTATGAAATGACACTCATGGAATCATGTAGTAACCCAAATGAGTGTTAAACAAATCAATATATATTTGAATTTCAAAGGAGCCACTCTTTGCCAGAGAAACCCTGGAATCAGTAGGTGTCCAAACTTTTGACTGGTACTCTGTGTTGGGTAGCTGGCAGAATCTGTGTTAAGTGGCTCGCTGTGTGTGTCTGTCTGAGGCCTCTGGCTGTATGCATTAGGTCACGGTCACTGTGAGGGAGAGAGAGAGAGAGTTTGGATTTAGCCTGGGTCAGACTGCCTTTCTCTCCTCTCTTCCCTCTCCTCCTCCTTTCCCATCTCCCTTCCTTCTCCTCTCTCTCCTCCCTTCTCTTCCCTCTCTCTCCTCCCTTCTCTTCCCTCTCTCTCCTCCCTTCTCTTCCCTCTCCCTCTTCCCTCTCCCTCCTCTCTCTCTTCCCCCTCCTCCCTTCTCTTCTCTCTCCTACCTTCTCTTCTCTCTCCTCTCTGTTCCTCTCTTCTCCCCCCTTCTCCTTTCTTCCCCTCTTCTCCCCTCTCAAATAATTTTCTAATGCAATAAACTCTTAGCCTGGATCCCAACCAGCCTCTACTATGCTTTGCTCTGAGGCCTTGGCTGGTATCAGGCCCAGCAGTGTGCTATCGTGGATGCTCCCCAAATGACTCCTTATGCCCTATATTGTGTACTACCTTTGGTCCAGCGGCCTATAGTAATGCACTTTATAGGGAATAGGGTGCAATTTGGGATATACTCAGTGGAATTTGATTAAAACAAAGTCTTAATGTATTTCTGGGCTGGCAGGGACAGAGGAAGAGTTTTCTGGGACTGACAAATTAGTTGCCTGCGGAAAGTCATGGGTCTTTAAAAAAAAAAATATATAATTTTGTTGAGTGGATGAGACCAACGTGTGGATGGCGGGTGTAGGCCTAATACCAGCTGAACGCTAGCAATAGAGTATTAGTTGTTATACTGAGCAAACGCTATGAACCAACAGACTAGCTAAGCCAGTTGGTAGAACGTTTTAATGATTTAGATGAGGTTAGGCTGTCCAGGTGAACCAGGTGCCTGCTCCAGGTGCCTGCTCCAGGTGCCTGCTCCAGGTGCCTGCTCCAGGTCTTTATTCATGGGTAGGACACACAGCCTCCCCCCCCAAAAAAATTTTTATGCTAGGGTGTCCCTATCAAAATGATGTGTTGAGACCAATCAAGGCCAATTTTCTGTCTTGGTGCAAGAGGGTCTAACGCTCTGCCTGTGTGATGGTAGATATGGGGGACCGCTGCCAGCCAGGCATCACTTTATCCATGGGTGAATATACAGACACTTATTTATATATCTATCTATCTATCTATATATATTTATATATCTATATATTTATATATCTATATATTTATATATCTATATATTTATATATCTATATATTTATTTATCTTTATCTATATATTTATATATCTATATATTTATATATCTATATATTTATATATCTATATATTTATATATCTATATATTTATATATCTATATATTTATATATTTATATATCTATATATTTATATATCTATATATTTATATATCTATTTATATATCTATATATTTATATATCTATATATATCTTTATCTATATATATTTATATTATATATCTATATATTTATATATCTATATATTTATATATATCTATATATATCTTTATCTATATATATCTATATATTTATATATCTATATATTTATATATCTATATATATCTTTATCTATATATATCTATATATTTATATATCTATATATTTATATATCTATATATTTATTTCTATATATTTATATATCTATATATTTATTTATATATCTATATATATCTTTATCTATATATATCTATATATTTATATATCTATATATATCTTTATCTATATATCTATATATTTATATATCTATATATTTATATATCTATATATATCTTTATCTATATATTTATATATCTATATATTTATATATCTATAATATATCTTTATCTATATATATCTATATATTTATATATCTATATATCTATATATATTTATATATATATATATCTTTATCTATATATATCTATATATTTATATATATATATTTATATATCTATATATTTATATAATATATATTTATATATATTTATATATCTATATATATCTTTATATATATTTATATATCTATATATATATCTATATATATTTATATATCTATATATCTATATATATTTATATATCTATATATATCTTTATCTATATATTTATATATCTATATATATATCTATATATTTATATATCTATATCTATATATATTTATATATATATATATCTATATATCTACATATATATCTAAGTATTATATTTATATCTATATATATTTATATATCTATATATTTATATCTATATATACCTGATATCTATATATATTTATATATCTGATATTTATATATCTATTGATATTTATATATCTCAGCCTATATTTATATATCTATATATATTTATATATCTAGATCTTATTTATATATCATATATATCTTTATCTTTATATCTTTATCTATTATAACATTTATCATATTTCTTTATCTATATATATCTCAATCTATATATATCTGATAACACTATCAGTGGGATATCTATATATATCTTTATCTATATATTCTTTATCTATATATATCTAATAATATCACATTAATATCTATATATATCTTTATCTATATATATCTATATATATCTTTATCTATATATTTATCTATCTATATATTTATATATCTATATATATCTATCTATCTATATTTATATATGTATCTCTATCTCTATAGGTTCTCTATCTCTCTCTCTGTATATCTATATATCTCTCTCTCTCTCTCTACAACCCTAGTGAGAAGTAGTTGGTGACTGGCTGCTTTGGCGTCATGAACTAGGCAGGCACACACCTGATGCCGAGGGTCTGTTTAAACGGCACACTGATTCTCTCCCACACCGTGTTGATGTCATGGAAGCTCAGCCTGAGTTTGGTTCAGTCCCCCCCCATCTCTCAGATCTTAATTAAATCAAGAGGTGGGGCGGCGCTTTTGCGGTTTGAATCACAGATTGCTTCTTTTAACATGTATATTCAGTATTTGTTGTCTGCGTGAATCAAATGTCAAACCCTGGTGTGACTAACACTGGCTCAGTGGGATGTCTTCATCCCTCTTCACTCTGCCCCGAGATGTTCTCTGCAGTTTATATGGTAATGAATGCATCACATTAACACTGAAATGTCAGCAGTCCTTCCTCTCTCTGGCAGGTTCCCCTCCTCTCTCTGGCAGGTTCCCCTCCTCTCTCTGGCAGTTTCCCCTCCTCTCTCTGGCAGGTTTCCCCTCCTCTCTCTGGCAGGTTCCCCTCCTCTCTCTGGCAGGTTTCCCCTCCTCTCTCTGGCAGGTTTCCCCTCCTCTCTCTGGCAGGTTTCCCCTCCTCTCTCTGGCAGGTTTCCCCTTCCTCTCTCTGGCAGGTTTCCCCTTCCTCTCTCTGGCAGGTTTCCCTTCCTCTCTCTGGCAGGTTTCCCCTTCCTCTCTCTGGCAGGTTCCCCTCCTCTCTCTGGCAGGTTCCAGAGAGGACGGGAACCCGAGCTGTTCTGGCTCGGACAATGGTTACTTGTGTAGGGAGTAGGGTGTCATTTAGGACGAACCCTCATGTCTCAACGGTAATATCCTGTCCTTGTCCCTCAGGTGAATCCATGAAGCAGGCATCAGGAGAGTTTGCAGAGGACCCCTGTTCCTCGGTAAAGAGGGGTAACATGGTCCGTGCAGCCAGGGCCCTCCTCTCTGCCGTCACTCACCTGCTGGTTCTGGCCGACATGTCTGATGTCTATAAGCTGCTGCTGCAACTCAAACTGGTGAGACACACATACACATACACACGCACACACAGGCACACAGAGGCACACGGAGAGAGACATGAATAACTAAACCATTATTAACTTGTCACATACACAGATGGGTAGCTTGTCCACATAGACACACACAGATGGATGATGGGTAGCTTGTCCACATAGACACACACAATGGATGATGGGTAGCTTGTTGATGTAGACACACACAATGGATGATGGGTAGCTTGTTGATGTGGACACACACAGATGGATGATGGGTAGCTTGTTGATGTGGACACACACAGATGGATGATGGGTAGCTTGTTGATGTAGACACACACAGATGGATGATGGGTAGCTTGTTGATGGATGAGAGCTTGTTGATGTGGACACACAGATGGATGATGGGTAGCTTGTTGATGTGGACACACACAATGGATGATGGGTAGCTTGTTGATGTGGACACACACAGATGGATGATGGGTAGCTTGTTGATGTGGACACACACAGATGGATGATGGGTAGCTTGTTGATGTGGACACACACAGATGGATTATGGGTAGCTTGTTGATGTAGACACACACAGATGGATGATGGGTAGCTGTTGATGTAGACACACACAGATGGATTATGGGAGCACACACAATGGATGATGGGTAGCTTGTTGATGTGGACACACACAGATGGATTATGGGTAGCTTGTTGATGTGGACACACACAGATGGATTATGGGTAGCTTGTTGATGTAGACACACACAGATGGATTATGGGTAGCTTGTTGATGTGGACACACACAGATGGATTATGGGTAGCTTGTTGATGTGGACACACACAGATGGATTATGGGTAGCTTGTTGATGTAGACACCGATGGATTATGGGTAGCTTGTCGATGTGGGCTCTTGTGGATATGACTGAACTTCCATATAGGAGAAAATATTTAGCCAGATTATGAATAACTTGAATGTTACATTTATTTTATTGCTTCGAATAAAATATAAATCAGATCTTAAAATAAGTTCTGATTCACCTTTCTGAAAAGAAAGCCAGACACGTCCAGTTTTTAAACTATTTTTGTAGGTAAATATTTTGCCTGACTCAAACTAACGTTGTGGTGTCTTGGCTAAAACGTTTTAAACAAGGTCTTCTGTGTGTCGTCCATCTCTTTACCTGCACTTCAGGTGTTTTATTGTTGTGGAAATGAAACAACAAAATCCTGACCTTAAACAAGGTCACACACCAATAGAGATGTCAATAGAGATGACCTTACTGTTTATCATCTCCGGTTGTCTTAGTCCCAAATGGCACTCTATTCTCTATATAGTGCACTACTTTTAACCAGGGCCCGTAGGGTAGTGCACTACTTCTAACCAGGGCCCGTAGGGTAGTGCACTACTTCTAACCAGGGCCCGTAGGGTAGTGCACTACTTCTAACCAGGGCCCGTAGGGTAGTGCACTACTTCTAACCAGGGCCCGTAGGGTAGTGCACTACTTCTAACCAGGGCCCGTAGGGTAGTGCACTACTTCTAACCAGGGCCCGTAGGGTAGTGCACTACTTCTAACCAGGGCCCGTAGGGTAGTGCACTACTTCTAACCAGGGCCCGTAGGGTAGTGCACCACTTCTAACCAGGGCCCGTAGGGTAGTGCACCACTTCTAACCAGGGCCCGTAGGGTAGTGCACTACTTCTAACCAGGGCCCGTAGGGTAGTGCACCACTTCTAACCAGGGCCCGCAGGGTAGTGCACTACTTCTAACCAAAAACTTTTTCCATTGATCGTTAGTACTCTAATTGACCTCTCGTCCTTGGTCTCGGAGTTTGTGTTTTTATCTGGGACATATTCTTAGTTTCAGCTTCAGAACACAATCTCTCTGTGTGTCAGTGAGGAACCTGTTCTGATGTGAACACACCAACACCACGATCTCTGTGTGTGTCAGTGAGGAACCTGTTCTGATGTGAACACACCAACACCACGATCTCTGTGTGTGTCAGTGAGGAACCTGTTCTGATGTGAACACACCAACACCACGATCTCTGTGTGTGTCAGTGAGGAACCTGTTCTGATGTGAACACACCAACACCACGATCTCTGTGTGTGTCAGTGAGTAACCTGTTCTGATGTGAACACACCAACACCACGATCTCTGTGTGTGTCAGTGAGTAACCTGTTCTGATGTGAACACACCAACACCACGATCTCTCTGTGTGTCAGTGAGGAACCTGTTCTGATGTGAACACACCAACACCACGATCTCTCTGTGTGTCAGTGAGTAACCTGTTCTGATGTGAACACACCAACACCACGATCTCTGTGTGTGTCAGTGAGGAACCTGTTCTGATGTGAACACACCAACACCGCGATCTCTGTGTGTGTCAGTGAGGAACCTGTTCTGATGTGAACACACCAACACCGCGATCTCTGTGTGTGTCAGTGAGGAACCTGTTCTGATGTGAACACACCAACACCACGATCTCTGTGTGTGTCAGTGAGGAACCTGTTCTGATGTGAACACACCAACACCACGATCTCTCTGTGTGTCAGTGAGTAACCTGTTCTGATGTGAACACACCAACACCACGATCTCTGTGTGTGTCAGTGAGGAACCTGTTCTGATGTGAACACACCAACACCGCGATCTCTGTGTGTGTCAGTGAGGAACCTGTTCTGATGTGAACACACCAACACCACGATCTCTCTGTGTGTCAGTGAGGAACCTGTTCTGATGTGAACACACCAACACCACGATCTCTGTGTGTGTCAGTGAGGAACCTGTTCTGATGTGAACACACCAACACCACGATCTCTGTGTGTGTCAGTGAGTAACCTGTTCTGATGTGAACACACCAACACCACGATCTCTGTGTGTGTCAGTGAGGAACCTGTTCTGATGTGAACACACCAACACCACGATCTCTGTGTGTGTCAGTGAGGAACCTGTTCTGATGTGAACACACCAACACCACGATCTCTGTGTGTGTCAGTGAGTAACCTGTTCTGATGTGAACACACCAACACCACGCCGTTGTTTGACACAATGACCTCCGTGTGTCTGAGTCACTTTTACAGCCGGGATCTAAAATGGCCGACATCTGTCATTCTTCAAGCCTCGGACAGGACAGCAGGTTGAACAGGAAATGACTATGGCCTGTATGCGTTAATTATCTTGGACTTCCGGGTGCAGATCTAGGATCAGTGTTGTCTTTATTTTAATACATCATCAAGATTATATAGACAGCTAAATTAGCACTCAAAGACTTTTATATGAACACGGGGCCCAGGATGCTATGATTTACTATGAAACTAAGTAGGAGAAGATTTGAAAAGGACAAGTTTCTGCTCTTGAGGTTGGAGAGCCTCCACAGCTATGTGTGGTATTTCCGTGTGGGCTAGGCTCCACCCTGTGTTCTAGTTGGTTATTTTAAAAACCTTCCCCTACTGGCTCTTAACATTCAGTTCTTCCACTTTACCCCTGTCTTATCATGAATCTGTTTACAGCCCACCACTTCACCGGGTTAGTGGCGTCCAGACACTCTGGAAATGGCAAAGTGTTCCCTATGTAGTACACTACTTTTGACTAGGGTCTGTATCCCAAATGACACCCTATTCTCTATAGTCCCTATTCCACATGGGGTCTGGTTAAATAAAGTGCACTATATAGGGAATAGGGTGCTTTTTTTTTTTTTAGACTGAGATACAAACTGAGGCAGTGCTCTTGCTGTAACTGAGTATCTTCATCTCGGGGCTGCAGCAAAGTCCGAGATGAAGTCCTGACATGCTCTGGACACTGGCCTCCCTGTTAGAGAGAGATGAAGTCCTGACATGCTCTGGACACTGGCCTCCCTGTTAGAGAGAGATGAAGTCCTGACATGCTCTGGACACTGGCCTCCCTGTTAGAGAGAGATGAAGTCCTGACATGCTCTGGACACTGGCCTCCCTGTTAGAGAGAGATGAAGTCCTGACATGCTCTGGACACTGGCCTCCCTGTTAGAGAGATGAACCCCTGACATGCTCTGGACACTGGCCTCCCTGTTAGAGATGAACCCCTGACATGCTCTGGACACTGGCCTCCCTGTTAGAGATGAACCCCTGACATGCTCTGGACACTGGCCTCCCTGTTAGAGAGAGATGAAGTCCTGACATGCTCTGGACACTGGCCTCCCTGTTAGAGAGAGATGAAGTCCTGACATGCTCTGGACACTGGCCTCCCTGTTAGAGAGATGAACCCCTGACATGCTCTGGACACTGGCCTCCCTGTTAGAGAGAGATGAAGTCCTGACATGCTCTGGACACTGGCCTCCCTGTTAGAGAGAGATGAAGTCCTGACATGCTCTGGACACTGGCCTCCCTGTTAGAGAGAGATGAAGTCCTGACATGCTCTGGACACTGGCCTCCCTGTTAGAGAGAGATGAAGTCCTGACATGCTCTGGACACTGGCCTCCCTGTTAGAGAGAGATGAAGTCCTGACATGCTCTGGACACTGGCCTCCCTGTTAGAGAGATGAACCCCTGACATGCTCTGGACACTGGCCACCCTGTTAGAGAGAGATGAAGTCCCTGACATGCCTGGACACTGGCCTCTGGACACTGGCCTCCCTGTTAGAGAGATGAACCCCTGACATGCTCTGGACACTGGCCACCCTGTTAGAGATGAAGTCCTGACATGCTCTGGACACTGGCCTCCCTGTTAGAGAGAGATGAAGTCCTGACATGCTCTGGACACTGGCCTCCCTGTTAGAGAGAGATGAAGTCCTGACATGCTCTGGACACTGGCCACCCAGTGGTTCCCTGTAGCATCATGTGGGTGTTGCCAGCCAACTGCAGGAGACCGAGATGATGGCTCTTTCCGCATTCCAGGTAGAATAAGTCCCAAATGGCTCCCTAGGAAGTGCACTACTTTAGACCAGGGCTGGCACCCTATTCCCTAGGAAGTTCACTACTTTAGACCAGGACCCATAGGGTACCTTTTTGGGATGCTGTACAGGCAGGCTCTGAGTGGACTATGGGATCGTATCAAATTAATAGTGGTTCCTGAGATGTTAACATGTTTCCCACAGGGAAGAGGGAACTGTCCAGCCATACACCTGTTAGCCCCGGTCAAAAGTAACATATATGGGCATCTTCAGTTCAAGCCAGAGCATTGCTGCCGAGCCTGGGCCTCTATAAGCTACAGCTGGTTTATTCTCGCGCCTCAATAGAATAGGCTACAGCTAGCCTAGCCATGGGCCTCAATAGAATAGGCTACAGCTAGCCTAGCCATGGGCCTCAATAGAATAGGCTACAGCTAGCCTAGCCATGGGCCTCAATAGGAGAGGCTGCAGCTATCCTAGCCATGGGCCTCAATAGCATAGGCTACAGCTAGCCTCAGGCCTCAATAGCAGAGGCTACGCCTAGCCTAGCCATGGTACTCAATAGCAGAGGCTACGCCTAGCCCTAGCCATGGTACTCAATAGCAGAGGCTACGCCTAGCCTAGCCATGGTACTCAATAGCAGAGGCTACGCCTAGCCTAGCCTTGGGCCTCAATAGAAGAGGCTGCGCCTAGCCTCGGGCCTCAATAGTAGAGGCTACGCCTAGCCTAGCCTCGGGTCTCAATAGAAGAGGCTACAGCTAGCCTGTTTTTGTATATTTTATCGGTTCTGACAATGGATGGCTGAATATGGTCCGAGCCTTTTTAGACATGAGTTTATTGATGAGATTTCAGTCGTCACCCTGGGTTTGGTTACAGCTAAGGTCCAGATGGCACCCTATTCCCTACATAGTGCGCTACTAGAACCGATAGGACAGGGGCCCTGCCTAGAGTTACACTGCTAGGACACATCGCCTCTCTCTCGCGTTGTGTGAAAAGTAAAGTGTGGCTCGCTAACATGTGGCCTAGACTCCTGCAGAAACTGTTTTATCTCTAGGCAGAGAGGACTACTACCCAGGAACTACAGACAACAACAACAACAACAACAAGCTTTTTGTTTTGGATGCATGATCTGGCACATTCAGAGGCTAGGATTGTTCCTGTCAAATACTTCTATAGTGAAGGCTCACAGGGTGCAACTTCGGATGCAGACTAGTGCACTAGTTTAGAGAATAGGGTGCCGTTTGTGACGGATAACAATTGGCTGTCGACAGGAGGAGGAAGTTGATACGTAACTTTCTATCACGGTATTTCAGGAAGGTTCATGGGAGTTCCTTTCTTTATTTTGCATTATTAACACAGCTCAACATGAACACGGGGCCTACTACTGGCTGAGATCTCTAGTGTGTGTTATGGTAAAGATGGCAGGGCTAACAGTTTTTCTGTTGTAGCAGCTAGTAGCTATTGAATAATTTAGCATGAACTGTAGCTGAGGCGCTGGTCTTTAATGGACTGTTGAGTGGAAGGGAGCCATGTTGACTGTGTTGGCAGCTCACGGCAAAGAACAACCTTCCTACCACAGATTCCAGAGTCCCAAATGATATCCTTTTCATTTCCCTACATAGTGTAATACTTTTGACCAGAGCCTTAAGGGCCTAGAGAGCTCAAACCCACGGGCCCTGGTTGAAGTAGTGCACTCTGTAGGGAATAGGGTGCCATTTGGGCCAAAACACTTATGAAATGCATGATAGGATCTGAATATGAGGATGCTGAATGAGCGTTGAACCTGACTGTTGATCCTGCTGTTCCCCAAGGCTATATTTCCATTGTGCTTTTCAGAACCTGCTGCCGACATGATCAAATAGAGGGAAGAATGGGATTCTCTCCTTCCTTCCAGCTCTCACTCACATTCTCCTATTGCCGATCTGGTTGAATATATATTCAGAGATGGATTATTTTAGTGAGCAAAGAATACTCCAGGTGGTGGTGCCTGGCCTTACACGATAACAAAGGAAATCCAATAACGAAATATACACTTGTGCTAGTGGTGCAGACAGTCCATAAAGTTGCACAGAGAACCCTAGTCCATCAAGTAGCACAGAGAACCCTAGTCCATCAAGTAGCACAGAGAACCCTAGTCCATAAAGTAGCGCAGAGAACCCTAGTCCATAAAGTAGCGCAGAGAACCCTAGTCCATAAAGTAGCACAGAGAACCCTAGTCCATAAAGTAGCGCAGAGAACCCTAGTCCATAAAGTAGCACAGAGAACCCTAGTCCATCAAGTAGCACTGAGAACCCTACTCCATCAAGTAGCACTGAGAACCCTGGTCCATAAAGCAGCACAGAGAACCCTGGTCCATAAAGCAGCACTGAGAACCCTACTCCATCAAGTAGCACAGAGAACCCTACTCCATCAAGCAGCACAGAGAACCCTACTCCATCAAGTAGCACAGAGAACCCTGGTCCATAAAGCAGCACAGAGAACCCTGCCTGTCTAAACCGTTCGTTCCTCTGTAACCCCTCTAGGTGGAGGAGAACCTGGTGAAGGTGCGTAACGCTGGAACAGAGCAGGACCTGGGCATACAGTACAAGGCCCTGAAACCAGAGGTGGACAAACTCAACATGATGGCTGCCAAGAGACAGCAGGTATGTACTGGACTGTCTGATTGGGGAGGTTGGGAGTGAGACAGCAGGTATGTACTGGACTGTCTGATTGGGGAGGTTGGGAGTGAGACAGCAGGTATGTACTGGACTGTCTGATTGGGGGAGGTTGGGAGTGAGACAGCAGGTATGTACTGGACTGTCTGATTGGGGGAGGTTGGGAGTAAGACAGCAGGTATGTACTGGACTGTCTGATTGGGGGGAGGTTGGGAGTGAGACAGCAGGTATGTACTGGACTGTCTGATTGGGGAGGTTGGGAGTGAGACAGCGGGTATGTACTGGACTGTCTGATTGGGGAGGTTGGGAGTGAGACAGCAGGTATGTACTGGACTGTCTGATTGGGGAGGTTGGGAGTGAGACAGCAGGTATGTACTGGACTGTCTGATTGGGGAGGTTGGGAGTGAGACAGCAGGTATGTACTGGACTGTCTGATTGGGGGAGGTTGGGAGTGAGACAGCAGGTATGTACTGGACTGTCTGATTGGGGAGGTTGGGAGTGAGACAGCGGGTATGTACTGGACTGTCTGATTTGGGGAGGTTGGGAGTGAGACAGCGGGTATGTACTGGATTGTCTGATTGGGGGAGGTTGGGAGTAAGACAGCAGGTATGTACTGGACTGTCTGAATGGGGGAGGTTGGGAGTGAGACAGCAGGTATGTACTGGACTGTCTGATTGGGGGGAGGTTGGGAGTGAGACAGCAGGTATGTACTGGACTGTCTGATTGGGGGAGGTTGGGAGTGAGACAGCAGGTATGTACTGGACTGTCTGATTGGGGGAGGTTGGGAGTGAGATGGCTGCCAAGAGACAGCAGTCGGGTCTGTACTGTGGGAAGTTTCTGGGTTAGAGGGGAAGAAGATTGTGTGACAGAGGGTGGAGAGATGTAGCGAGGGAGAGGGGGGTTATTAGGTGGCTTAGCAACCGAGGCCCTATTCCCACTACGAGAGATGGAGTCTGAGGAGCTGAGTGACTGAAGAGATTTCTTGTTTTCAGTTCACGTTACTGCCTTGCGTTTTGTTGTGGCTGGCAAGGAAGACAGTCTTGGTTTTGTAGCTCACGTTTCCTGTAAATACCACAGTAGCTACTAGCCAATTTAACAAGTCGAGAAACCTTTTTTCTTAGAAAATATTACAATATTGAATAATGGAACCAAACCATTTGACACTCTTTTAAATAATACTACAATCCACAAGTATGTGCAGTTGAGGGGGTTTATTTTCTAGTCTGCACACGTTTAAATTAGCTGACAATACACAGTAAACCCCTGTTAGCTAACATGCTTCAGGATCAAGCAACTTTGGGGAGGCAGGTAGCCTAGTGGTTAGAGTGTAGAGCTGGCTGGGAGCCTAGTGGTTAGAGTGTAGAGGTGGCAGGGTAGCCTAGTGGTTAGAGTGTAGAGGGGGCAGGGTAGCCTAGTGGTTAGAGTGGAGGGGTGGCAGGGTAGCCTAGTGGTTAGAGTGTAGAGGCGGCAGGTAGCCTAGTGGTTAGAGTGTAGAGGGGGCAGGGTAGCCTAGTGGTTAGAGTGTAGAGGGGGCAGGGTAGCCTAGTGGTTAGAGTGTAGAGGTGGCAGGTAGCCTAGTGGTTAGAGTGTAGAGGGGGCAGGGTAGCCTAGTGGTTAGAGTGTAGAGGTGGCAGGGTAGCCTAGTGGTTAGAGTGTAGAGGAGGCAGGTAGCCTAGTGGTTAGAGTGTAGAGGGGGCAGGGTAGCCTAGTGGTTAGAGTGTAGAGGGGTCAGGGTAGCCTAGTGGTTAGAGTGTAGAGGTGGCAGGGTAGCCTAGTGGTTAGAGTGTAGAGGTGGCAGGGTAGCCTAGTGGTTAGAGGTAGAGGTGGCAGGGTAGCCTAGTGGTTAGAGTGTAGAGGTGGCAGGGTAGCCTAGTGGTTAGAGTGTAGAGGTGGCAGGGTAGCCTAGTGGTTAGAGTGTAGAGGTGGCAGGGTAGCCTAGTGGTTAGAGTGGAGAGGTGGCAGGGTAGCCTAGTGGTTAGAGTGTAGAGGGGTCAGGGTAGCCTAGTGGTTAGAGTGTAGAGGTGGCAGGGTAGCCTAGTGGTTAGAGTGTAGAGGAGGCAGGGTAGCCTAGTGGTTAGAGTGTAGAGGAGGCAGGGTAGCCTAGTGGTTAGAGTGTAGAGGAGGCAGGGTAGCCTAGTGGTTAGAGTGTAGAGGGGGCAGGGTAGCCTAGTGGTTAGAGCGTTGGACTAGTAACCGAAAGGTTGCAAGTTCGAATCCCCGAGCTGACAAGGTACAAATCTGTCGTTCTGCCCCTGAACAGGCAGTTAACCCACTGTTCCTAGGCCGTCATTGAAAATAAGCATTTGTTCTTAACTGACTTGCTAGTAAAATAAAGGTAAAATTAAAATTTACCGTAATCAATAGTTAACGTTTACCTCTTTCTGTACGAATATAAAAGTACAATAACGTTATTAGTGTCACTATTATAACCTAGGCTACACAGCTAGGTGACGTTAGCTAGCTAAACAAAATCATTTCTGCGTCCTCACACAATCGTGCTGGCTGACCTGAATTGTTTACAGAACTGTAGCTACCGTGTGAAAGTTACCTTAGAATAAACCAGGCTTTAGTCTTGTCAATATGGAAGTCACCGAGGAAAATGCAAAATTGCAATTCAAAATGTTGATAATTCCCCGTGGAGTTGCTTCTTGCCTGTCCAGTCGAGCAAAAAATAAATAAAAACAGATTTAAAACTGCGGAGAATTTCAGAATGTTTATTTATTTTTTATTTCACCTTTATTTCACCAGGTAGGCCAGTTGAGAACATGTTCTCATTTACAACTACGACCTGGTCAAGATAAAGCAAAGCAGTTTGACACATACAACAACACAGAGTTACACATGGAGTAAAACAAACATAGTCAATTCCAGAGGAAGTTGATATGTAACTTTCTATCACGAAACGTTATTTCAGGAAGGTTTCTTCTTCTGTTCCCTTTATAAATGTAGAACAAAAGAAAACAAAAAGTCTATATACATTGTGACCGGCTGTTACTACAATTTCAGGTAAAAATTAAATTATTAAACTCCAATATAAGGAAAATGTCTGTAAATTTCAGCCGTTTCAAATACATTGCAATACTATTCTGTTTACATTACCCTGCTTAGTGTTTACTCAGGCCGTTCTGTTTACATTACCCTGCTTGGTGTTTACTCAGGCCGTTCTGTTTACATGACCCTGCTTAGTGTTTACTCAGAGGCTGTTCTGTTTACATTACCCTGCTTGGTGTTTACTCAGGCCGTTCTGTTTACATTACCCTGCTTGGTGTTTACTCAGAGGCCGTTCTGTTTACATTACCCTGCTTGGTGTTTACTCAGGCCGTTCTGTTTACATTACCCTGCTTGGTGTTTACTCAGGCCGTTCTGTTTACATTACCCTGCTTGGTGTTTACTCAGGCCGTTCTGTTTACATTACCCTGCTTGGTGTTTACTCAGGCCGTTCTGTTTACATTAATTACCCTGCTTGGTGTTTACTCAGGCCGTTCTGTTTACATGACCCTGCTTGGTGTTTACTCAGGCCGTTCTGTTTACATTACCCTGCTTGGTGTTTACTCAGGCCGTTCTGTTTACATTACCCTGCTTGGTGTTTACTCAGGCCGTTCTGTTTACATTACCCTGCTTAGTGTTTACTCAGAGGCCGTTCTGTTTACATTACCCTGCTTGGTGTTTACTCAGGCCGTTCTGTTTACATTACCCTGCTTGGTGTTTACTCAGGCCGTTCTGTTTACATTACCCTGCTTGGTGTTTACTCAGGCCGTTCTGTTTACATTACCCTGCTTGGTGTTTACTCAGGCCGTTCTGTTTACATGACCCTGCTTGGTGTTTACTCAGGCCGTTCTGTTTACATTACCCTGCTTGGTGTTTACTCAGGCCGTTCTGTTTACATTACCCTGCTTGGTGTTTACTCAGGCCGTTCTGTTTACATTACCCTGCTTGGTACACACACCCAGTTTACTCAGGCCATTCTGTTTACATGACCCTGCTTGGTGTTTACTCAGGCCGTTCTGTTTACATTACCCTGCTTGGTGTTTACTCAGGCCGTTCTGTTTACATTACCCTGCTTGGTGTTTACTCAGGCCGTTCTGTTTACATTACCCTGCTTGGTGTTTACTCAGGCCGTTCTGTTTACATTACCCTGCTTGGGGTTTACTCAGGCCGTTCTGTTTACATTACCCTGCTTGGGGTTTACTCAGGCCGTTCTGTTTACATTACCCTGCTTGGGGTTTACTCAGGCCGTTCTGTTTACATTACCCTGCTTGGGGTTTACTCAGAGGCCGTTCTGTTTACATTACCCTGCTTGGTGTTTACTCAGAGGCCGTTCTGTTTACATTACCCTGCTTGGTGTTTACTCAGGCCGTTCTGTTTACATTATCCTGCTTAGAGGTGTGCAACTGTCGAGTGTTGTGTTGACATTGTGTTCTTGTGGAATGGGCCTCCGACATGTAAAACTGTAGTAAAAAGCGACGTGTTTCCTGATGAATTTTCCCAGGTGACATTGTAATGGGATGAGCAGCATCACTAGGCTGTTCAGATAGGATATACACATCTAGATTATAGGATATACACATCTAGATTATAGGATATACACATCTAGATTATAGGATGCACACACCCAGATTATAGGATATACACATCTAGATTATAGGATATACACATCTAGATTATAGGATATACACATCTAGATTATAGGATATACACATCTAGATTATAGGATATACACATCTAGATTATAGGATATACACATCTAGATTATAGGATATACACATCTAGATTATAGGATATACACATCTAGATTATAGGATATACACATCCAGATTATAGGATATACACATCTAGATTATAGGATGCACACACCCAGATTATAGGATGTTCACTCCATGCTCATCACTAGGCTGTTCAGATAGGATGCGCACACCCAGATTATAGGATACGCACTCCCAGATTATAGGATACACACACCCAGATTATAGGATGTTCACTCCATGCTCATCACTAGGCTGTTCAGATAGGACACACCCAGATTATAGGATGTTCACCCAGATTATAGGATACGCACTCCCAGATTATAGGATACACACACCCAGATTATAGGATGTTCACTCCATGCTCATCACTAGGCTGTTCAGATAGGATGCACACACCCAGATTATAGGATGCACACACCCAGATTATAGGATGCACACACCCAGATTATAGGATGCACACACCCAGATTATAGGATGCACACACCCAGATTATAGGATACGCACTCCCAGATTATAGGATACACACACCCAGATTATAGGATGTTCACTCCATGCTCATCACTAGGCTGTTCAGATAGGATGCACACACCCAGATTATAGGATGCACACACCCAGATTATAGGATGCACTCCACACACCAGATTATAGGATGCACACACCCAGATTATAGGATGTTCACTCCATGCTCACCCAGCTGTTATAGGATGCGCACTCCCAGATTATAGGATGTTCACTCCATGCTCATCACTAGGCTGTTCAGATAGGATACACACACCCAGATTATAGGACACCCAGATTATAGGATGCACACACCCAGATTATAGGATGCACACACCCAGATTATAGGATGCACACACCCAGATTATAGGATGCACACACCCAGATTATAGGATGCGCACACCCAGATTATAGGATGCGCACACCCAGATTATAGGATGCGCACACCCAGATTATAGGATGCGCACTCCCAGATTATAGGATGTTCACTCCATGCTCATCACTAGGCTGTTCAGATAGGATGCACACTCCCAGATTATAGGATACACACACCCAGATTATAGGATGTTCACTCCATGCTCATCACTAGGCTGTTCAGATAGGATGCACACACCCAGATTATAGGATGCACACACCCAGATTATAGGATGCACACACCCAGATTATAGGATGCGCACACCCAGATTATAGGATGCGCACACCCAGATTATAGGATACGCACTCCCAGATTATAGGATACGCACACCCAGATTATAGGATGTTCACTCCATGCTCATCACTAGGATGTTCAGATAGGATGCACACTCCCAGATTATAGGATACACACACCCAGATTATAGGATGTTCACTCCATGCTCATCACTAGGCTGTTCAGATAGGATACACACACCCAGATTATAGGATGTTCACTCCATGCTCGTCACTAGGCTGTTCAGATAGGATACACACACCCAGATTATAGGATACACACACCCAGATTATAGGATGTTCACTCCATGCTCATCACTAGGCTGTTCAGATAGGATGCACACTCCCAGATTATAGGATACACACACCCAGATTATAGGATGTTCACTCCATGCTCATCACTAGGCTGTTCAGATAGGATACACACACCCAGATTATAGGATGTTCACTCCATGCTCATCACTAGGCTGTTCAGATAGGATACACACACCCAGATTATAGGATACACACACCCAGATTATAGGATGTTCACTCCATGCTCATCACTAGGCTGTTCAGATAGGATGCACACACCCAGATTATAGGATGTTCACTCCATGCTCATCACTAGGCTGTTCAGATAGGATACACACACCCAGATTATAGGATGTTCACTCCATGCTCATCACTAGGCTGTTCAGATAGGATACACACACCCAGATTATAGGATACACACACCCAGATTATAGGATGCACACACCCAGATTGTAGGATACACACACCCAGATTATAGGATGTTCACTCCATGCTCATCACTAGGCTGTTCAGATAGGATACACACACCCAGATTATAGGATACACACACCCAGATTATAGGATACACACACCCAGATTATAGGATGCACACTCCATGCTCGTCACTAGGCTGTTCAGATAGGATGCACACTCCCAGATTATAGGATACACACACCCAGATTATAGGATGTTCACTCCATGCTCATCACTAGGCTGTTCAGATAGGATACACACACCCAGATTATAGGATGTTCACTCCATGCTCATCACTAGGCTGTTCAGATAGGATACACACACCCAGATTATAGGATACACACACCCAGATTATAGGATGTTCACTCCATGCTCGTCACTAGGCTGTTCAGATAGGATACACACACCCAGATTATAGGATACACACACCCAGATTATAGGATGTTCACTCCATGCTCGTCATTATATTTCACATGTTCTTGTTTTTTTTTGGCCTAATGTTTATTTTCCTATTTCGTTAGGTTTAGATTTAACACCAAACCAACCAGGTTTTGTTGTGAATAAATACGTCTTCTACATTTTACCAGGCTAATATGAACATAAGACTCGTACAATTCCTCCGGCAGTGTGAAGGTAGGGCAGTATGTTCGCGTGAGGCAATGCCAATGTTGATTTACTTTACGTATATACTATGCTATGAATACTTTTACTTTAAGTTTTCCGTTCCAAAGCCTTCAGTTTTATTTTGCGTAGTTCACGGCTGCATTTCATTCCCTAATATAATGCATTTTTGACTTCGTGACCGTAGGGCCTATAGTGCCCTACATGTGGAATAATGTCATTTGGGAGGCAGCAGTCTGTCTCTCCCATAAAATAACGCTGCGAGTCAGTAGCACAGAGCTATGCATTAAAAGCTGTACGGTGAGGCCTGTTGGAATGGCCTGATTTATGGTGGTGCTGTATCACCGCAGGGGAGTGACAGACAGACACGCAGAAAGGAGAATCTAGGTCACTCAGACCATGTATTGGTCTCCAAATAACGTAATGGTAATGATGCCTCTCTCTCTCTCGCTCTGTCTCTCTCTCTCTCGCTCTCTCTCTCTCTCGCTCTGTCTCTCTCTCTCGCTCTGTCTCTCTCTCTCTCGCTCTGTCTCTCTCTCTCTCTCGCTCTGTCTCTCTCTCTCTCGCTCTGTCTCTCTCTCTCTCGCTCTGTCTCTCTCTCTCTCTCTGTCTCTCTGTCTCTCTGTCTCTGTCTCTCTCTCTCTGTCTCTCTCTGTGTCTCTCTCTCTGTAGGAGTTGAAGGATGTTCACCATAAGGATCGTATGGCGGCTGCCCGTGGTGTTCTCCAGAGGAACATCCCCATGCTCTACACCGCCTCCCGCGCCTGCCTTCAACACCCTGACCTGGCCGCATACAAGGTCTGTAGTAGAACAGTGTCTTCAAATCATTTCCATGCCCACTAAGTGGTCCTTGAAACTGTTTTAATTAATGCTTTCAAGAGCTATCCTCTGGGAGGAAATTAGAATAGATTGAAGTTCAATAGCACATTTCATTACATACAGAATCTCAAAGCTCTTCAAAGACACATCTTGTTAATGTATTTTATTATCTTTAGTTTTCCCTAAATAACATTTTTTAAAAATTTAATTCCATTCTCTAGGCGAACCGTGATCTGATCTACAAGCAGCTTCAGCATGCAGTCTCAGGCATCTCTAATGCTGCCCAGGCTACTGCCTCAGATGATGCTGCCTTCAACCACCCTGCTGGGGGAGGAGAGCTGGCCTACGCTCTCAACAACTTTGATGTAAGTTTAGGAGGGTTGGGGTTTGGAGAGGGAGGAGAGCTGGCCTACGCTCTCAACAACTTTGATGTAAGTCTAGGAGGGATGGGGTTTGGAGAGGGAGGAGAGCTGGCCTACGCTCTCAACAACTTTGTAAGTCTAGGAGGGGATGGGGTTTGGAGAGGGAGGAGAGCTGGCCTACGCTCTCAACAACTTTGTAAGTCTAGGAGGGGATGGGGTTTGGAGAGGGAGGAGAGCTGGCCTACGCTCTCAACAACTTTGTAAGTCTAGGAGGGGATGGGGTTTGGAGAGGGAGGAGAGCTGGCCTACGCTCTCAACAACTTTGTAAGTCTATGAGGGGATGGGGTTTGGAGAGGGAGGAGAGCTGGCCTACGCTCTCAACAACTTTGTAAGTCTAGGAGGGGATGGGGTTTGGAGAGGGAGGAGAGCTGGCCTACGCTCTCAACAACTTTGTAAGTCTAGGAGGGGATGGGGTTTGGAGAGGGAGGAGAGCTGGCCTACGCTCTCAACAACTTTGTAAGTCTATGAGGGGATGGGGTTTGGAGAGGGAGGAGAGCTGGCCTACGCTCTCAACAACTTTGTAAGTCTAGGAGGGGATGGGGTTTGGAGAGGGAGGAGAGCTGACCTACGCTCTCAACAACTTTGTAAGTCTAGGAGGGGATGGGGTTTGGAGAGGGAGGAGAGCTGGCCTACGCTCTCAACAACTTTGTAAGTCTAGGAGGGGATGGGGTTTGGAGAGGGAGGAGAGCTGGCCTACGCTCTCAACAACTTTGTAAGTCTAGGAGGGGATGGGGTTTGGAGAGGGAGGAGAGAGCTGGCCTGAGAGGGAGGAGACGCTCTCAACAACTTTGTAAGTCTAGGAGGGGATGGGGTTTGGAGAGGGAGGAGAGCTGGCCTACGCTCTCAACAACTTTGTAAGTCTAGGAGGGGATGGGGTTTGGAGAGGGAGGAGAGCTGGCCTACGCTCTCAACAACTTTGTAAGTCTAGGAGGGGATGGGGTTTGGAGAGGGAGGAGAGCTGGCCTACGCTCTCAACAACTTTGTAAGTCTAGGAGGGGATGGGGTTTGGAGAGGGAGGAGAGCTGGCCTACGCTCTCAACAACTTTGTAAGTCTAGGAGGGGATGGGGTTTGGAGAGGGAGGAGAGCTGGCCTACGCTCTCAACAACTTTGTAAGTCTAGGAGGGGATGGGGTTTGGAGAGGGAGGAGAGCTGGCCTACGCTCTCAACAACTTTGATGTAAGTCTAGGAGGGATGGGGTTTGGAGAGGGAGGAGAGCTGGCCTATGCTCTCCCACTACTCTTGGGCCCCCTCTGCCTCTACTCTGGCCCCCCCCCCTCCTTCTGGGGCCCTCATCTTCCTTCATGACCGCTAATGGAGGAAAGTATATTGGGATAATGTGGCTTCTAAAATGTCTTGTCGCTTCCTTTCCTTTCATATAATTTCCTTTCATCTCAGTTCCTTGGTCTGAACTGATCTCATGACACTGGACATGTGCAATAGTTTTTAAAGCAGGTAGACCCCCCCACCACACAAAAACCATGACATTATTCTGTTCTACTTACCAACTCATTCAGGGTGTGTCCCAAACAGCACCCTATTCCCTAGATAGTACACTACTTTAGACCAGAGCCCTATTCCCTATCTAGTACACTACTTTAGACCAGAGCCCTATTCCCTATATAGTGCACTGTGCACTACTTTAGACCAGAGCCCTATTCCCTATATAGTGCACTGTGCACTACTTTAGACCAGAGCCCTATTCCCTATATAGTGCACTACTTTAGACCAGGGCCCTATTCCCTATATAGTGCACTACTTTAGACCAGGGCCCTATTCCCTATATAGTGCACTGCTTTCGACCAGGGCCCTATTCCCTATATAGTGCACTACTTTAGACCAGGGCCCTATTCCCTATATAGTGCACTACTTTAGACCAGGGCCCTATTCCCTATATAGTGCACTGCTTTCGACCGGGGCCTATTGTGTAGTCAATAGGGAACAGGGTTCCACTTGGACACCAGCAGAGCAGCGCCTGTTCTTGACTGTTATTTGCTTTCATTTACATTTACATTTAAGTCATTTAGCAGACGCTCTTATCCAGAGCGACTTACAAATTGGTGCGTTCACCTTAAGACATCCAGTGGAACAGCCACTTTACAATAGTGCATCTAAATCTTTTAAGGGGGGTGAGAAGGATTACTTTATCCTATCCTAGGTATTCCTGAAAGAGGTGGGGTTTCAGGTGTCTCCGGAAGGTGGTGATTGACTCCGCTGTCCTGGCGTCGTGAGGGAGTTTGTTCCACCATTGGGGGGCCAGAGCAGCGAACAGTTTTGACTGTTTGACTGTCGCTTTCGGAGCTCATTTGTGTTTTTCATACAGAGATAACATTTAAAATTCTCTTCCCCCTCCCAGTGTGTCTCATTTTAAATAGGACCATTTACATAGAGCCCATTGTAGTGATTTCTCTGTCACAATGGTATCAGCTAGTCCTCATCTCTACTGCTGCCGGAGAACTAAAGCGACCACTACAACAGATCAGAGCAACCCCCCCCCATTGCATCCCGAATGGTACTCTAGTCTCTACGTAGTGCACTACTTTTTTACCAGGGCCCATAGGGAGTAGGGTGCTGTTTGGTGGAGAATAGGGCTCAGCCTGTGAGGGGATGTTACCACTGTAGTGTCTGCAGATCAACCCAACTGGTACTCTAGTCTTTACTTAGTGCACTACTTTTGACCAGGACCCATAGGGAGTAGGGTGCTGTTTTGGAGGGAATACGGCCCAGCCTGTGAGGGGATGTAGTGTCTGCAGATCAACCCAAATAGAAACTCTCTCTCTCTCGTTTCTCCCTCCTTTTTTTGTTTTTGTGAGAATGTACACTACATGTTCCCCCAACCCTGCTCGTCGAACATCTCATTCCAAAATCATGTGCGTTAATATGGAGTTGGTCCACCCCCCTTTGCTGCTACAACAGCCTCTACTCTTCTGGGAAGGCTTTCCACTAGATGTTGGAACATTGCTGCTATAACAGCCTCCACTCTTCTGGGAAGGCTTTCCACTAGATGTTGGAACATTGCTGCTATAACAGCCTCCACTCTTCTGGGAAGGCTTTCCACTAGATGTTGGAACATTGCTGCTATAACAGCCTCCACTCTTCTGGGAAGGTTTTCCACTAGATGTTGGAACATTGCTGCTATAACAGCCTCCACTCTTCTGGGAAGGCTTTCCACTTGATGTTGGAACATTGCTGCTATAACAGCCTCCAGTCTTCTGGGAATGCTTTCCACTTGATGTTGGAACATTGCTGCAGGGACTTGCTTCCATTCAGCCACAAGAGTATTAATGAGGTTGGACGATTCGGCCTGGCTCGCATTCGGCGTTACAATTCATCCCAAAGGTGTTAGATTGAGTTGAGGTCAGGGCTCTGCGCAGGCCAGTAAAGTTCTTCCACACCGATCTCGACAAACCATTTCTGTATGGATCTCGCTTTGTGCAAAGGGGGCATTGTCATGCTGAAACAGGAAAGGGCCTTCCCCAAACTGTTGCAATAAAGATGGAAACACAGAATCATCTAGAATGTCATTGTATGCTGTAGCGTTAAGATTTCCCTTCACTGGAACTAAGAGGCCCTAACCATGAAAAACAGCCACAGACCATTATTCCTCCTCCACCAAACTTTACAGCTGGCACTATGCTTTGGGACAGGTAGCGTTCTCCTGGCATCCGCCAAACCCAGATTTGTCTGTTGGACTGTCAGATGGTGATTCGTGTTTCCAGAGAACGCGTTTCCACTGCTCTAGAGACCAATGGCGGCGATCTTTACACCAGTACAGCCGACGCTTGGCATTGTGCTTGTTGATCTTAGGCTTGTGTGAGGCTGCTAGGCCATGGAAACCCATTTCATGACGCTCCTGACGAACAGTTCTTGTGTTGCCGTTTCCAGAGGCAGTTGGAACTCGGTAGTGGCAGAATATTTTTTTACGTGCACTTCAGCAATCGGCGGTCTTGTTCTGTGAGCTCGTGTTGACTACCACTTTGAGGCTGAGCCGTTGTTTCTCCTAGATGTTTTCGCTTTACAATTGATCGGGGCAGCTCTAGCAGGGCTAGATGATGAATCTGAGGAGTATCTGAGACCAGCCACCCAGAGAGATGATGAATCTCGGAGACCAGCCACCCAGAGAGAGACCAGCCCCCAGAGAGCTGATGAAACTGAGGAGTATCGGAGACCAGCCCCCAGAGAGCAGCCGGAGACCAGAGAGATGATGAAACTGAGGAGTATCGGAGACCAGAGAGATGATGAAACTGAGGAGTATCGGAGACCAGAGAGATGATGAAACTGAGGAGTATCGGAGACCAGCCACCCAGAGAGAGATGATGAAACTGAGGAGTATCGGAGACCAGCCACCCAGAGAGAGATGATGAAACTGAGGAGTATCGGAGACCAGCCACCCAGAGAGATGATGAAACTGAGGCGTATCGGAGACCAGCCACCCAGAGAGATGATGAAACTGAGGAGTATCGGAGACCAGCCACCCAGAGAGATGATGAAACTGAGGAGTATCGGAGACCAGAGAGATGATGAAACTGAGGTGTATCTGAGACCAGCCACCCAGAGAGATGATGAAACTGAGGTGTATCTGAGACCAGCCACCCAGAGAGCTGATGAAACTGAGGTGTATCGGAGACCAGCCACCCAGAGAGCTGATGAAACTGAGGTGTATCTGAGACCAGCCACCCAGAGAGCTGATGAAACTGAGGTGTATCTGAGACCAGCCACCCAGAGAGATGATGAAACTGAGGAGTATCGGAGACCAGAGAGATGATGAAACTGAGGTGTATCGGAGACCAGCCACCCAGAGAGCTGATGAAACTGAGGAGTATTACTGTCTGTAATAAAGCCGGTTTGTGGGAGAGACTCTATGATTGGCTGCGTCCCTGCCCGGTCATGTGAAATCCATAGATTAGGGCCCAATGAATGCGGTTCAATTGACTGGATTTCCTTCTGAACTGTAAATTAGTTAAATCGTTGACGTTGTTTCGTTGTTTTTATTAACTATAGCATGTAAACCAATTTCCTGCAATTCTGGGATTTTCTCCATGCAGCCAAGAGAAACTATTATTTTAAAGCTCATTTCCTGCAATTCTATGCATTTTTACCATGGATAAATCAGTGTTATTTTGTTCCAGCATAATAACTAAATGAATACTGCTAAATTTAATTGTTTTGGGAATGTTTTATTCTCGGTCTAGGTTTTATTTTGGTGATTTTGTTAGTTCTCAAAGATTATATTATGGAAAGGAAATGATGGGAACGTTGTCTTTTCTACATATTTATTTGTTTATACTGTTTGGACATAAGCGACACCCACTTAAACGGCCCTCTGAAGGATTACAACGGCAGGAAAAAGTCCCTATGTCAATAATGCTAATGCTAATGCTAATTAGAAGAGCCAACATGGCTGCCATAGAATGTTGTGATGTAAATGTATCAGAATGCTGAAACCACATTGGCCCAACTATAAATACATGACTCTGGTACTTTCCATCTTAACTCTTCTCTCCCATAGTGCCAGGCCCAACAGAAAACCTTCTACTTGCTCAATCAGAAGGAAGTCTGTCCAAAAATGGAACCCTTCATTTATAATGCACTACTTTAGACCAGAGCCTGTAGGGGTTTTTCAGGACACCAGTAAAGCAGAGGTTGAAATCAAAAATGTTCTATTAACTTTATTGGAGTTGAAGTTGAGGCTGTGCCCTGTTTATGACAACCAAATTTTGTTACCATCTGAAACCCTGAGATCAAATCTTCTAGGTTTGTTTTGGGGGTCAGCAGCATTAATCTGATCCAATCCTGGATTACAAGGCTTCCTGGACTGAATTCAATCAAACACACAGGATAACATGTCAACAGCTATACAAGCTTTGCAGACATATTTACAAAGGGACGAGAGGGAGTGTCAAGATGTGTTATTTTAAACCTGTTTTTGGTTAGATTTTTTTTCTTTTGGGGGGGGGGTTTATTATGTGTAGATTGAGGGGGGGAAACTATTGTTTTATAAGGCTGTTGTAAAACTAAGTGGATGAAGTCAAAGGGTCTGACTACTTTCTGAATGCACTGTATATGGCTCTGGTCGGTAGTGACCCCTGATGACAGCGGTGGTTGGTAGTGACCCCTGATGACAGCGGTGGTTGGTAGTGACCCCTGATGACAGCGGTGGTTGGTAGTGACCCCTGATGACAGCGGTGGTTGGTAGTGACCCCTGATGACAGCGGTGGTCGGTAGTGACCCCTGATGACAGCGGTGGTTGGTAGTGACCCCTGATGACAGCGGTGGTTGGTAGTGACCCCTGATGACAGCGGTGGTTGGTAGTGACCCCTGATGACAGCGGTGGTTGGTAGTGACCCCTGATGACAGCGGTGGTTGGTAGTGACCCCTGATGACAGCGGTGGTTGGTAGTGACCCCTGATGACAGCGGTGGTTGGTAGTGACCCCTGATGACAGCAGTGGTTGGTAGTGACCCCCTGATGACAGCGGTAGTGACCCCCAGGTGACAGCGGTAGTGACCCCCAGGTGACAGCGGTAGTGACCCCCAGGTGACAGCGGTAGTGACCCCCAGGTGACAGCGGTGGTGACCCCCAGGTGACAGCGGTGGTGACCCCCAGGTGACAGCGGTGGTGACCCCCAGGTGACAGCGGTGGTGACCCCCAGGTGACAGCGGTGGTGACCCCCAGGTGACAGCGGTGGTGACCCCCAGGTGACAGCGGTGGTGACCCCCAGGTGACAGCGGTGGTGACCCCCAGGTGACAGCGGTAGTGACCCCCAGGTGACAGCGGTGGTGACCCCAGATGACAGCGGTAGTGACCCCAGATGACAGCGGTGGTCAGTGCCAACGAATAGAACATGGGGTGGAGTGTTCTTATTGGTCCTAGTGGGGAGAGGGACCGACGTACCAAATTTCATGACTCTAAGTCACATATGCTGTAGTGTGAAGGGCATGAGCCATCAAAGTTGGCATTTACAATCGCATTGCATGAGAGGGTGTAGGCTATGGGCCTTTACTGGGGCTATGGGCCTTTACTGGGGGCTATGGGCCTTTACTGGGGGCTATGGGCCTTTACTGGGGGCTATGGGCCTTTACGAGGGGTGTAAAGAACCGTTTGCTGCGAGGACTTTGTTCTGCACTTTAAACCTGAATAAATACATATTTGCAATTTGTTTTGATGAATACACAAGGTTTATAGGCTATGTACAGTTGATGTCGGAAGTTTACATACACCTTAGACGAATACATCTAAAATCAGTTTTTCACAATTCCTGACATTGAATCCTTGTAAAAATGTACATACACTCAATTAGTATTTGGTAGCATTGCCTTTAAATGGTTTAACTTGGGTCAACTGTTTCGGATAGTCTTCCAGAAGCTTCCCACAATAAGTTGGGTGAATTTTGGCCCATTCCTCCTTACAGAGTTGGTGTAACAGAGTCAGGTTTGTAGGCCTCCTTGCTCACATACACTTTTTCAGTTCTGCCCACACATTTTCTATGGGATTGAGGTCAGGGCTTTGTGATGGCCACTCCAATACCTTGACTTTGTTGTCCTTAGCCTCTCTGGGATATGTGGGTATGACGGTAGCCTCGCCAACAGCCAGTGAAAGTGCAGGGCGACAAATTCAAAATAACAAAAATCTCAGAATTGCAATTCCTCAAGCATACAAGTATTTTAAAAATTCTCGTTAATCTAGTCACAGTGTTGCTTCAATATGTCCACACAAGTTTCCTTCCTCATGAAGCCATCTATTTTGTGAAGTACACAAGTCCCTCCTGCAGTAAAGCACCCCCACAACATGATGCTGCCACCCCCGTGCTTCATGGTTGGGATGGTGTTCTTCGGCCTGCAAGCCTCCCCTTTTTCCTCCAAACATAACGATGGTCATTTTATGCTGGTTTTGGAGCAGTGGCTTCTTCCTTGCTGAGCGGCCTTTCAGTTTGTTGATATAGGACTCGTTTTACTGTGAATATAGATACTTTTGTACCTGTTTCCTCCAGCATCTTCACAAGGTCTTTTGCTGATGTTCTGGGATTGATTTGCACTTTTCACACCAAAGTATGTTCATCTCTAGGAGACAGAATGTGTCTCCTTCCTGAGCGGTATGACTGCTGATCCCACTGTGTTAATACTTGCGTGCTATTGTTTGTACAGATGAACGTGGTACCTTTAGGCATTTGAAAGTTTCTCCCAAGGTCTACATTTTTTTCCTGAGGTCTTGGCTGATTTCTTTTGATTTTACCACGATGTCAAGCAAAGAGGCACTGAGTTTGAAGGTAGGCCTTGAAATGCATCCACAGGTACACCTCCAATTGACTCAAATTATGTCAATTAGCCTATCAGAAGCTTCTAAAGCCATGACATCATTTTCTGGAATTTTCCAAACTATTTAAAGGCACAGTCAACTTAGTGTATGTAAACTTCTTACCCACTGGAATTGTGATATAGTGAAATAATCTTGTCTGTAAACAATTATTGGAAAAATGACTTGTCATGCACAAAGTAGATGTTCTTAACCGACTTGCCAAAACTATAGTTTGTTAACAAGAAATTTGTGGAGTGGTTGAAAAACCAGTTTTAATGACTCCAACCTAAGTCTGTGTAAACCTCCGACTTCAACTGTGTATATATATATATATATATATATATATTGTTTATATATAGTGTCTATGTGTGTTTGTTATTTTACTGCTCTAGGGATGAAAAGTAATATGTATTGATTTTCCCTTTTTATCTGAGCTGAACAAAACATTGTCGTCCGTTCTGTTAAAACAACTAGAGCCAGAATTCAAATCTTAACTGTCAAATGGTCCTTTTGTGATGCGCACACGGAAACCTGTTCTGTACGATGAGGAGTGGTGTGGTCGATAAAACAGGATTGGATGTTGTCGGCCAATCACAAGTCATCAATGGGAGCTCTATGGTCATAGAGCTTTTGTGTGGCAAAGCAAATTAGAAGATGATATTAATCAATGGAAGATGGAATTACAATTATGGAATGATAGTGTTTGACAGAAGGACTTACATAACAGTGTTGTGATTGGCTGTGATATTCACCTATTGATTTCTCCTGCCGGAGCGGTACCTGTTGTCAACATTGGGAAGCTGTTATGACTTTTGCTGTGTTGTCTAGTGAAAATAACTCTCATTTCCTGGTTGCTAAATTTCTACAGTTTGAGAGAAAACGAGCACTGAACAGTGTAGGCAATGCAATCATTGTGCCATCTAAACTGTTGTGCCATCTAAGCTGTGAAATAGTTTTTCAATAACAAAAACTCAGATGCATCGGCTTGGCTGGCGCGTGCCAACAACGAGGCTGGCTGGCGCGTGCCAACAACGAGGCTCGGCTGGCGCGTGCCAACAACGAGGCTCGGCTGGCGCGTGCCAACAACGAGGCTCGGCTGGCGCGTGCCAACAACGAGGCTCGGCTGGCGCGTGCCAACAACGAGGCTCGGCTGGCGCGTGCCAACAACGAGGCTCGGCTGGCGCGTGCCAACAACGAGGCTCGGCTGGCGCGTGCCAACAGCGAGGCTCGGCTGGCGCGTGCCAACAGCGAGGCTCGGCTGGCGCGTGCCAACAGCGAGGCTCGGCTGGCGCGTGCCAACAGCGAGGCTCGGCTGGCGCGTGCCAACAGCGAGGCTCGGCTGGCGCGTGCCAACAGCGAGGCTCGGCTGGCGCGTCTCTCTAAAGCTGCCATTTGAAGCCGAGTAACACCTGCTGTTCCCCTATTAAAGATGATTAGAATACCAATAACCAGTAAAGCTGCATTCATTTACTGACTGATGTATTTGAAGTGTTACAGCAGTATCTGACACTTTCTGTTGGCAACTGTAAGGGAAGCTCTTGAAACCTCCTGTAATATCCCAGCTTGTAGGGGAAGCTCTTGAAGCCTCCTCCTGTAATATCACAGCTTGTAGGGGAAGCTCTTGAAACCTCCTGTAATATCACAGCTTGTAGGGGAAGCTCTTGAAGCCTCCTCCTGTAATATCACAGCTTGTAGGGGAAGCTCTTGAACCTCCTCCTGTAATATCACAGCTTGTAGGGGAAGCTCTTGAAGCCTCCTCCTGTAATATCACAGCTTGTAGGGGAAGCTCTTGAAGCCTCCTCCTGTAATATCACAACTTGTAGGGGAAGCTCTTGAACCTCCTCCTGTAATATCACAGCTTGTAGGGGAATCTCTTGAACCTCCTCCTGTAATATCACAGCTTGTAGGGGAATCTCTTGAAGCCTCCTCCTGTAATATCACAACTTGTAGGGGAAGCTCTTGAAGCTTCCTCCTGTAATATCACAGCTTGTAGGGGAAGCTCTTGAAGCCTCCTGTAATATCACAACTTGTAGGGGAAGCTCTTAATATCACACAGCTTGTAGGGGAAGCTCTTGAACCTCCGGTAATATCACAGCTTGTAGGGGAAGCTCTTGAAGCCTCCTCCTCTAATATCACAGCTTGTAGGGGAAGCTCTTGAACCTCCTCCTGTAATATCACAGCTTGTAGGGGAAGCTCTTGAAACCTCCTGTAATATCACAGCTTGTAGGGGAAGCTCTTGAAGCCTCCTCCTGTAATATCACAGCTTGTAGGGGGGAAGTAATATCACTCTTGTAGGGGAAGGAAGCCTCCTCCTGTAATATCACAGCTTGTAGGGGAAGCTCTTGAAGCCTCCTCCTGTAATATCACAGCTTGTAGGGGAAGCTCTTGAACCTCCTCCTGTAATATCACAGCTTGTAGGGGAAGCTCTTGAAGCCTCCTCCTGTAATATCACAACTTGTAGGGGAAGCTCTTGAAGCCTCCTCCTGTAATATCACAGCTTGTAGGGGAAGCTCTTGAACCTCCTCCTGTAATATCACAGCTTGTAGGGGAAGCTCTTGAAGCCTCCTCCTGTAATATCACAACTTGTAGGGGAAGCTCTTGTAGGGGAATATCTTGTAAGCTTCCTCCTGTAATATCACAGCTTGTAGGGGAAGCTCTTGAAGCCTCCTCCTGTAATATCACAGCTTGTAGGGGAAGCTCTTGAAGCCTCCTCCTGTAATATCACAGCTTGTAGGGGAAGCTCTTGAAGCCTCCTCCTGTAATATCACAGCTTGTAGGGGAAGCTCTTGAAACCTCCTCCTGTAATATCACAGCTTGTAGGGGAAGCTCTTGAAGCCTCCTCCTGTAATATCACAGCTTGTAGGGGAAGCTCTTGAAACTTGAAGCCTCCTCCTGTAATCTTGTAGGGGAAATATCACAGCTTGTAGGGGAAGCTCTTGAAACCTCCTCCTGTAATATCACAGCTTGTAGGGGAAGCTCTTGCTCTCACAGCTTGAAGCTCTTGAAGCCTCCTGTAATATCACAGCTTGTAGGGGAAGCTCTTGAACCTCCTCCTGTAATATCACAGCTTGTAAGGGAAGCTCTTGAAGCCTCCTCCTGTAATATCACAGCTTGTAGGGGAAGCTCTTGAAGCCTCCTCCTGTAATATCACAGCTTGTAGGGGAAGCTCTTGAAGCCTCCTCCTGTAATATCTTGTGAAGCCTCCTCCTGTAATATCACAGCTTGTATGGGAAGCTCTTGAAACCTCCTCCTGTAATATCACAGCTTGTAGGGGAAGCTCTTGAAGCTTCCTCCTCTAATATCACAGCTTGTAGGGGAAGCTCTTGAAACCTCCTCCTGTAATATCACAGCTTGTAAGGGAAGCTCTTGAAGCCTCCTGTAATATCACAGCTTGTAAGGGAAGCTCTTGAAGCCTCCTGTAATATCACAGCTTGTAAGGGAAGCTCTTGAAGCCTCCTGTAATATCACAGCTTGTAAGGGAAGCTCTTGAAGCCTCCTGTAATATCACAGCTTGTAGGGGAAGCTCTTGAAGCCTCCTCCTGTAATATCACATTAACTGTGCAATATTATGTATTGGGGGGGGGTGACGACTGCACATGCTATATCACAAATTAGTATTTTTATTCACTTGACATTTATAAAACAATGTTTCTCAAATCACTTTTTTTCTTCATTTACACAAGATATGGCTGGTGTACACAGTACAATTAAATGCTTTCCTGCATGACATAGGCTAGGAAGGGAAGGGCGTGTTCCCAGTGAAGGGGAGGGCGTGTTCCCAGTGAAGGGGAGGGCGTGTTCCCGGTCAAGGGGAGGGCGTGTTCCCGGTCAAGGGGAGGGCGTGTTCCCGGTCAAGGGGAGGGCGTGTTCCCGGTCAAGGGGAGGGCGTGTTCCCGGTCAAGGGGAGGGCGTGTTCCCGGTCAAGGGGAGGGCGTGTTCCCGGTCAAGGGGAGGGCGTGTTCCCGGTCAAGGGGAGGGCGTGTTCCCGGTCAAGGGGAGGGCGTGTTCCCGGTCAAGGGGAGGGCGTGTTCTCCTCAAGCAGGCTGGTCAGTGGCAAAATCACTCCTTCAGGTCTTAACCAGACTTTGGTCGATTGACGGGTCGTTCTCTGGTGTGTCTCTGCCCCTCTTCTCTCCAGGCTGAGGTGCAGTGGGAGGAGGTGCAGTGGGAGGAGGTGCAGTGGGAGGAGGTGCAGTGGGAGGAGGTGCAGTGGGAGGAGGCGCAGTGGTTTGATGAAGGCGCAGTGGGAGGAGGCGCAGTGGTTTGATGAAGGTGCAGTGGGAGGAGGTGCAGTGGTTTGATGAAGGTGCAGTGGGAGGAGGCGCAGTGGGAGGAGGTGCAGTGGTTTGATGAAGGCGCAGTGGGAGGAGGTGCAGTGGGAGGAGGTGCAGTGGTTTGATGAAGGCGCAGTGGGAGGAGGTGCAGTGGGAGGAGGCGCAGTGGTTTGATGAAGGTGCAGTGGGAGGAGGTGCAGTGGGAGGAGGTGCAGTGGGAGGAGGTGCAGTGGTTTGATGAAGGCAGAGGCGTTACTCTCCACAGCTCAGATGGCATGTGTATAAAAAGAGCCAGATAAATGAAAGGTGACATGTGAGATGGAGGAGAGGATGGGAGGGGAGAAGAGCAGGAGAGGGGGGAGAAGAGCAGGAGAGGGGGGGAGAAGAGCAGGAGAGGGGGGGGAGAAGAGCAGGAGAGGGGGGGGAGAAGAGCAGGAGAGGGGGGGGGGGAGAAGAGCAGGAGAGGGGAGGGGAGAAGAGCAGGAGAGGGGGAGGGGAGAAGAGCAGGAGAGAGGGGGGAGGGGGAGAAGAGCAGGAGAGGGGGAGGGGAGAAGAGCAGGAGAGGAGGAGGGGGAGAAGAGGAGGAGGGGGAGAAGAGCAGGAGGGGGAGGAGGAGGAGGGGGAGAAGAGCAGGAGAGGAGGGGGAGAAGAGCAGAGAGGGGGAGGAGGAGGAGAAGAGGAGGGGGAGAAGATCATGTGCATCAGTAATTTCCTGGTGACCATGCACAAAGTTATTTTGTTCTATTTCAGCTCCGTCTCTGTTTATTCCAGACCAATTCCCTCTCTGGGTCCACGGTACCTAATTTCAAGCACCGCCGATGCAACTTTCAGGGTGTGAGTCATTGACGAACACACACACACACACGGAACATGTTGCCATGGCGATGTGACACACAAGCGGAGGTTGTCAGACGAGATGGTGGGGCTGGTGACGGAGTGTGTGTGTGTGTGTGTGTGTGGGATGGGCTAACTAATAAACCCTGAATTGCAACATCTGAATAGTTGAATGTTTTAAACGGTGATATGACGGTGGAAAGGATTTTGTAACAGGTGAAGATTGTTCTCGTTTCTTCTCCCTCTGCGTCTAGAGTGACTCACTCCGTGACACCTCATCTCAGGGCTTCACATTCAGGTACATTTGCCAGTGGCACTCCGGGCCAGTACCAAGTGAAAACTACTGGCCCGAAGGAGAAAATTACTGGCACGGGCCAAGATCACAGGAAAGCAAGTTATGCACACTGAATATCAATTGTGCGTGATTTCATGTTTCTTTTGCAGCCTGGGCAACTACCTTTTTATATTACAGCCAACCATAAACTTTGATGTAGCATGGAGGCTGCACAGTCACCTGTCTGATGTAGCATGGAGGCTGCACAGTCACCTGTCTGATGTAGCATGGAGGCTGCACAGTCACCTGTCTGATGTAGCATGGAGGCTGCACAGTCACCTGTCTGATGTAGCATGGAGGCTGTCTGATGTAGCATGGAGGCTGTCTGATGTAGCATGGAGGCTGTCTGATGTAGCATGGAGGCTGTCTGATGTAGCATGGAGGCTGTCTGATGTAGCATGGAGGCTGTCTGATGTAGCATGGCGGCTGTCTGATGTAGCATGGCGGCTGTCTGATGTAGCATGGCGGCTGTCTGATGTAGCATGGCGGCTGTCTGATGTAGCATGGCGGCTGTCTGATGTAGCATGGCGGCTGTCTGATGTAGCATGGCTGCACAGCTGTCTGATGTAGCATGGAGGCTGTCTGATGTAGCATGGAGGCTGTCTGATGTAGCATGGAGGCTGTCTGATGTAGCATGGAGGCTGTCTGATGTAGCATGGAGGCTGTCTGATGTAGCATGGAGGCTGTCTGATGTAGCATGGAGGCTGTCTGATGTAGCATGGAGGCTGTCTGATGTAGCATGGCGGCTGTCTGATGTAGCATGGCGGCTGTCTGATGTAGCATGGAGGCTGCACAGTCACCTGTCTGATGTAGCATGGAGGCTGTCTGATGTAGCATGGAGGCTGTCTGATGTAGCATGGAGGCTGTCTGATGTAGCATGGAGGCTGTCTGATGTAGCATGGAGGCTGCACAGTCACCTGTCTGATGTAGCATGGAGGCTGTCTGATGTAGCATGGAGGCTGTCTGATGTAGCATGGAGGCTGTCTGATGTAGCATGGAGGCTGTCTGATGTAGCATGGCGGCTGTCTGATGTAGCATGGAGGCTGTCTGATGTAGCATGGAGGCTGTCTGATGTAGCATGGAGGCTGTCTGATGTAGCATGGAGGCTGTCTGATGTAGCATGGCGGCTGTCTGATGTAGCATGGAGGCTGTCTGATGTAGCATGGAGGCTGTCTGATGTAGCATGGAGGCTGTCTGATGTAGCATGGAGGCTGTCTGATGTAGCATGGCGGCTGTCTGATGTAGCATTGCGGCTGCATGGCTTGAAGCATCTTGGTTGTTTTAACTCAGTGGGCGAATCATTAGCTAGATCAGACTAAATAGTGTTGCTTGTTTGACCCCTATAAAATCCCACTGGCACTAATAAAATTGTGATTTTGTTTATAATTAGTGTGAATATGACGGCGGCCTACTGTTTGTTCGTTCAAATGGCCTATGCAAATCCCGTGGTTACTTTTTTTTTTGTCATGCCAGACATTCAGATTGTGAAATGCTGCCAATTGGTGTGAGAGGGCGAAAAAATATTGTTGAGAAATGAATCCCACGTCGTCGGAAAAGCTGGTATTTCCCTTGTTTCAATAATTGCCATCAAAACTGTTCTCTCTCTTCCCGAGATTGCGTTGAGACATTTTGCCTGGTGACTGGTGCTTAATTAGAGCAATTTTTGTCACCTCGCACCAATCCGTTGTGCGGGTTTGCGTCTTCTTGCCACCCGACAGTTGATATTCAGCTGCAGCTGTTTAACGACATGTTATATATTTAACAGCTTCTGGAATAGTGAAAAAAACAACAACAAGTCTATAGACTACAGAATAGCATATTCAAGTATGAATTATTCTTCCCGTAGGCTATTTAACCAACACGTGATTTTGTGTAAATAGTCACGTCTTGACACGCCTCATCTGATGACAGCGGTGGTTGGTAGTGACCCCTGACCCTTGGTAGTGACCCCTGACCCTTGGTAGTGACCCCTGACCTTTTATTTATTGATTATTATTTTATTATTTTTTTAATCTTTTAAAATGTTCATCTCAAATGACATTCCTAAATCTAACTGCCTGTGGCTCAGAACCTGAAGCAAGGATATGCATATTCTTGATACACTTTGAAAGGAAACACTTTGAAGTTTGTGGAAATGTGACATTAATGTAGGAGAATATAACACATTAGATCTGGTAAAAGATGATACAAAGACAAAACCATGAGTTTTTTTTTGTTGTTGTACCATCTTTGAAATGCAAAAAGGCCATTATGTATTATTCCAGCCCAGGCACCATTTTGACTTTGGCCACTAGATGGCAGCAGTGTATGTGCAACATTTCAGACTGATCCAATGAACTATTGCATATCTATTCAATATGTATCAAGACTGCCTAATTGGTTTACTCATACATTTTCAAGTTCATAATTGTGCGCTCTCCTCAAACAATAGCATGGTATTCTTTCACTGTAATAGCTACTGTAAATTGGACAGTGCAGTTAGATTAACAAGAATTTAAGCTTTCTGCCCATATCAGATATGTCCATGTCCTGGGAATTGTTTTGGTTTCTTACAACCCCATGCTAATTGCATTAGCCTACGTTAGCACAACTGTCGTGAGGACGGGACACTGCTCCTGTAGAGGTTTTAATTAACGCTTCTTTGCTAATGATGACATTACTGTGACTCAACAGACCAAAGGATATATATTTTCCACCGGTCTAATGGCCATTGCTCATGTTTCTTGTCCCAAGCAAGGCTCTTCTTCTTATTGGTGTCCTTTACTAGTGGTTTCTTTTTGCAGCAATTCAACCATGAAGGCCCGAAAGCCTGTTTCTTCTCTGAAGAGTTGAGATGTGTCGGTTACTTGAACTCAGTGAAACATTTATTTGGGCTGTAATTTCTGAGGCTGGTAACCAAATGAACTTATCCTTGAAAGCCTGATTCACGCAGTCTCCTCTGAACTGTTGATTTTGAGATGTCTTTGTTTCTTCGCAGCAATTCGACCATGAAGGCCAGAAGGCCTGTTTCTTCTCTGAACAGTTGATTTTGAGATGTCTGTTAATTGAACTTTGAAGCATTTATTTCTGCTTCAAACGAGAACTCTAACTTATCCTCTGCAGCAGATGTAACTCTGGGTCTTCCTTTCCTGTGGCGGTCCTCATGAGAGCCAGGTAACTCTAATGAACTTATCCTCTGCAGCAGATGTAACTCTGGGTCTTCCTTTCCTGTGGCGGTCCTCATGAGAGCCAGTTAACTCTAATGAACTTATCCTCTGCAGCAGATGTAACTCTGGGTCTTCCTTTCCTGTGGAGGTCCTCATGAGAGCCAGTTGAGGTAACTCTGGGTCTTCCTTTCCTGTGGTGGTTCTCATGAGTGCCAGTTTCATCATAGCGCTTGATGGTTTTTGAGACTGCACTTGAAGAAACTTTAATAGTTCAAGAAATGTTCCTGATTGACTGACCTTCATGTCTTAAAGTAATGATGGACTGTCACTTCTCTTTTCTTATTTGAGCTGTTCTTACCATGAAATGGACTTGGTCTTTTACCAAATAGGGCTATCTTCTGTATACCACCCCTACCTTGTCACAACACAACTGATTAGCTCAAATGCATTAAGAAGGAGAAACATTTCACAAATGAACTTTTAACAAGGCACACCTGTTAATTGAAATGCATTCCAGGTGACTAACTTATGAAGCTGGTTGAGAGAATGTCAAGCGTGTTCAAAGCTGTCATCAAGGCAAAGGGTGGCTACTTTGTAGAATCTCAAATATAACGTGCTTTGATTTATTTTACACTTATTTTTGGGGTTACTACATTATTCCATATGTTATTTCAAAGTTTTGTTGTCTAGACTATTTTTCTGCAATGTAGAAAATAGTAAAAATGAAGAAACCCATGAATGAGTAGGTGTCCAACTTTTGACTGGTAGTGTATATACTGAACAAAAATATGACCGCAATGCCAAGTGTCCACTGGACTGGTGTAAAGCTCGCCACCATTGGTCTCTAGAGCAGTGGAAACACCTTCTCTGGAGTGATGAATCACACTTCACCATCTGGCAGTCCGCCGGATGCCATGAGAACGATACTGATTCCCGTTGCATATTGCCAACTGTGAAGTTAGGTGGAGGAGGAATAATGGTCTGGGGCAGTTTTTTTTTTTTTCATGGTTCAGGCCCAGTTAGTTCCAGGAAATATTAACGCAACAGTAAACAATGACATTCTAGAAGATTCTGTGCAGTTTGGGGAAGGTGATTTCCAGTTTCAACGTGAAAAATTCCCCACATGCACAAAGCGGGGTCCATACAGAAATAGTTTGTCGAGATCAGTGTGGAAGAACTTGACTGGCCTGCACAGAGCCCTGACCTCCACTCCATCTAACACCTTTGGGATGAATTGGAACTATAACATTTATACGTCATTGCTAGGTAAAGCCCCGCCTTATCTCATCTCACTGGTCACCATAGCAGCACCCACTCGTAGCACGTGCTACAGCAGGTATATCTCACTGGTCACCATAGCAGCACCCATTGATCATTTTTGTGTGATTTTGTTGTCAGCACATTCAACTATGTAAAGAAAAAAGTATTTAAGAAGAATATTTCATTCATTCAGATCTAGGATGTGTTATTTTAGTGTTCCCTTTTAATTTGTTTGAGCAGTGTAGATGAGAGCCCTGTGTGCCCCAGTCCAAAGGAGTGCGCCATCTAGGGTATAGTGTGTCATTTGGAGTGTTGTTCATAACTATAGGTCTATATCCATCATCTGGGGCTTTTTGAAAAATAGACGGTTTAGACATCAGACTTCCCTGCAGGTTTTAACAGAAGGCCTGTCAGATCCTGTCAAATCACTTTGTCTCTTCCGCCTGTCATCTTTCTCGCTCTCTGTTTCTCTACCCCTTGAGGTCTCTTCCATCTCTATCTGCCAGCTGAAAGGGTTACTGTTTGCCAAACTGAAAGCACAAACCACCCCATTTAACCATGGAAAGGTGACTGAGAATATGGCTGAATACAAACAGTGTAGTTATTCCCTCCGTAAGGCAAATACTGTCAATACAGAGACATTGGAGTCACAATTGAACACCTCAGATATGAGACATATGTAACAGGGGTCACCAGACGGACTACAGAAGGAAAACCAGCCCCCGTCGCAGACACCGTCTCGCTTCTGGACAAACTAAGCACCTTCTTCACCCGCTTTGAGGATAACACAGTGGCACCGACGCGGCCCGCTACCAAGGTCCTTGGAAGACATTTAAGCGTGTTATACTTTGCAAGGCTGCCGTCCCAGCCGCGTCCTCGGAGCATGCGCAGACCAGCTGGCTGGAGTTTTTACGGACATATTCAATCTCTCCCTATCCCCAGTCTGTCCCCACATGCTTCAAGAGGGCCACCATTGTTCCTGTTCCCAAGAAAGCTAAGGTAACTGAACTAAACGACTATCGCCCCGTAGCACTCACTTCCCGTCATCATGAAGTGCTTTGAGAGACTAGTTAAGGATCATATCACCTCCACCCTACCTGACACCCTAGACCCACTCCAATTTGCATACAGCCCCAATAGATTCACAGATGATGTAATCTCAACCACACTGCACACTGCCCTAACCCATCTGGACAAGAGGAATACTTATGTTAGAATGCAGTTCATTGACTACAGCTCAACATTTAACACCATAGTACCCTCCAAGCTCATCATTAAGCTTGAGGCCCTGGGTCTGAACCCCGCCCTGGGCAACTGGGTCCTGGACCTTCTGACGGGCCGCCCCCAGGTGGTGAGGGTAGGAAACAACACCTCCACTTCGCTGATCCTCAAAATTGGACCCCACAAGGGTGCATGTGCAGCCCTCGCAGAGGGAGCACGCTTCCATCCACATTCACAGGACCGCATTTGGGAATGTGAAAAGCTTCGGGTTTCTCGGCGTACACATCACTGATCTGAAATGGTCCACCCACACAGACGGTGTGGTGAAGGCGCAATAGCGCTTGTTTAACCTCAGGAGGCTGAAGAAATTTGGCCTGGCACATAAAACCCTCACAAATTTCCACAAGATGCACTCAATTTCCACAATTGAGTGCATCTTGTTGGGCTGTATCACCGCCTGGTAGGGCAACTGCACCGTCCACAACCACAGGGCTCTCCAGATGGTGGTGCGGTCTGCCCAACGCATCACCGGGGGCACACTTCTTGTCCTTCCTAGTCAGGAAAGCCAAAAAAAGATCAAGGAAATCAACCAACCGAGCCTCTGCCTGTTCACACCGCTATCACCCAGAAGGCGAAGTCAGTACAGGTGCATCGAAGCTGTTTTTCAGTCTCGCGGTCCCAGCTGTCTTAAGGCCATCACTAGCCGGCATCCACCTAGTTACTCAACCCTGCATCTTAGAGGCTGCTGCCCTATATACATAGACTTGGAATCACTGGCCACGTTTAGTAATGCAATACTAGTTACTTTAATGTTTGCATACTGCTTTACGTATCTCACGTGTTTATACTGTATACTACTGTATTTTGGTCAATGTCACCGACTTTGCTCTAATATTTATTTATTTATTAATTCCATTATTTTACTTTTAGATTTGTGTGTTGTGAACTGTTGGAACACAAGCTGTTTGCTTCACCTGCAATAACATCGGCTAAATATGTCTATGGACCAATAACATCTGTTAAAATATGTGACCAATAACATCTGTTAAAATATGTGACCAATAACATCTGTTAAAATATGGACCAATAAATCTGTTAAAATATGTGACCAATAACATCTGTTAAAATATGGACCAATAACATCTGTTAAAATATGGACCAATAACATCTGCTAAAATATGGACCAATAACATCTGTTAAAATATGGACCAATAACATCTGTTAAAATATGGACCAATAACATCTGCTAAAATATGGACCAATAACATCTGTTAAAATATGGACCAATAACATCTGCTAAAATATGTGAATGTAACAATTTAACGATTTGATTTGAAAAGAAGTGTTGGAGCCTGTTTTTTTGTGTTTTTTTGGTACTAAATGCCTTTTTACCCAATGTTTTTCTGTTCTGTCTGTCACCCTGTCTCTCGCTCTCTCTCGCTCTCTCTCGCTCTCTCGCTCTCTCTCTCTCTCTCTCGCTCTCTCTCGCTCTCTCTCTCTCTCTCGCTCTCTCGTTCTCGCTCTCTTGTTCTCGCTCTCTCTCGTTCTCGCTCTCTCTCGTTCTCGCTCTCTCTCGTTCTCGCTCTCTCTCGTTCTCGCTCTCTCTCGTTCTCGCTCTCTCTCGTTCTCGCTCTCTCTCGTTCTCGCTCTCTCTCGTTCTCGCTCTCTCTCGTTCTCGCTCGCTCTCTCGTTCTCGCTCGCTCTCTCTCGTTCTCGCTCGCTCTCTCGTTCTCGCTCGCTCTCTCTCGTTCTCGCTCTCTCTCGTTCTCGCTCTCTCTCGTTCTCGTTCTCTCTCCCATGCTAAAACAAATCATTGGATGCACCCTCGTCTTTGTAGTTTGATTTATTGTTTCCATATTTGTTTTAAATTAAAATGTTTTTTGTTTTTCTCTGCCGGGGTGTTTTGGAGTCTTTGGACATCAGAGGAAAAAAGGTGTTGATGCGGGGATTGAACCTGTGTCTCTGGTGGGGAGTATTAATGTGTTGCCACTCTGACCTCTGTTTTCTAACTCCCTCCGTCCAACAGAAGCAGATCATCGTGGACCCCCTGGCGTTTAGCGAGGAGCGTTTCCGCCCGTCTCTGGAGGAGCGCTTGGAGAGCATCATCAGTGGCGCCGCCCTCATGGCCGACTCGTCCTGTACCCGCGATGACCGGCGCGAGCGCATCGTGGCCGAGTGCAACTCTGTTCGCCAGGCTCTGCAGGACCTGCTGTCTGAGTACATGGGCAATGTAAGTCTCTTCATCTCTTGCCCTCCATCTTTCTCTCCCGGTCTTGTCCTCTACACAGTTCTCTCATCGAGGCAGTGTAAGTCTCATCACGTTCACACAGTTGCTGTTTCACCTCTCCACTATCTTCTCCCTCTCTCTGTTTTGACTCCTCACCTCTCTTATCTCTCTGTTCTGACTCCTCACATCTTCTCTCTCTGTTCTGACTCCTCTCTTCTCTCTCTGTTCTGACTCCTCACATCTTCTCTCTCTGTTCTGACTCCTCTCTTCTCTCTCTGTTCTGACTCCTCACTCCTCTCTTCTCTCTCTGTTCTGACTCCTCTCTTTTTTTTATTTTATTTTTTATTTCACCTTTATTTAACCAGGTAGGCTAGTTGAGAACAAGTTCTCATTTGCAACTGCGACCTGGCCAAGATAAAGCATAGCAGTGTGAACAGACAACACAGAGTTACACATGGAGTAAACCATTAACAAGTCAATAACACAGTAGAAAAAAGGGAGTCTATATACACAATGTGTGCAAAAGGCATGAGGAGGTAGGCGAATAATTACAATATTGCAGATTAACACTGGAGTGATAAATGATCAGATGGTCATGTACAGGTAGAGATATTGGTGTGCAAAAGAGCAGAAAAGTAAATAAATATAAACAGTATGGGGATGAGGTAGGTGAAAATGGGTGGGCTATTTACCAATAGATTATGTACAGCTGCAGCGATCGGTTAGCTGCTCAGATAGCAGATGTTTGAAGTTGGTGAGGGAGATAAAAGTCTCCAACTTCAGCGATTTTTGCAATTCGTTCCAGTCACAGGCAGCAAAGAACTGGAAGGAAAGGCGGCCAAATGAGGTGTTGGCTTTAGGGATGATCAGTGAGATACACCTGCTGGAGCGCGTGCTACGGGTGGGTGTTGCCATCGTGACCAGTGAACTGAGATAAGGTGGAGGTTTACCTAGCATGGACTTGTAGATGACCTGGAGCCAGTGGGTCTGGCGACGAATATGTAGCGAGGGCCAGCCGACTAAAGCATACAGGTCACAGTGGTGGGTGGTATAAGGTGCTTTAGTGACAAAACGGATGGCACTGTGATAAACTGCATCCAGTTTGCTGAGTAGAGTATTGGAAGCTATTTTGTAGATGACATCGCCGAAGTCGAGGATCGGTAGGATAGTCAGTTTTACTAGGGTAAGTTTGGCGGCGTGAGTGAAGGAGGCTTTGTAGGATAGTCAGTTTTACTAGGGTAAGTTTGGCGGCGTGAGTGAAGGAGGCTTTGTTGCGGAATAGAAAGCCGACTCTTGATTTGATTTTAGATTGGAGATGTTTGTTCTGAGTCCTCTCACATCTCCATATCTTCTCCTCTTCATGGTCATGACAGGTGGGTAGTTATCTTGCTCAACAGTGTCTCTGTGTGACTGAGTTTGAACCTGGGTCTCTGCCCCAATCCCCCTCATTTCTCCCCAATTTCGTGGTAGTTAGTCTTGTCTCATCGCTGCAACTCCTGTACTCTGAAACACAATCCAACCAAGCCCGCCACAGGAGTCGCTAATGCGGACAAGGACATCCCTGCCGGGCCAAACCCTCTCCTAACCCGGACGAGGCTGGGCCGATTGTGCACCGTCCCATGGGTCGCGGCCGGCTGCGACAGAGCTTGGACTCAAACCCAGAATCTCTAGTGGCACAGCTAGCACTGCACCACTCGGGAAGCCCCCAATCCCCCTCTAACACGAAGGCACGCACAGATTTCTTTCCTCTTTTTTTCCCCTGTACAAACATGAAGCATTTATCAAGCGATTAGTGAACAATAATTTCTTAGTCTCACAATAATTGTCCTCCTGAAATCTATTAATCATTCAATAGATCCCATTATTCTCCCACAATGATAAATACACCATTTTAGTCATAGCCTTTGTAATCAATCTGGATTGGGTCTACTTAGTGATTGCTTAGTGGGAAAAACATTGTCTTTGTGAAATCTACGTTGTTTAGTGGATTTATGCTGGCTTGCGAGGGGCCGTCTTCCTGTTTTAGAGGGTAGGAGAGCTGAGAAAGGGGCTGGCTGGTGATCTCCAAGGGTTCTGCAGGGATGCTGGGGGTTGATTGTTGTCTGCAGAACTACAGCTGATTAATGATAAAGATGTTTTTGTCCATCTCACCGGTCTCTGTCAGGTATATAGCATTTGTCTACATTTACAGTGGGGCAAAAAAGTATTTAGTCAGCCACCAATTGTGCAAGTTCTCCCACTTAAAAAGATGAGAGGGCTGTAATTTTCATCATAGGTACACTTCAACTATGACAGACAAAATGAGAAAAAAAAATCCAGAAAATCACATTGTAGGATTTTTTATGAATTTATTTGCAAAGAATTGTCAGAATAAATCGATCAATCAAATGTATTTATAAAGCCTTTTTTTAAATTGATTTTTAAAATATTTTTTTTATGCATCAGCCGATGTCACAAAGTGCTGTACAGAAACCCAGCTTAAATCCCCAAACAGCAAGCAATGCAGGTGTAGAAGCACGGTAGCTTGGAAAAACTCCCTAGAAAGGCCAGAACCTAGGAAGAAACCTAGAGAGGAACCAGGCTATGTGGGGTGGCCAGTCCTTTTCTGGCTGTGCTGGGTAGAGAGGAACCAGGCTATGAGGGGTGGCCATTCCTCTTCTGGCTGTGCCGGGTAGAGAGGAACCAGGCTATGAGGGGTGGCCAGTCCTCTTCTGGCTGTGCCGGGGGGAGATTATAAACCTAGAGAGGAACAAGGCTATGAGGGGTGGCCAGTCCTCTTCTGGCTGTGCCAGGGGAGATTATAAACCTAGAGAGGAACCAGGCTATGAGGGGTGGCCAGTCCTCTTCTGGCTGTGCCAGGTGGAGATTATAAACCTAGAGAGGAACCAGGCTATGAGGGGTGGCCAGTCCTCTTCTGGCTGTGCCAGGGGAGATTATAAACCTAGAGAGGAACCAGGCTATGAGGGGTGGCCAGTCCTCTTCTGGCTGTGCCAGGTGGAGATTATAAGAGTACATGGCCATTTAAGGCCAGATCGTTCCTCAAAATGTTCAAACGTTCATGGAAGACCAGCAGGGTCAATAATAATAATAATAATAATAACAATAATAGGAGAAATAAGAGTAAAGAATAATAGTAATAAAGATGATTATAATCACAGTGGTTGTAGAGGGCGCAACAGGTCAGCACCTCAGAAGTAAATGTCAGTTGGCTTTTCATTAGCCGAGAGAGAGCTAAAGACGATTCATTCTTGAAGTTTTAAATTTCAAAAGTTTTAGTCGAGCAATTTTGCATCTCGCTAAGGACTCGAGTACATTTCTGTAGTTTAATCATGAACACCAACACATTGTTAACCTCCTAGTTAAGCCTGAGTCTGTCACTTCGTAGGAAATGAAAGAGAAGCTAACCAACCTGCTATTGCAACACTAAATGCAGTTCTCCTTCCGTAAGCTAGCTAGTTAGCTAGCCGCTGTGCTAACTATCTTTAATGAAGCATCAAAACAGGCTGCTCCGCCCTGAGTCAGTACAGTATGGAGTCTGTTACAACCTAGTGATTGGTGCTTTGGAAACGTGAGAGTCAGTCTGTTACACTAGTGATTGGTGCTTTATGGAGTCTGTCTGTTACAGCCTAGTGATTGGTGCTTTGGAAACGTGAGTCAGTACAGTATGGAGTCTGTTACAGCCTAGTGATTGGTGCTTTGGAAACGTGAGTCAGTACAGTATGGAGTCTGTTACAGCCTAGTGATTGGTGCTTTGGAAACGTGAGTCAGTACAGTATGGAGTCTGTTACAGCCTAGTGATTGGTGCTTTGGAAACGTGAGTCAGTACAGTATGGAGTCTGTTACAGCCTAGTGATTGGTGCTTTGGAAATGTGAGTCAGTACAGTATGGAGTCTGTTACAGCCTAGTGATTGGTGCTTTGGAAATGTGAGTCAGTACAGTATGGAGTCTGTTACAACCTAGTGATTGGTGCTTTGGAAACGTGAGTCAGTACAGTATGGAGTCTGTTGCAACCTAGTGATTGGTGCTTTGGAAACGTGAGTCAGTACAGTATGGAGTCTGTTACAGCCTAGTGATTGGTGCTTTGGAAACGTACTTAAGTGTGGACTGGCTGCTTCATCGGCAAGTTGTCAAACTTCTCTTAAACATCCTGTAGCTCCTCACTTATTTATCAGTGGCACTAGCTAACATTCAATCCCAGTGTTTGTCAGTGAAGCTAGCTAGCAGCAGGGGGGGTTCACCTGCTTTTTCTTAGGTCAATGAAGCTAGCTAGCAGCAGGCGGGGTTCACCAAGCTAAAACCAGCGGATGAAATCGCCGACGACCCACGATATACACGGAGTATACAAGACATTAATTTCCGTGACGGACTGACCAGGTGAATCCAAAGTGGCTGCTGGGTAACGTCTTTTCTATCAACCGTATTCAACTTGTTCTATTTCTCTGGCGTTTTTGTTTGGCGCTCTGGTTTTGGGCCGTTGTAACATTTGAAACCGCAGTTCCCCTCCTCGTTATCAGGATGTTTACTTGGTCAAAAAAAAAGGGGTTTAGGTGGTGGGTGTGGCAATGAGCGCGGTCCAGATCAACTTTTTTTAGACATGTTTAGCATTTTTAAGCTAATTTCCGGCATTTCTAATATATTTTTTAAATTTTTGTTTTGCAGTTAAGATAATTTTCTACAATTCTATGCATTTTGAAATGGATAATAGTGTTATTTTGCTCTAGCATGATAACTAAATGAATACTGCTAAATTCATTGTTTTTATTTTTTCGGTCAAGCTTGGGTACATTTTATATATTGGTACATTTTATAAAATAAAAATACACCTTATTTACATAAGTTTTCAGACCCTTTGCTGTGAGACATGTAATTGAGCTCCGGTGCATCCTGTTTCCATTGATCATCCTTGAGGTCTCTTCAACTTGGAGTCCACCTGTGGTAAATTCTATTGATGGACAAGATTAGGAAAGGCACACATCTGTCTATATAAGGTCCCACAGTTAACGGTGCATGTCAGGGCAAAAACCCAGCCATGAGGTCGATGAAATTGTCCGTAGAGCTCTGAAACAGGATTGTGTGGAGGCACAGATCTGGGGAAGGGCACCAAAACATTTCTACACCATTGAAGGTCCCCAAGAACACATTGGCCTCCATTCTTAAATGGAAGAAGTTTGGAATGTTAAGACTCTCTTTCTAGAGCTGGTCGGGGAGAAGGTTCTTGGTCAAGGAGGTGACCATTAACCCAATGATCACTCGGACAGAACTCCAGAGGTCCTCTGTGGAGATGGGAGAACCTTCCAGAAGAACAACCATCTTTGTTCCACTAGTCAGTCCTTTATGCTAGTGTCCAGACGGAAGCCACTCCTCAGTAAAAGGAACATGACAGCCCGCTGGGAGTTTGCCAATTGGCACCTAAAGGACTCCAACTATGAGAAACAAGACTCTGATCTGATGGAACGAGGATTGAACTCTTGGCCCTGAATGCCAAATGTTGTCTGGAAGAAACCTGGCACCATCCCTACGGTGAAGCATGATGGTGGTGGCACCATCCCTACGGTGAAGCATGATGGCGGCAGCATCCTGTGGGGATGTTTTTCAGCGGCAGGGACTAGCCAAGATCGAAGGAAATATGAACGGAGCAAAGTTCAGAGAGATCCTTAATGAAAATCTGCTCCAGAGCGCTCAGGACCTCCGACTGGGGTGAAGGTTCACCTTTCAACAGGACAACGACCCTAAGCACACAGCCAAGACAACGCAAGTGTGGCTTCGGGACAAGTCTCAATGTCCATGAGTGGCCCAGCCAGAGTCCGGACTTGAACCAGATCGAACATCTCTGGAGAGACCTGAAATTAGCTGTCCAGCGACGCTCCCCATCCAACCTGACAGAGCTTGAGAGGATCTGCAGAGAAGAATGGGAAAAGCTCTCCAAATACAGGTGTGCCAAACTTGTAGCGTCATACCCAAGAAGACTCAAGTCTGTAATCACTGCCAAAGATGCTTCAACGAAGTTTTGAGTAAAGGGTCTGAATACTTATGTAAATGTGATTTCAGTTTTTTATTTATGCAAATGTAATATTAAAGCTTATTTTTAATATATTTGCAAAGAAAATGTCTAAACCTGTTTGTTTTGTCATTAAGAACTGTAGATTGATGAGGAAAAACATTTTACATTTTATTTTTTATTTTATTTTTTTAGAATAAGGTAACAAAATGCGGAACAAGTCAAGAGGTCTGGAATACTTTCTGTCGGTCTCATCTTTTCTACGTACTTGATCTTTTTTCCATCCAGAAAATGTATTTTAAACTGTTTGGACTTTAGGTGACCCTAAAAAACGCTTAGGCGGCCCGCCCAAGGGTTCTAATTTACAGAGAAGTCCCTGGTTACAAATGGCATTGTTTTATAGTCCTCCCTTCACTGTTACAAATGGTCCTGGTTTTATAGTCCTCCTTTCGCTGTTACAAATGGTCCTGGTTTTATTTATAGTCCTCCTTTCGCTGTTACAAATGTTCCTGGTTTTATAGTCCTCCTTTCGCTGTTACAAATGGTCCTGGTTTTATAGTCCTCCTTTCGCTGTTACAAATGGTCCTGGTTTTATAGTCCTCCTTTCGCTGTTACAAATGGTCCTGGTTTTATAGTCCTCCTTTCGCTGTTACAAATGGTTCTGGTTTTATAGTCCTCCTTTACAAATGGTCCTGGTTTTTACACAAATGGTCCTGGTTTTATAGTCCTCCTACAAATTCCTTGTTTTTTATAGCTGTTACAAATGGTCCTGGTTTTATAGTCCTCCTTTCTGTTACAAATGGCTGTTACAAATGGTCCTGGTTTTATAGTCCTCCTTTCGCTGTTACAAATGGTCCTGGTTTTATAGTCCTCCTCCTGTTACAAATGGTCCTGGTTTTATAGTCCTCCTTTCGTTACAAATGGCATTGGTTACAAATGACGTTACAAATGGCATTGTATAGTCCCCTCCCAACTGCTCCAACCTGACAATCATGTCTTGAACACATCGATGGTTTGCAGTCTTGACTTCCTAATTCCCGATCAGCCAATCCTTCGTCGGGTATATTATGTTGAGTTTTTACTTTCTAAAGTCGCCTTTATGCTTGCTGATGTCACTGTGTAGTCTAGCCTAATGTTTGGCTGGAGTCTACATCATTCAGTCCCGGGTCTGGCTCTGCATCCACAGCCCACAGTAAGCCACTGTCCTCCCACGGGTCTGGCTCTGCATCCACAGCCCACAGTAAGCCACTGTCCTCCCACGGGTCTGGCTCTGCATCCACAGCCCACCGTAAGCCACTGTCCTCCCACGGGTCTGGCTCTGCATCCACAGCCCACAGTAAGCCACTGTCCTCCCACGGGTCTGGCTCTGCATCCACAGCCCACAGTAAGCCACTGTCCTCCCACGGGTCTGGCTCTGCATCCACAGCCCACAGTAAGCCACTGTCCTCCCACGGGTCTGGCTCTGCATCCACAGCCCACAGTAAGCCACTGTCCTCCCACGGTTCTGGCTCTGCATCCACAGCCCACCGTAAGGCACTGTCCTCCCACGGGTCTGGCTCCGCATCCACAGCCCACAGTAAGCCACTGTCCTCCCACGGGTCTGGCTCTGCATCCACAGCCCACAGTAAGCCACTGTCCTCCCACGGGTCTGGCTCTGCATCCACAGCCCACAGTAAGCCACTGTCCTCCCACGGGTCTGGCTCTGCATCCACAGCCCACAGTAAGCCACTGTCCTCCCACGGGTCTGGCTCTGCATCCACAGCCCACAGTAAGCCACTGTCCTCCCACGGGTCTGGCTCTGCATCCACAGCCCACAGTAAGCCACTGTCCTCCCACGGGTCTGGCTCTGCATCCACAGCCCACAGTAAGCCACTGTCCTCCCACGGGTCTGGCTCTGCATCCACAGCCCACAGTAAGCCACTGTCCTCCCACGGGTCTGGCTCTGCATCCACAGCCCACAGTAAGCCACTGTCCTCCCACGGGTCTGGCTCTGCATCCACAGCCCACAGTAAGCCACTGTCCTCCCACGGGTCTGGCTCTGCATCCACAGCCCACAGTAAGCCACTGTCCTCCCACGGGTCTGGCTCTGCATCCACAGCCCACAGTAAGCCACTGTCCTCCCACGGGTCTGGCTCTGCATCCACAGCCCACAGTAAGCCACTGTCCTCCCACGGGTCTGGCTCTGCATCCACAGCCCACAGTAAGCCACTGTCCTCCCACGGGTCTGGCTCTGCATCCACAGCCCACAGTAAGCCACTGTCCTCCCACGGTTCTGGCTCTGCATCCACAGCCCACAGTAAGCCACTGTCCTCCCACGGGTCTGGCTCTGCATCCACAGCCCACAGTAAGCCACTGTCCTCCCACGGTTCTGGCTCTGCATCCACAGCCCACAGTAAGCCACTGTCCTCCCACGGGTCTGGCTCTGCATCCACAGCCCACAGTAAGCCACTGTCCTCCCACGGGTCTGGCTCTGCATCCACAGCCCACAGTAAGCCACTGTCCTCCCACGGTTCTGGCTCTGCATCCACAGCCCACAGTAAGCCACTGTCCTCCCACGGTTCTGGCTCTGCATCCACAGCCCACAGTAAGCCACTGTCCTCCCACGGTTCTGGCTCTGCATCCACAGCCCACAGTAAGCCACTGTCCTCCCACGGGTCTGGCTCTGCATCCACAGCCCACAGTAAGCCACTGTCCTCCCACGGGTCTGGCTCTGCATCCACAGCCCACAGTAAGCCACTGTCCTCCCACGGGTCTGGCTCTGCATCCACAGCCCACAGTAAGCCACTGTCCTCCCACGGGTCTGGCTCTGCATCCACAGCCCACAGTAAGCCACTGTCCTCCCACGGGTCTGGCTCTGCATCCACAGCCCACAGTAAGCCACTGTCCTCCCACGGGTCTGGCTCTGCATCCACAGCCCACAGTAAGCCACTGTCCTCCCACGGTTCTGGCTCTGCATCCACAGCCCACAGTAAGCCACTGTCCTCCCACGGGTCTGGCTCTGCATCCACAGCCCACATTAAGCCACTGTCCTCCCACGGGTCTGGCTCTGCATCCACAGCCCACAGTAAGCCACTGTCCTCCCACGGTTCTGGCTCTGCATCCACAGCCCACGTAAGCCACTGTCCTCCCACGGGTCTGGCTCTGCATCCACAGCCCACAGTAAGCCACTGTCCTCCCACGGGTCTGGCTCTGCATCCACAGCCCACAGTAAGCCACTGTCCTCCCACGGGTCTGGCTCTGCATCCACAGCCCACAGTAAGCCACTGTCCTCCCACGGGTCTGGCTCTGCATCCACAGCCCACAGTAAGCCACTGTCCTCCCACGGGTCTGGCTCTGCATCCACAGCCCACAGTAAGCCACTGTCCTCCCACGGGTCTGGCTCTGCATCCACAGCCCACAGTAAGCCACTGTCCTCCCACGGGTCTGGCTCTGCATCCACAGCCCACAGTAAGCCACTGTCCTCCCACGGTTCTGGCTCTGCATCCACAGCCCACAGTAAGCCACTGTCCTCCCACGGTTCTGGCTCTGCATCCACAGCCCACAGTAAGCCACTGTCCTCCCACGGTTCTGGCTCTGCATCCACAGCCCACAGTAAGCCACTGTCCTCCCACGGTTCTGGCTCTGCATCCACAGCCCACAGTAAGCCACTGTCCTCCCACGGGTCTGGCTCTGCATCCACAGCCCACAGTAAGCCACTGTCCTCCCACGGTTCTGGCTCTGCATCCACAGCCCACAGTAAGCCACTGTCCTCCCACGGTTCTGGCTCTGCATCCACAGCCCACAGTAAGCCACTGTCCTCCCACGGTTCTGGCTCTGCATCCACAGCCCACAGTAAGCCACTGTCCTCCCACGGGTCTGGCTCTGCATCCACAGCCCACAGTAAGCCACTGTCCTCCCACGGGTCTGGCTCTGCATCCACAGCCCACAGTAAGCCACTGTCCTCCCACGGTTCTGGCTCTGCATCCACAGCCCACAGTAAGCCACTGTCCTCCCACGGTTCTGGCTCTGCATCCACAGCCCACAGTAAGCCACTGTCCTGTTACAGGTCTGGCTCTGCATCCACAGCCCACAGTAAGCCACTGTCCTCCCACGGGTCTGGCTCTGCATCCACAGCCCACAGTAAGCCACTGTCCTCCCAGTTGATTCTGGCTCTGCATGAATGATTGTCCCACTCCTCTTTAGTGGTTACGTGAAATTGCCCACAGTAAGCCACTGTCCTCCCAGGCGGTTCTGGCTCTGCATCCACAGCCCAAAGTAAGCCACTGTCCTCCCACGGTTCTGGCTCTGCAGGCCACAGAAGAACAGTAAGCCACTGTCCTCCACGGTTCTGGCTCTGCATCCACAGCCCACAGTAAGCCACTGTCCTGAAACAACGTGTTCTGGCTCTGCATCCACAGCCCACAGTAAGCCACTGTCCTCCCACGGTTCTGGCTCTGCATCCACAGCCCACAGTAAGCCACTGTCCTCCCACGGTTCTGGCTCTGCATCCACTACTACTGTTGCTAGATCATCCAATGGATTGAATGGACTTCAATTCAGTTGATAAGTGTAGTGTAGCACTGCACAAAAATATGAAGGCAACGATGTGAAAGATTGTACTGTGTTACAGTTTTATATACAGAAAGCAGTGAATTTTACATAAATTAACTAGGCCCTAATCTTTGGATCTGTTAAGGGCTTGGGTGCATCTCCTTCACACAGAGTTGATTGTGGCCTGGTGAATGATTGTCCCACTCCTCTTTAGTGGTTACGTGAAATTGCTGGATATTGGCGTGAACTGGAACAGGCAGTTGTATACTCCGATCCAGAGCATCCCAAACATGCTCAATGACACGTCTGAGTATGCAGGCCATAGAAGAACAGGGCTATTTTCAGCTTCTGGGAATTGTGTACAGATCCTTGCGACATGGGGCCGTGCATTATCATGATGAAACAACGTGATGGTGGCAGATGAAGGGTACGACAATGGGTCTCAGGATCTCACCCCAAGTGTTCGTTGTGTATTCAAATTGCTATACCCGATAAAATGGAATTGTGTTCGTTGTCCGTAGTTTATTCCTGCCCATACCATAGTGTTTCTGGGATTTAAAAAATATACATTTCAGCTCATACAAAACACTACATGTCACGTTTATATTTGGCCAGTATTCATAGCAACAGAGAAATATAATAGATGAAGGCTGAATAATGAAACAACTAGAGCCCTCCTGCACCCCACCCCAGTGTTGGTTACTGTCTCTGGCCCTCCTGTACCCCACCCCAGTGTTGGTTACTGTCTCTGGGCCTCCTGTACCCTACCCCAGTGTTGGTTACTGTCTCTGGGCCTCCTGTACCCCACCCCAGTGTTGGTTACTGTCTCTGGGCCTCCTGTACCCTACCCCAGTGTTGGTTACTGTCGCTGGGCCTCCTGTACCCTACCCCAGTGTTGGTTACTGTCGCTGGGCCTCCTGTACCCTACCCCAGTGTTGGTTACTGTCTCTGGGCCTCCTGTACTCTACCCCAGTGTTGGTTACTGTCTCTGGGCCTCCTGTACCCTACCCCAGTGTTGGTTACTGTCTCTGGGCCTCCTGTACCCCACCCCAGTGTTGGTTACTGTCTCTGGGCCTCCTGTACCCTACCCCAGTGTTGGTTACTGTCTCTGGGCCTCCTGTACCCCACCCCAAGTGTTGGTTACTGTCTCTGGGCCTCCTTCCTGTACCCTACCCCAGTGTTGGTTACTGTCTCTGGGCCTCCTGTACCCTACCCCAGTGTTGGTTACTGTCACTGGGCCTCCTGTACCCTACCCCAGTGTTGGTTACTGTCTCTGGGCCTCCTGTACCCTCCCCCAGTGTTGGTTACTGTCTCTGGGCCTCCTGTACCCTACCCCAGTGTTGGTTACTGTCTCTGGGCCTCCTGTACCCTACCCCAGTGTTGGTTACTGTCTCTGGGCCTCCTGTACCCCACCCCAGTGTTGGTTACTGTCTCTGGGCCTCCTGTACCCCACCCCAGTGTTGGTTACTGTCTCTGGGCCTCCTGTACCCTACCCCAGTGTTGGTTACTGTCTCTGGGCCTCCTGTACCCCACCCCAAGTGTTGGTTACTGTCTCTGGGCCTCCTGTACCCTACCCCAAGTGTTGGTTACTGTCTCTGGGCCTCCTTCCTGTACCCTACCCCAGTGTTGGTTACTGTCTCTGGGCCTCCTGTACCCTACCCCAGTGTTGGTTACTGTCACTGGGCCTCCTGTACCCTACCCCAGTGTTGGTTACTGTCTCTGGGCCTCCTGTACCCTACCCCAGTGTTGGTTACTGTCTCTGGGCCTCCTGTACCCTACCCCAGTGTTGGTTACTGTCTCTGGGCCTCCTGTACCCTACCCCAGTGTTGGTTACTGTCTCTGGGCCTCCTGTACCCTACCCCAGTGTTGGTTACTGTCACTTGGCCTCCTGTACCCTACCCCAGTGTTGGTTACTGTCTCTGGGCCTCCTGTACCCCACCCCAGTGTTGGTTACTGTCTCTGGGCCTCCTGTACCCTACCCCAGTGTTGGTTACTGTCTCTGGGCCTCCTGTACCCCACCCCAGTGTTGGTTACTGTCTCTGGGCCTCCTGTACCCCACCCCAGTGTTGGTTACTGTCTCTGGGCCTCCTGTACCCTACCCCAGTGTTGGTTACTGTCTCTGGATCACCATTCAGCTGATGCACATCAAAACAGAAATGTATGATGGAGAAAGTAGCACGATGATTGTACCTGGAGAACGGGTCAATGGGGTCAATGGGGCAATGGGCTCAATAGATTTGTACCTTTTCATGAGGCTCTAATGATTGAATCAATGTGCACTGTGCGACGTGTGATGGCTACGTATGACCTTTAGAGTGGTGCTCCTGAATGGTCCTCGTGTCTGTAATGACAGCAGGGAATTGTACCGGCCTTAGCCCAGCGCTAGTGAAGCCTATCACTTACTGACCATCTCTCAACAGGTAGGATGGAACGGACCTAGGGGGTTCCCCTCTTCGTATCCGTCTTCCAACCTTTCATCTCCTTCTCCCTGTTCATCTTACATGACTATGCCTGCGGGGGGGATGCGGCGCAGTTTTTAGTCTGTGGGGGGATGGGGCGCCGTTTTAGTCTGGGGGGATGGGGCGCCGTTTTGGGGTTGGGGTGCGATGGGGCACCGTTTGGTGGCTGGCGGTGGGCGTTGGTGCGCTGTTTGGTGGCTGGGGGCGATGGGGCGCCGTTTGGTGGCTTAGGGGCGATGGTGCGCCGTTTGGAGTCTGGGGGCGATGGGGCGCCGTCTGGAGGCTGGGGCGCGATGGCGTGCCGTTTTAGTCTGGGGGATGGGGCGCCGTCTGGAAGCTGGGGGATGGGGCACCGTCTGGGGGCGATGGGCGCCATCTGGAGGCTGGGGGATGGGGCGCCGTCTGGGGGCGATTGGGGGCGATGGGGGCGCCGTCTGGGGCGATGGGGCGCCGTCTGGAGGCGATGGGGCGCCGTCTGGAGGCTGGGGGGCGATGGGGCGCCGTCTTGGGGGCGATGGGGCGCCGTCTGGAGGCTGGGGGGGGCGATGGGGCGCCGTCTGGAGGCTGGGGCGGCGATGGGGCGCCGTTTTGGACATAAATGCTCATTTGATTGGACAGCGGCAATAACCTGTTCTGTGGTGTTACTCAGATGAGTATTTATTCTACCTGTATCCAGAATTAATATTTGATGCCGAACCACATGTCACCTAAGTGTCTTGTCTACATTCCTTCTCTATACAGACATGTCCTTTACCTGCCTAGCTATGGTCCAGTCTCCCTACGTCTCAGGCAGCGACTCGGGGCTCTGCCACATTTTTCCAGGGCCATAGTCATCCAATCCAATGCAACAGGCTCCTTTTCAAAACAACTTTCCCCTTCACTGGTCCTTCCTCCCCCTCTGGCCCCCTGCACGATGCACGTCTGTCTGCGGAACACAGATCTTTAGAACTCTCAGGCTGTCACTATGGCGATGGAGACCAGCTCTGACAGGGGGGGATTGGCTGCTCAGCTGGTCTGATAGAGAGAGGAAGCCGACGCGGACGAGCGGGGACATGATATGTGTCCACCTTGCGACCCCGGTACCATGGCAACGAACTTGATTGTGGAAAGAGATTGTGTAGAGGGGAAGAGAGGAGGGCTAGCCTGTTAGGAGAGGCAGACAGACAAGCTGCTGTTACATCATGGGGCTTGAGTTAGTCATGACTGACTGGCTGGCTTGATGGACTTCTATCCACTATTTATTTTTATTTTCCCTCTCTCCCTTTGTGTTCCTCCCTCGCTCTTCTCTAGCCGTCTAGCTCCCACCCACTCCCTTGTCCTCTCACTACCCTTCATACCCTCTATCCCTCTGGCTCCCACCCACTCCCTTGTCCTCTCACTACCCTTCATACTAGAGGTCGACCAATTATGATTTTTCAACGCCAACACCGATTTATTGGCAAAAAACTCTGATGCTGATATTTGTAATAATGACAATTACAACAACACTGAATGAACAATGAGTCTTCAATATTCCCATTTGAAGAAGTTTTACAGTTTTAGTTATTATATTAGATTTACGACGCGCCATACCGTTTGTATTTCATATACCTTTGACTATTCAATGTTCTTATAGGAACTTTAGTATTTCCAGCCTAATCTCAGGAGTTGATAGGCTTGAAGTCATAAACAGCGCTGTGCTTCTAGCATGGCTATGAGCTGCTGGCAAACGCAGTAGAGTGCTGTTTGAATGAATGCTTACGAGCCTGCTGCTGCCTACCATCGCCCAGTCAGACTGCTCTATCAAATATCGAATCATAGACCTTAATTATAATAAACACACGGAAATATGAGCCTTTGGTCATGATGGTCAAACGCGGAAACTATCATTTTGAAAACAAAATGTTTATTCTTTCAGTGAAATACGGAACCGTTCGGTATTTTATCTAACGGGTGGCATCCCTAAGTCTAAATATTGCTGTTACATTGCACAACCTTCAATGTTACGTCATAATTATGTAAAATTCTGGCAAATTAATTACGATCTTTGTTAGGAAGAAACCCAATTCGCAACAAGCCAGGCGGCACAAACTGTGTTCCAGTCGGCCGGTCCGGTCCTGATAGTGGCTCACCAGTCGGCCGGTCCGGTCCTGATAGTGGCTCACCAGTCGGCCGGTCCTGATACTGGGCTCACCAGTCGGCCGGTCCTGATACTGGGCTCACCAGTCAGCCGGTCCTGATAGTGGCTCACCAGTCGGCCGGTCCTGATACTGGGCTCACCAGTCAGCCGGTCCTGATAGTGGCTCACCAGTCGGCCGGTCCTGATAGTGGCTCACCAGTCGGCCGGTCCTGATAGTGGCTCACCAGTCAGCCGGTCCTGATACTGGGCTCACCAGTCAGCCGGTCCTGATACTGGGCTCACCAGTCGGCCGGTCCTGATAGTGGCTCACCAGTCAGCCGGTCCTGATACTGGGCTCACCAGTCGGCCGGTCCTGATACTGGGCTCACCAGTCAGCCGGTCCTGATAGTGGCTCACCAGTCAGCCGGTCCTGATAGTGGCTCACCAGTCAGCCGGTCCTGATACTGGGCTCACCAGTCGGCCGGTCCTGATACTGGGCTCACCAGTCGGCCGGTCCTGATACTGGGCTCACCAGTCGGCCGGTCCTGATAGTGGCTCACCAGTCGGCCGGTCCTGATAGTGGCTCACCAGTCGGCCGGTCCTGATAGTGGCTCACCAGTCGGCCGGTCCTGATACTGGGCTCACCAGTCGGCCGGTCCTGATAGTGGCTCACCAGTCGGCCGGTCCTGATAGTGGCTCACCAGTCGGCCGGTCCTGATACTGGGCTCACCAGTCGGCCGGTCCTGATACTGGGCTCACCAGTCGGCCGGTCCTGATACTGGGCTCACCAGTCGGCCGGTCCTGAGTCAGCCGGTCCTGATAGTGGCTCACCAGTCGGCGGTCCTGACTGGGCTCACCAGTCGGCGGTCCTGATACTGGGCTCACCAGTCGGCCGGTCCTGATAGTGGCTCACCAGTCAGCCGGTCCTGATACTGGGCTCACCAGTCGGCCGGTCCTGATAGTGGCTCACCAGTCAGTTCTCCCAAGTTCGTCTATGTCAAGACGGAGGTGTAGATTTTAAATCGAACGTTGAGCGGTCTGGAGGACCGTAGCTGAAACACTACAAATGCAGAGACATGGTGAAATAACTGCATTGTTTTATATTTCGCCTGTGGAAGCCTGGGCCTACGTCAGGGAGTGACGGGTTAACCCAGGGGCAATGCAAAAACCAAATCTCGTTTTAATCTCATCTATATGCGTAATTAAATAAAAATTATAGCACACGCTATGTGTCAAGGGAAAGATTTAGCATCCCGACTTTGTCTATTTCACGGCCGCCACTATAAACCAAGGAGCCGTCACTAACAGGCTGTCAGACTTCCTGCTTCCTGATCGGTCCCTGTTGACCTCTAGCCTTATTGATTGGCTGAGCTGGCAGGTAGATGAAATACAGCTTCCCACTTGCCATGGTAATTATACAGGCTAAGAAATGTTCCCGTCGTTGTGTGTGTGTGTGTGTGTGTGTTGAAAGCTTTGCATTGAATTACACACACGTTTGTGTATATTAGTAAGCGTGAACATTGAACTCTGTTCACCTTTTTTGGCATCACTATTTCATGGTACGGTGCAACATGGTGCTCATCTCTCTGTGCTGTCACATGTCCCTTAGCCCATGTCCCTTAGCCCATGTCCCTTAGCCCATGTCCCTTAGCCCATGTCCCTTAGCCCATGTCCCTTAGCCCATGTCCCTTAGCCCATGTCCCTTAGCCCATGTCCCTTAGCCCATGTCCCTTAGCACATGTCCCTATGCCTTTTAGCACATTTAACCTTTTTTTAAAGTTTTATCCAGGTGAGTCAATTTGCTCTTATCGACCGCGACGGCCTAGTTATGGCGTGATGCACAAAGCAGTGGTCAGTGGAGGAGGGCACAATAGAGGGTAGGGTAGCTCGTCCTCGTCCTGTGTCGTCACGTGCTCGTTGGTTCCCTCGGTCATTCAATGTGCTGAATTAGCATCTCAGCCCCATTGAGCCCAACAGCCAAGCAGGCTCTGTGTTGTGATAGACACAGCTTTCCAACAGCCAAGCAGGCTCTGTGTTGTGATAGACACAGCTTTCCAACAGCCAAGCAGGCTCTGTGTTGTGATAGACACAGCTTTCCAACAGCCAAGCAGGCTCTGTGTTGTGATAGACACCACAGCAGGCTCTGTGTTGTGATAGACACAGCTTTCCAACAGCCAAGCAGGCTCTGTGTTGTGATAGACACACAGCTTTCAACAGCCAAAGCCAAGCAGGCTCTGTGTTGTGATAGCAACAGCCAAGCAGGCTCTGTGTTGTGATAGACACAGCTTTCCAACAGCCAAGCAGGCTCTGTGTTGTGATAGACACAGCTTTCCAGTTCTGCTTACCCTCCTCAAACTTGTTGCCCTATTTGGTTAATTAAATAATGAAATATAATTATATTTGGGTAAAAATAATCCAACAACAACGTGCATTGGATCCCAGAGGACTTTAAAAGCATGAATTAAAACACTGAGTGGTCCTTGATGAATCATGTGGCATTAGCCATCCTCTAATAAAAGTGGTCTCTGGACTATAGAGGGAATTTAATGAATACATGACTAAATAAAATCCCCAATTTTTAAATAGAACTGTAACTAAGTAAACTATACCTTGTTTCACAACATGATGAACAATGTCAGTTCATAAAGAAGGGATTATGTGGCATGAGCAAGGAGTAATTAAACATAATGAACACCATTCCAACTAGTGTGAGGAGGAACGGGTTGTGGGTGAAGTAAGCAGATAGGTTAACGACCCGACGAAACTGAGCTCCGGGGTGTTTTAGATAAGGCAGTGAGTACATTCCTAGGTTTTCTGTTAACTAAGAACTGTCAGCTAAGTGGTGATCGATTTAATGGTGAAAAGAGTTAATTCAGTTATGTTGTGTGTGTGCTGGTGAGTCAGAATTAACTTTTAAACTTGCTCTGTCTTGGTCGGGAGGAGGAGATTCATTCACCAACGACGTCATATTTTGTATATAAACTGTTCGTGGTAACATGGTAGCGCGCTCCGAGAATAAATACTATTATCTATTATTGATAAGACTGGTCTCCGTCTATTTTATGCAAATAAGAATCTTACAAATTCTCATAAAATAGATTTAAGTGAATTCAATTAATGAAAACATATTGGAATAATTAAATTACGTTAATAGAATACGGTGCCATTTATACATTAGTCTATCCGTTATATCAGGGGCCTTCCAGCATTACTGTATGCCTCGCTGTATGTCTCTCTCAAATGTCAATGTGCCTTGTATACTGTTGTTCAGGTTAGTTAGCATGCGCCATTTCTGTCTTTGGGCACAATAAATGTTCCAAGCTAAGGGGGAATCTAAGGGGGAATCAGACTAGTGTAGACTCCCTCTCCTGTTTCACCAACTACTTCTCTGATAGAGTTCAGTGTGTCAAATCAGAGGGCCTGTTGTCCGGACCTCTGGCAGTCTCTATGGGGGCGCCACAGGGTTCAATTCTTGGGCCGACTCTTTTCTCTGTATATATCAATGATGTCGCTCTTGCTGCTGGTGATTCTCTGATCAACTCACAGCTGTGAGTCTTTCTGGGTAAATCTCTTAAGAGCTTAGCATAGCTGGATTGTACAATATTTTTTTACGTTCTTCTTCTATAGAACAGATCTACCGCGTCTTAGACTTACTTTCAATAAGAATGACAGATCTATAACAAATATTTCTATGTGAAGTTGGTCAGGTCACCCAACAAAACGTACATATATCGCAGCTTTAAAATCTAAGGCAAGACATGAAAATGGCTATCTAGACAATCGAGAAGAACTTCGACTCAAGAAACAATAGGTGGGTTTGGGAAACCTTAGCCATGTGTGTGGAACCCCTGGGCTAGTGTGTGCTAGAAGCACCAGCTTCTACTTTTCTTGTAATGATTAGTTGATTAGTTGCTTCCCGCGTAGCGGTCTTCCTGGTCACTATGTGAACCCATTGCAGAGCTCTATTTCCTTCTATTTCTATACTGTAATAATGGATTAGATCCTAACATTCTCTCCTTCCCATGCAGAGGCAGCCCCATCACTGTGTGTGTGTGTGTGTGTGTGTGTGTTATCTAGGCTGATATCAGACAATCAGAAGAGATGGAATGAAGAGAGGGTGGATGGAAGGAGAGATGGGGAGGAAATCACACTGGAAGGAGAGGTAGAGGTTAAGGCGGGAGAATGAATGAATGAAAGAGGGAGTTAGATGGGTAGAAACTGTGAAAGAAATAAAGGAGAGTGAGGATACAGCGATGTTTGGAAAAATCAATAAATGCGTTATCCTTAACAGCAGACTCGTACATTTCCTCAGTGAAAACAATGTATTGAATAAATGTCAAATTGGCTTTTCACCAAATTACCGTACGACAGTATTCACCCCTAATTGACAAACAAAACAAAGGCAAAGTTGTTGATTTCAAAAAAGCTTTTGACTCAAGTTGGCATGAGAGTCTGCAATACAAACTGATGGAAAGTGGTGTTGGCGGGGGACATTATAAAATCCACGTACACAATCAAGTGTGCAGTTAAAATTGGCAAAATAACATTTCTTCCCACAGGTTGAGACAGGGATGCATGTCAAGCCCCACCCTCTTCAACATATATATCAGCGAATTGCCGAGGGCACTAGAACGGTCTGCAGCACCCGGCCTCACCCTTACTAGAAACTGAAGTCAAATGTCTACGGCTTGTTGATGATCTGGTGCCTATGTCCCCAATAAAGGAGGGCCTACAGCAGCACCTAGATATTCTGCACAGATTCTGTCAGACCTGGGCCCTGACAGACCTGGGCCCTGACAGACCTGGGCCCTGACAGACCTGGGCCCTGACAGACCTGGGCCCTGACAGTAAATCTAAAATGACAGTAAATCTAAATCTAAAATAATGGTGTTCCAGTTGCCAGGACCACAATAACAAATTCCATCTAGACACTGTTGCCCTAGAGCACACAAAAAACGTTACATGTCTCAGCACCACAGGTAACTTCCACAAATCTGTGAACAATCTGAGAGACAAGGCAAGAAGGGCCTTCTATGCATCAAAAGGAACATACATTTCAACATACCAATTAGGATCTGGCTAAAAATACTTCTCAGTTATAGAGCCCATTGCCCTTTATGGTTGTGAGGTCTGGGGTCCGCTCACCAACCAAGACTTCACAAAATGGGACAAACACCAAATTGAGAGACTGCATGCAGAATACGGCAAATAATATCACCCTGTGTACAATGTAAAAAGACACCAAATAATATCACCCTGTGTACAATGTAAAAAGACACCAAATAATATCACCCCGTGTACAATGTAAAAAGACACCAAGTAATGTGTGCAGAGCAGAATTAGGCCGATACCCACTAATTATCAGAATCCAGAAAAGAGCCGCTAAGATCAATAACCATCAAAAAGGAAGAGATTCCCAAACCTTCCATAACAAAGCCATCACCTACAGAGAGATGAACCTGGAGAAGAGTCCCCTAAGCAAGCTGGTCCTGGGGCTCTGTTCACAAACACAAACAGACCCCAGAGAGCCCCAGGACAGCAACACAATTAGACCAAATCATAAGAAAACAAAAAAGATAATTACTTGACACATTGGAAAGAATCAACAAAAAAACAGAATAAACTAGAATGCTATTTGGCCCTAAACAGAGTACACAGTGGCAGAAATACCTGACCACTGTGACTGACCCAAACTTAAGAAATCTTTGACTATGTACAGACTCAGTGATTATAGCCTTGCTATTGCGCGAAAGGCCGCCGTAGGCAGACATGGCTCTCAAGAGAAGACAGGCTATGTGCTCACTGCCCACAAAATGAGGTGGAAAACTGAGCTGCACTTCCTAACCTCCTGCCAAATGTATGACCATATTAGAGACACCATATTTCCCTCAGATTACACAAGATTCACAAAGAATTCGAAAACAAATCCAATTTTGAAAAACTCCCACATCTACTGGGTGAAATTCCACAGTGTTCCATCACAGCAGCAAGATGTGTGACCTGTTGCCACAAGAAAAGGTCAACCAGTGAAGAACAAACACCATTGTAAATACAACCCATATTTATTATGTTATATATATTATACAACCTATGTTTATTTATTTTCCCCTTTGTACTTTAAGTATTTGCACACAATTTCAACACTATATATATATATATATAGCCATATGACATTTGATTGTGTACATTTCACGACGCCAGGACAGCGGAGTCAATCACCACCTTCCGGAGACACCTGAAACCCCACCTCTTTAAGGAATACCTAGGATAGGATAAAGTAATCCTTCTCACCCCCCTTAAAAGACCTAGATGCACTATTGTAAAGTGGCTGTTCCACTGGATGTCATAAGGTGAATGCACCAATTTGTAAGTCGCTCTGGATAAGAGCGTCTGCTAAATGACTTAAATGTAAATGTAAAAATGTATTTCTTCTGGAACTTTTGAGTATCATGCTTACTGTATTTTTTTCAAATATATTTCACTTTTATTCATCTATTTCACTGTCTTTGGTAATGTAGACATGTGTTTCCCGTGCCAATAAAGCCCCTTAAATTGAATTGATATTTGATATAAATTGATTGAATGAACCTGCGTGGGTGGAAGGATAAGAGGTAGAGTGAGTTTTCTCCCATCTTTCCTGTTGTCTGTGCCCTTGGGGAAAATCGGCCCTCTGTGTTCCAATTGGGTCCCTATTGCCTATATAGTGCACTACTTTTGACCAAGGCCCATAGGGCGGAGCAGAGTGGGCCATTCAGGCCATCTTTCCTGTTGTCTGTGCCCTTGGGGAAAATCGGCCCTCTGTGTTCCAAATGGGTCCCTATTCCCTATATAGTGCACTACTTTTGACCAAGGCCCATAGGGCGGAGCAGAGTGGGCCATTCAGGCCATCTTCACTGTAAATTGGAGCGATGCCATGTTTCATGAGCTTATTACCACCACCATGCTGGATCAATGAGTCAGTCGGGTCTTCGATTATAGACATCCTCCAGCCATTTCTGAACTTTTACGGTTTAAAAAGCGACTGGCCAAGTATAAATTCAGCAAAGTACACACACTAAAGGGTAAATCCGTTTTTTTGTTGTTTTTGTGTATAATATCCATCTTTACCACTGTTAACTTTGAGTTAGGTATTCAAGGACTTGGTCTGATGGAAATGTGTGATGTCATTGGCCTCCCCCTTTGCTTTAGGAGCAATGAGGAAAGCCCCCCTCGTGCGATGTCATGACATACCAGAGACCACCTATTGAGATGTGCCTTTTCGTTCAGTGAATCGGATGTTTAAATGAGGTGAAAAGGAGACTGGAGTGCCACTAACTCTTGTCTGAAACAACCTTGGACTTTCTCCTGCTCCTAAAATAACGCTGGAGTTGAAGGCTGGATATTAAGAGGGTTTCCTCATTTAGATTGTACAGACCCAACTGATCCAAAGTTCAGCTGATGTTAGTCATCGTATAGTCTCAAGTCCTTACAATACTTCCTTACAATAATTAGTATTATTGCGAAGAAGAAGATGGCTCAATCTATGCTGAACTTTTTGTCTCCAAAATAATGTGCTTGGAAAGACGGACAAGTCCTTGGTCCTGATGTGTGATACCGACCGAACTTTTTTTAGGCCTGTAATTTTCTAGCCTCCTATTTCTTTAGCCCAAAACCCCCTGTTGCGAGGTGAGTGACAGAAGTAAGATGGCTCCTTGAACCATGATTTTCCTTTCAGGCTCTAAAGGCCAGGCAGTCCACTAGCCTTGTATTCCTGACATTTAAAACGTTTTTCTCTCTGCATTTCCTGTTCCTTTCTACCCGAACCCCCAGTATATAACCCCCGACCTGCTAGGCTGTTCCTTTCTACCCAACTCCCCAGTATTTAATCTCCGACCTGCTAGGCTGTTCCTTTCTACCCAAACCCCCAGTATATAAACCCTGACCTGCTAGGCTGTTCCTTTCTACCCAAACCCCCAGTATTTAAACCCTGACCTGCTAGGCTGTTCCTTTCTACCCAAACCCCCAGTATTTAAACCCTGACCTGCTAGGCTGTTCCTTTCTACCCAAACCCCCAGTATTTAAACCCTGACCTGCTAGGCTGTTCCTTTCTACCCGAACCCACAGTATTTAAACCCTGACCTGCTAGGCTGTTCCTTTCTACCCAGACCTGCTAGGCTGTTCCTTTCTACCCAAACCCCCAGTATTTAAACCCTGACCTGCTAGGCTGTTCCTTTCTACCCAAACCCCCAGTATTTAAACCCTGACCTGCTAGGCTGTTCCTTTCTACCCGAACCCCCAGTATTTAAACCCTGACCTGCTAGGCTGTTCCTTTCTACCCAAACCCCCAGTATTTAAACCCTGACCTGCTAGGCTGTTCCTTTCTACCCGAACCCACAGTATTTAAACCCTGACCTGCTAGGCTGTTCCTTTCTACCCAACTCCCCAGTATTTAAACCCTGACCTGCTAGGCTGTTCCTTTCTACCCAAACCCCCAGTATATAAACCCTGACCTGCTAGGCTGTTCCTTTCTACCCAAACCCCCAGTATTTAAACCCTGACCTGCTAGGCTGTTCCTTTCTACCCAAACCCCCAGTATTTAAACCCTGACCTGCTAGGCTGTTCCTTTCTACCCTGACCTGCTAGGCTGTTCCTTTCTACCCAAACCCCCAGTATTTAAACCCTGACCTGCTAGGCTGTTCCTTTCTACCCAAACCCCCAGTATTTAAACCCTGACCTGCTAGGCTGTTCCTTTCTACCCAAACCCCCAGTATTTAAACCCTGACCTGCTAGGCTGTTCCTTTCTACCCAAACCCCCAGTATTTAAACCCTGACCTGCTAGGCTGTTCCTTTCTACCCAAACCCCCAGTATTTAAACCCTGACCTGCTAGGCTGTTCCTTTCTACCCAAACCCCAGTATTTAAACCCTGACCTGCTAGGCTGTTCCTTTCTACCCAAACCCCCAGTATTTAAACCCTGACCTTCTAGGCTGTTCCTTTCTACCCGAACCCCCAGTATTTAAACCCTGACCTGCTAGGCTGTTCCTTTCTACCCGAACCCCCAGTATTTCCTTAGTAACCCCCAGCTGTTCCTTTAGACGTGGTTGTTCTCCCTCCTCTACGGGGTGTCAGCAGGCTATAAGTGTTAGTGGCTGTTAGGTCTGGGTCTGTTCTTCTCTGTGTTTTCAGTTGATACGCTGCGAGGGATCCTGGCTGGAGAGATACAAACAGCCAGCGCCTCCCAGACACAAACTGTATCCCAAATAGCAGTTTATTCCCTATATAGTGCACTACTTTAGACCTGATTCGTAAGGGCCCTGGTCTAAAGTAGTGCACTATAAATGGAGTTGGGGGACTGACACGAGCTTATATAAAGAGATGGCAGAGGTGTATAAGGTAGTAACATGGCTATATACAGGGAGTACCTCTACCCAGTCGATGTGCTGCGGTACGAGGTTACTGAGTTAGCTATGTACATATAGATCTGGGTTACGTGATCTGGCAACAGAATGTGTGTGTGTGTGTGTGTGTGTGTGTGTGTGTGTGGGGGGATTATATAGTGTGTTGGGATGTTTGGTTTAGAGTCCAGTGTGTGTATAGTCGATACAAGAGACTGCAGAAAAGGGTCAATGCAGATAGTCCTGGTAGCCATTTGATTAACTATTCAGCAGTCTTATGGCTTGGGGGTAGAAGCTGTTCAGGGTCCTGTTGGTTCCAGACTTTGTTCACTGCTACCTATTGCTGTGCGGAAGCTGAGAGAACAGTCTATTGGGTGGCCTTCCTCTGACACTGCCTGGTGTAGAGGTCCTGGGTGGCAGGGAGCCCCGGTGATCTACTGGGCTCTACTCACCGCTGTCTAGCGCCTTGCATTCTGGGGGCCTTGCAGTTGTCGTACCAGGCGGCGATGCAGAGAGTAAAGATGCTCTCAATGGTGCAGCTGTATAACTTTTTGAGGATCTGAGGGGGATGAGGCGCTGACGTGCCCACCACAACTGTGTGAGTCATGCTAATTACTTAGTAATATGACTACTGATCAGTCCTACCACTGTGGTGTCGTCAGCTAAGTGGATGATGGTGTTGGAGTCGTGTGTGTGTGTGTGTGTGGCCACGCAGTCGTGGGTGAACATGGAGTACAGGAGGGGACTAAGCACACATCCCTGAGGAGGCCACCGTGTTGATGGTCAGCTTGTCGGATGTGTTGGTGCCTACCCATGCCACCTGGGGGTGGACCGTCAGGAAGTCCAGGATCCAGAGGGAGGTGTTCATGTTCAGTCACAGGCTTGAGCTTAGTGATGAGCTAATTCTATATTTAATTAAACCTTTTATTTAACTAGGCAAGTCGGCTAAGAAAAAAATATTATTTACAATGACTGCCTACCCCCGGCCAAACCCGGATGATGCCAGGCCAATTGTGTGCCGCCCTATGGGACTCCCAATCCCGGCTGGTTGTGATACAGCTTGGAATCTAACCAGGGTCTGTAGTGACGCCTTTAGCACTGAGATGCAGTGCCTTAGACCGCTGCACCACTCGGGAGTTTAGAGGGAACAATGGTGTTGAATGCTGAGCTGTCGTCAATGAACATCATTCTCACATAGGAATTCAAAGGGCCTGCTGCCTGCAGTGAGAGTGCATTAGTTCTCATCCACCTCACATTTCTCCATTTTGAGTTAATTATATGCTGTTCTTTTGGAAAAATACAATTTGCCTGACTATTTTCCAACTGGGTGAGTGACCTTTAAAACAACCACTCACAAAGACCCCGTCGTCACCCACAGAGCCATTTTTCTCCCTGACAATTGGCAGAAAAGCAGTTTTCTTTTTTTAATGCCAGACACAAATCTACATTTCAAACACAGCCCCAGTTCTTTTTCCATTCGCAACAACTATTTGAGACATTTACATGTAAGTCGGGCCGTAATATTGCAGTCTGTTTATGCTGTTTTTGTTGGCTGGACAGAGAGGACTACATTGTCACTAATGTGAGAGGAGAATCGTCCTATGGTTTCCTGGTCAAAAGTTGTGCACTATACTGGTAACAGGGTTCCGTTTGAGACGTGGCAGAGATCTGGGATGAGTAAAGGGGGGTGGCACTACACCGGGAGACTGGCCGCCACACGACGGGAGACTGGCCGCCACACGACGGGAGACTGGCCGCCACACGACGGGAGACTGGCCGCCACACGACGGGAGACTGAACCCAAACCCTAAGATCGGCTTTACCTGAACCCAAACCCTGACCCTGGAAGCTCCTTCTCTCACCAAATAGTTAATTTTAGGAGATCAGAAACCACTGTTTCCCCTCAGCTAATTTACCTGTTAGTTCAGCTTCCTGTCCGATTAGCCTGTCTCGCCCTGTTCTGCAGTTGTGTTAAACAGACCCCGGTGGTATAGGAAAGGAAAGGATGGCCCAGGGGGGCCATTTTGAAATGTCTTGTAATTGCCATACATTTGTGCATAAACAAGTTTCAGCCAAGATATTTGTTCTGCATCCCAATTGGTAGCCTGTTCACTCTTTTTATTTTATTTTTAATTTTTATAGTGTACTACCATAGGACTCTGGTCAACATTTAGTGTGCTATATATAGAAAATAGGTTGCCATTTTGAAGTACGCACCCATGCTCTCTAAACCACCTGTTTCTTTACCTTTTTACTTTTGAACCCGAAAGAAAGCGCCTTGTTTTAGGCTTGTTAAGATGTCCTCACACAGGACAGGGAGAGACTGGGTGTGTGTTGTTATGGAGAATGCTTGTTAAGATGTCCAGGACAGGGAGAGACTGGGTGTGTGTTGTTATGGAGAATGCTTGTTAAGATGTCCAGGACAGGGAGAGACTGGGTGTGTGTTGTTATGGAGAATGCTTGTTAAGATGTCCAGGACAGGGAGAGACTGGGTGTGTGTTGTTATGGAGAATGCTTGTTAAGATGTCCTCACACAGGACAGGGAGAGACTGGGTGTGTGTTGTTATGGAGAATGCTTGTTAAGATGTCCTCAGGACAGGGAGAGACTGGGTGTGTGTTGTTATGGAGAATGCTTGTTAAGATGTCCACAGGACAGGGAGAGACTGGGTGTGTGTTGTTATGGAGAATGCTTGTTAAGATGTCCTCAGGACAGGGAGAGACTGGGTGTGTGTTGTTATGGAGAATGCTTGTTAAGATGTCCTCAGGACAGGGAGAGACTGGGTGTGTGTTGTTATGGAGAATGCTTGTTAAGATGTCCTCAGGACAGGGAGAGACTGGGTGTGTGTTGTTATGGAGAATGCTTGTTAAGATGTCCTCAGGACAGGGAGAGACTGGGTGTGTGTTGTTATGGAGAATGCTTGTTAAGATGTCCTCACACAGGACAGGGAGAGACTGGGTGTGTGTTGTTATGGAGAATGCTTGTTAAGATGTCCTCAGGACAGGGAGAGACTGGGTATGTGTTGTTATGGAGAATGCTTGTTAAGATGTCCCCACAGGGAGAGACTGGGTGTGTGTTGTTATGGAGAATGCTTGTTAAGATGTCCCCACAGGGAGAGACTGGGTGTGTGTTGTTATGGAGAATGCTTGTTAAGATGTCCCCACAGGGAGAGACTGGGTGTGTGTTGTTATGGAGAATGCTTGTTAAGATGTCCCCACAGGGAGAGACTGGGTATGTGTTGTTATGGAGAATGCTTGTTAAGATGTCCACAGGACAGGGAGAGACTGGGTGTGTTGTTATGGAGAATGCTTGTTAAGATGTCCCCACAGGGAGAGACTGGGTGTGTGTTGTTATGGAGAATGCTTGTTAAGATGTCCACAGGACAGGGAGAGACTGGGTGTGTTGTTATGGAGAATGCTTGTTAAGATGTCCCCACAGGGAGAGACTGGGTGTGTGTTGTTATGGAGAATGCTTGTTAAGATGTCCTCAGGACAGGGAGAGACTGGGTGTGTGTTGTTATGGAGAATGCTTGTTAAGATGTCCTCAGGACAGGGAGAGACTGGGTGTGTGTTGTTATGGAGAATGCTTGTTAAGATGTCCTCAGGACAGGGAGAGACTGGGTGTGTGTTGTTATGGAGAATGCTTGTTAAGATGTCCTCAGGACAGGGAGAGACTGGGTGTGTTGTTATGGAGAATGCTTGTTAAGATGTCCCCACAGGGAGAGACTGGGTGTGTTGTTATGGAGAATGCTTGTTAAGATGTCCCCACAGGGAGAGACTGGGTGTGTGTTGTTATGGAGAATGCTTGTTAAGATGTCCCCACAGGGAGAGACTGGGTGTGTGTTGTTATGGAGAATGCTTGTTAAGATGTCCCCACAGGGAGAGACTGGGTGTGTGTTGTTATGGAGAATGCTTGTTAAGATGTCCCCACAGGGAGAGACTGGGTGTGTTGTTATGGAGAATGCTTGCGGTGTTGCTTCAGGGTAAATGTTCTTTTAAGTTGAATTAAATCTTTCACCTGATTTTTAATATACAAATCGTAAGCCCTATGAAATCTGCGTTGTGTACGAAATCACAGAATCCAGATTTTAAAAGGGAATTCAACTATATATATATATATATATATATATATATATAGGAAATTCAATAATTTGACCAAATGAATCATAAGACATGAAGGAGTATGTATCAGTGAGTGGTATTTGTAGGCAACTTTCTGAAATGCACAGGTGTGTGCTTATAGCCCAAATCACCCAGAGTGTCAATTCACATGCACTGCCTCGTGCATTCCAACTTCATGTCATGAGAATCCACAATAACCTCGTGCATTCCAACTTCATGTCATGAGAATCCACAATAACCTCGTGCATTCCAACTTCATGTCATGAGAATCCACAATAACCTCGTGCATTCCAACTTCATGTCATGAGAATCCACAATAACCTCGTGCATTCCAACTTCATGTCATGAGAATCCACAATAACCTCGTGCATTCCAACTTCATGTCATGAGAATCCACAATAACCTCGTGCATTCCAACTTCATGTCATGAGAATCCACAATAACCTCGTGCATTCCAACTTCATGTCATGAGAATCCACAATAACCTCGTGCATTCCAACTTCATGTCATGAGAATCCACAATAACCTCGTGCATTCCAACTTCATGTCATGAGAATCCACAATAACCTCGTGCATTCCAACTTCATGTCATGAGAATCCACAATAACCTCGTGCATTCCAACTTCATGTCATGAGAATCCACAATAACCTCGTGCATTCCAACTTCATGTCATGAGAATCCACAATAACCTCGTGCATTCCAACTTCATGTCATGAGAATCCACAATAACCTCGTGCATTCCAACTTCATGTCATGAGAATCCACAATAACCTCGTGCATTCCAACTTCATGTCATGAGAATCCACAATAACCTCGTGCATTCCAACTTCATGTCATGAGAATCCACAATAACCTCGTGCATTCCAACTTCATGTCATGAGAATCCACAATAACCTCGTGCATTCCAACTTCATGTCATGAGAATCCACAATAACCTCGTGCATTCCAACTTCATGTCATGAGAATCCACAATAACCTCGTGCATTCCAACTTCATGTCATGAGAATCCACAATAACCTCGTGCATTCCAACTTCATGTCATGAGAATCCACAATAACCTCGTGCATTCCAACTTCATGTCATGAGAATTCCAACTTCATGTCATGAATAACCTCGTGCATTCCAACTTCATGTCATGAGAATCCACAATAACCTCGCATTCCAACTTCATGTCATTCCAATAACCTCGTGCATTCCAACTTCGTCATGAGAATGAGTGCATTCCAACTTCACGTCATGAGAACCTCGTGCATTCCAACTTCACGTCATGAGAATCCACAATAACCTCGTGCATTCCAACTTCACGTCATGAGAATCCACAATAACCTCGTGCATTCCAACTTCACGTCATGAGAATCCACAATAACCTCGTGCATTCCAACTTCACGTCATGAGAATCCACAATAACCTCGTGCATTCCAACTTCACGTCATGAGAATCCACAATAACCTCGTGCATTCCAACTTCACGTCATGAGAATCCACAATAACCCGTTTTTATGTTTATGTGGCCCTTGTTAATTGTATTGTTAATTTACCGCGGCTTTTTTATTTGTTACTTTTTGTAGAGGTGAGGGGGGGGGTATTTTTCTTAACTGCATTATTGGTTAAGGGCGTGTGAGTAAGCATTACACTGTAAGGTCTACACCTGTTTCTATTTGGCGCGTGTGAGAAATGAGATGTTTTTATTGATTTGAGCTGCCAGCTAACCAGCTCAGACAACGGCAGACGGGCCTCAGTGTTGCGTCCTTGGAGGTGACGCGTAGTGTCCTGTAGACGATGCAGAACCGTCAATGACCAACCGCTGAATCGTGCTGTATGAGTAACAACTACGAAACATCCCATCAACATGTGTATCAAATCTTACACCACTGCAAATATACTAACGTCATAATAACTATTATAATATATATAATATATATATATATATAGTATATAATAACTATAAAGTGGTAGGCTTGTCCTTTTTCTAACGGATTGTTTTTAATCTTCAGTTTCAGCCGTAAAACAGTTCCTTTTGGCCTTTTTTTAGTTGGTTGTTCATTGTCGGTACAGTTTTATAAATACATGCCGGTGCAGGTTCAAACAAGGTGCTGACGTCTTCGTTCTGATCTGACACGGTCATGAATTTAAGTCTTGTTCCGTGGAGTTCTGGCAAAAACTGCTACGTCTTGTGTCCCAAAAAATGGCACCCTATCCCCTATGTAGTGTTCTACTTTGGACCAGGGCCCATTGGGAATATGGTGCCTATATATAGTGATTAGGGTGTTATTTGGGACCCCCAGGTGGTGGGGGTTCATTTTTCGTCTCTGTCCTCTAGCCTCTCTGTTCCGTTTAACTCTACCTTTTTGTGTGGCTTTATCAGCCCTGTTATGATGTGATTTAAAATGTCCTCACACTGCCATTAACCTCGGACATGAGTGTGGTTGTAAGCACATGGGTAAGCTCCCTCTCTCTCGTTCTGCTGTGTTTTTTGGAATACACTTATTCCCCTGCTGTGTTTTTAATTGGACATTTAATAGTGTTGACTTTATCGGTTTATAAAAAAATTATAATTGTGTATTAAAATGTAAAGGTCTGTTTCTTGTTCGTTCCTACCGCCTCCACCGATGATTCTGTGTAGGGGGGTGGGACAGGCCGGGGGTGGGACAGGCCGGCACCCCTACCATCCACCTTATCCAAGACCTGGAAATAGAAGCGTTAGTTCTGCTGCTACTGCCCAGGGGTGCTAGCTGTGCCCAGGGGGGCTAGCTGTGCCCAGGGGTGCTAGCTGTGCCCAGGAGGGTGCTAGCTGTGTCCAGGAGGGGCTAGCTGTGCCCAGGAGGGGGCTAGCTGTGCCCAGGAGGGGCTATCTGTGCCCAGGGGTGCTATCTGTGCCCAGGGGGTGCTATCTGTGCCCAGGGGGTGCTATCTGTGCCCAGGGGGTGCTAGCTGTGCCCAGGGGGTGCGCTAGCTGTGCCCAGGGGGTGCGCTAGCTGTGCCCAGGGGGTGCGCTAGCTGTGCCCAGGGGGGGCGCTAGCTGTGCCCAGGGGGGGCGCTAGCTGTGCCCAGGGGGAGCTAGCTGGGGTGCTAGCCGTGAGCCGTGCCCAGGGGGTGCTAGCCGTGCCCAGGGGTGCCCAGGGGGTGCTAGCCGTGCCCAGGGGGTGCTAGCCGTTCCCAGGGCGGTGCTAGCCGTGCCCAGGCGGTGCTAGCCGTGCCCAGGCGGTGCTAGCCGTGCCCAGGCGGTGCTAGCCGTGCCCAGGCGGTGCTAGCCGTTCCCAGGCGGTGCTAGCCGTGCCCAGGGGGTGCTAGCCGTGCCCAGGCGGTGCTAGCCGTGCCCAGGGGGTGCTAGCTGTGCCCAGGGGGGGCTAGCTGTGCCCAGGGGGAGCTAGCTGGGGTGCTAGCCGTGCCCAGGGGGTGCTAGCCGTGCCCAGGGGGTGCTAGCCGTTCCCAGGGGGGTGCTAGCCGTTCCCAGGCGGTGCTAGCCGTGCCCAGGGGGTGCTAGCTGTGCCCAGGGGTGCTAGCTGTGCCCAGGCGGTGCTAGCTGTGCCCAGGGGGTGCTAGCTGTGCCCAGGGGGTGGTAGCTGTGTCACAGTTAAAGACCTCCGCCACCGCACAGGTTTACTATGTACCATTTAAATGTGTCTGGGGATTTTTTTCCCCCTCAAGAGATCTAGACTGAACACCCACGCCACATTAGTCTACCCCATTAGTCTACTAGAGTGTACAGCCCCCCACACCGCCTAGCTACAGCTTCAGGCCCCCCCCGACTGCCTAGCTATATTAATATAACACCCACTCAGGACTCAAGACTTTTCTATAAACACTACTGAGGGTCACTGGGAGGAGACCAGAGGGTCACTGGGAGGAGACCAGAGGGTCACTGGGAGGAGACCAGAGGGTCACTGGGAGGAGACCAGAGGGTCATTCCTAGTGTCTCACTCTTAATTTGAGGATATCTGATCATTCCTGTTCTGAGGTGAAAGGTCGTATGTAAGGATGGTAAAGGGCAGGTAAAGGAGGTCAGCGACGTGATGTGCCCTGAATCTCCATATTGTGACTTATGGCTTCCTAGCAGGCCCAAGGTAACCCTATTTTCTCTGGTAATTCATATGCAGAGGAGGCCCAAGGTAACCCTATTTTCTCTGGTAATTCATATGCAGAGGAGGCCCAAGGTAACCCTCTTTTCTCTGGTAATTCATATGCAGAGGAGGCCCATCTAGATTTAGAATTGTAATAAATCCTCGTTCTGATCTCTCACCTCGCTCCTCATCATACTATTTATTATTTTATGTCTCACTCAGACAGGAAGAGGATCAACCACAGATAGAAGATACTTCCTCCTCCTGACTCTACCACCCCCTTCCTCCCTCCTGACTCTACCACCCCCTCCCTCCCTCCTGACTCTACCCACCCCCTCCCTCCCTCCCTCCCGACTCTACCCACCCCTCCCTCCCTCCCGACTCTACCCACCCCCTTCCTCCCTCCTGACTCTACCACCCCTCCCTCCCTCCTGACTCTACCCACCCCTCCCTCCCTCCGACTCTACCACCCCCTCCCTCCCTCCCGACTCTACCACCCCCTCCCTCCCTCCCGACTCTACCACCCCCTCCCTCCCTCCTGACTCTACCACCCCTTCCTCCCTCCTGACTCTACCACCCCTTCCTCCCTCCTGACTCTACCCACCCCCTCCCTCCCTCCCGACTCTACCACCCCCTCCCTCCCTCCTGACTCTACCACCCCCTTCCTCCCTCCTGACTCTACCCACCCCCTTCCTCCCTCCTGACTCTACCACCCCTCCCTCCCTCCTGACTCTACCACCCCCTCCCTCCCTCCTGACTCTACCACCCCCTCCCTCCCTCCTGACTCTACCACCCCTCCCTCCCTCCTGACTCTACCACCCCCTCCCTCCCTCCTGACTCTACCACCCCCTCCCTCCCTCCTGACTCTACCACCCCCTCCCTCCCTCCTGACTCTACCACCCCTCCCTCCCTCCCGACTCTACCACCCCCTTCCTCCCTCCTGACTCTACCACCCCCTCCCTCCCTCCTGACTCTACCCCCCTCCCTCCCTCCTGACTCTACCACCCCCTCCCTCCCTCCTGACTCTACCACCCCCTCCCTCCCCCTCCCTCCCTCCCTCCTGACTCTACCACCCCCTCCCTCCCTCCTGACTCTACCACCCCCTCCCTCCCTCCTGACTCTACCACCCCCTCCCTCCCTCCTGACTCTACCACCCCCTCCCTCCCTCCTGACTCTACCACCCCCCCTCCCTCCTGACTCTACCACCCCTCCCTCCCTCCTGACTCTACCACCCCCTTCCTCCCTCCTGACTCTACCCACCCCCTCCCTCCTGACTCTACCACCCACCCCCTCCCTCCTGACTCTACCACCCCCTCCCCCTCCTGACTCTACCACCCCCTCCCTCCTGACTCTACCACCCCCTCCCTCCCTCCTGACTCTACCCACCCCTCCCTCCTGACTCTACCACCCCCTTCCTCCCTCCTGACTCTACCCACCCCCTCCCTCCTGACTCTACCACCCCTCCCTCCCTCCTGACTCTACCACCCCCTTCCTCCCTCCTGACTCTACCCACCCCTCCCTCCCTCCTGACTCTACCACCCCCTTCCTCCCTCCTGACTCTACCCACCCCTCCCTCCCTCCTGACTCTACCACCCCCTTCCTCCTCCTGACTCTACCACCCCTTCCTCCCTCCTGACTCTACCACCCCCTTCCTCCCTCCTGACTCTACCACCCCTCCTCCCTCCTGACTCTACCACCCCTCCCTCCCTCCTGACTCTACCACCCCCTCCCTCCCTCCTGACTCTACCACCCCCTCCCTCCCTCCTGACTCTACCCACCCCCTCCCTCCCTCCTGACTCTACCACCCCCTCCCTCCCTCCTGACTCTACCACCCCCTCCCTCCCTCCTGACTCTACCCACCCCCTCCCTCCCTCCTGACTCTACCACCCCTCCCTCCCTCCTGACTCTACCACCCCCTCCCTCCCTCCTGACTCTACCACCCCCTCCCTCCCTCCTGACTCTACCACCCCCTCCCTCCCTCCTGACTCTACCACCCCCTTCTCCCTCCTGACTCTACCACCCCCTCCTTCCCTCCCGACTCTACCACCCCTTCTTCCTCCCGACTCTACCACCCCTTCTTCCTCCCGACCACCCCTTCTTCCCTCCCGACTCTACCACCCCTTCTTCCCTCCCGACTCTACCACCCCTTCTTCCCTCCCGACTCTACCACCCCTTCTTCCCTCCCGACTCTACCACCCCCTTCTTCCCTCCCGACTCTACCACCCCCTTCTTCCTCCCGACTCTACCACCCCCTTCTTCCCTCCTGACTCTACCACCCCTTCTTCCCTCCCTCCTGACTCTACCACCCCCTTCTTCCCTCCCTCCCTCCCTCCTGACTCTTACCACCTCTGACCTGCGGTGCTTCAGTAGTCTCCTCCTGGCCTGGTGAGCCGGCTGTCTGATCCATTTCCCATGTCTTGGCCAAATAGAGACAAATGTTTCCCATTTTTTTTATTAACTGAGAGACATCTGCCGACGGTCCCGATTTGACACGTCGGATCACTGTGTGAAAGATTGATGCTCCCCCTGCCAGACCCGGCAGTCCCTCCTCTCTCGTCCCCCTCTGTTCTCTCACTGAGGGAGGCTGGTAAACGGATGATGGACAACGACCAGAGGCGCTTTCTCTGTTTGGAGACACTCGCCCTTGGCAAGTGTCCTTAATCGGAGCCGTGTTATGTTTTTACAAAGACCACCAGCGTGACTTCTCTACCTCACACCTAACTGACTGGAGCTACGCTAGACTACAGCGTGACTTCTCTACCTCACACCTAACTGACTGGAGCTACGCTAGACTACAGCGTGACTTCCCTACCTCACACCTAACTGACTGGAGCTACGCTAGACTACAGCATGACTTCTCTACCTCACACCTAACTGACTGGAGCTACGCTAGACTACAGCATGACTTCTCTACCTCACACCTAACTGACTGGAGCTACGCTAGACTACAGCGTGACTCCTCTACCTCACACCTAACTGACTGGAGCTACGCTAGACTACAGCGTGACTTCCCTACCTCACACCTAACTGACTGGAGCTACGCTAGACTACAGCATGACTTCTCTACCTCACACCTAACTGACTGGAGCTACGCTAGACTACAGCATGACTTCTCTACCTCACACCTAACTGACTGGAGCTACGCTAGACAACAGCGTGACTTCCCTACCTCACACCTGACTGACTGGAGCTACGCTAGACTACAGCATGACTTCTCTACCTCACACCTAACGGACTGGAGCTACGCTAGACTACAGCATGACTTCTCTACCTCACACCTAACTGACTGGAGCTACGCTAGACTACAGCATGACTTCTCTACCTCACACCTAACGGACTGGAGCTACGCTAGACTACAGCATGACTTCTCTACCTCACACCTGACTGACTGGAGCTACGCTAGACTACAGCGTGACTTCTCTACCTCACACCTAACTGACAGTCTGTACTGGAGCTAGTAGGGTTTTGTGGGGGTTGGGGGTTGGGACAGGCCGGGGGTTGGGACAGGGCGGGACAGGCCGGGGGGGTTGGGACAGGACTCATCGGTCCCAGTGCCTCCCCTTGGTCTGGACTCATCGGTCCCAGTGCCTCCCCTTGGTCTGGACTCATCGGTCCCAGTGCCTCCCCTTGGTCTGGACTCATCGGTCCCAGTGCCTCCCCTTGGTCTGGACTCATCGGTCCCAGTGCCTCCCCTTGGTCTGGACTCATCGGTCCCAGTGCCTCCCCTTGGTCTGGACTCATCGGTCCCAGTGCCTCCCCTTGGTCTGGACTCATCGGTCCCAGTGCCTCCCCTTGGTCTGGACTCATCGGTCCCAGTGCCTCCCCTTGGTCTTGACTTCGGAGAGCATTTCAGATAATCCTTTTTCTAACTTTAATAATCCTAATCTGCTGCGCACAACCACTTTCTCTGCTTGGCTGCAGTATGCTGATTCATTTATATTATATATATATTTCTATTTTTACATTTAGTTTTAAATGTATTTATTGCCCATTCTGACCACCCATTAACCTGATTAAATCAAAAAATCAGCATGGTGTTAACCACTGGGTAAGGCCCGGTACAGCCGCGTAGGGACCCGGGACGCTTCTCACCTAGGCCTTATTACTGCAGAGGGCTCCGAATAAATGGCCTTCATCTCTCTGCTCCTCTCGAAACATGTCCGTCTGTAGGTTAGGTGTTTTACCTGTGTTTGTCCTCAACCTGGAGCCCTGTGAGAGAGCGCGTGTGGCCTAGGTGTTTGTGTTGCAGGGATATAAATGTCGGTACATTTTGTTTGCCGACTAACCAAAACCTCGTTAAACACTTGGCAGACAGTTACATACGTTCAAAACCATCATGGAAGGAACGGACATTTTTCATGTAGAGCTTAATGTGACAATAGCAAACATTATCCTCCTAATATTGAAAATGCTGTAAGGAAGACATCCCTCTGTGGCTCCAGGAACAGTATGGGGTGTGCTCTGGCAAAAAACATATAGTGTGTATGTATATATATGTGTTGCTGTGTATATACACACACGTGTGTGTGTGTGTGTGTGTGTAAGAACCTAAAGCTTGGCGTGTGGGTAGCTTCAGTTCAATAAAACAATATTATTAAAAGCAGCTCTTTCCTTCCTTCCCTTTTTCTACTCGGTCATGGTGCTGCGTAGCTACCCCAGCCATCACTTCCCTTTTTCTACTCGGTCATGGTGCTGCGTAGCTACCCCAGCCATCACTTCCCTTTTTCTACTCGGTCATGGTGCTGCGTAGCTACCCCAGCCATCACTTCCCTTTTTCTACTCGGTCATGGTGCTGCGTAGCTACCCCAGCCATCACTTCCTTTTTCTACTCGGTCATGGTGCTGCGTAGCTACCCCAGCCATCACTTCCCTTTTTCTACTCGGTCATGGTGCTGCGTAGCTACCCCAGCCATCACTTCCCTTTTTCTACTCGGTCATGGTGCTGCGTAGCTACCCCAGCCATCACTTCCCTTTTTCTACTCGGTCATGACGCTGCGTAGCTACCCCAGCCATCACTTCCCTTTTTCTACTCGGTCATGGTGCTGCGTAGCTACCCCAGCCATCACTTCCTTTTTCTACTCGGTCATGGTGCTGCGTAGCTACCCCAGCCATCACTTCCTTTTTCTACTCGGTCATGGTGGTGCGTAGCTACCCCAGCCATCACTTCCCTTTTTCTACTCGGTCATGGTGTGCGTAGCTACCCCAGCCATCACTTCCTTTTTCTACTCGGTCATGGTGGTGCGTAGCTACCCCAGCCATCACTTCCCTTTTTCTACTCGGTCATGTGCTGCGTAGCTACCCCAGCCATCACTTCCCTTTTTCTACTCGGTCATGGTGCTGCGTAGCTACCCCAGCCATCACTTCCCTTTTTCTACTCGGTCATGGTGCTGCGTAGCTACCCCAGCCATCACTTCCCTTTTTCTACTCGGTCATGGTGCTGCGTAGCTACCCCAGCCATCACTTCCCTTTTTCTACTCGGTCATGGTGCTGCGTAGCTACCCCAGCCATCACTTCCCTTTTTCTACTCGGTCATGGTGCTGCGTAGCTACCCCAGCCATCACTTCCTTTTTCTACTCGGTCATGGTGCTGCGTAGCTACCCCAGCCATCACTTCCTTTTTCTACTCGGTCATGGTGGTGCGTAGCTACCCCAGCCATCACTTCCTTTTTCTACTCGGTCATGGTGCTGCGTAGCTACCCCAGCCATCACTTCCTTTTTTTCTACTCGGTCATGGTGCTGCGTAGCTACCCCAGCCATCACTTCCTTTTTCTACTCGGTCATGGTGGTGCGTAGCTACCCCAGCCATCACTTCCTTTTTCTACTCGGTCATGACGCTGCGTAGCTACCCCAGCCATCACTTCCTTTTTCTACTCGGTCATGGTGGTGCGTAGCTACCCCAGCCATCACTTCCCTTTTTCTACTCGGTCATGGTGGTGCGTAGCTACCCCAGCCATCACTTCCCTTTTTCTACTCGGTCATGGTGCTGCGTAGCTACCCCAGCCATCACTTCCTTTTTCTACTCGGTCATGGTGCTGCGTAGCTACCCCAGCCATCACTTCCCTTTTTCTACTCGGTCATGGTGCTGCGTAGCTACCCCAGCCATCACTTCCCTTTTTCTACTCGGTCATGGTGCTGCGTAGCTACCCCAGCCATCACTTCCCTTTTCTACTCGGTCATGGTGCTGCGTAGCTACCCCAGCCATCACTTCCTTTTTCTACTCGGTCATGGTGCTGCGTAGCTACCCCAGCCATCACTTCCCTTTTTCTACTCGGTCATGGTGCTGCGTAGCTACCCCAGCCATCACTTCCCTTTTTCTACTCGGTCATGGTGCTGCGTAGCTACCCCAGCCATCACTTCCCTTTTTCTACTCGGTCATGGTGCTGCGTAGCTACCCCAGCCATCACTTCCCTTTTTCTACTCGGTCATGGTGACGCTGCATAGCTACCCCAGCCATCACTTCCCTTTTTCTACTCGGTCATGGTGCTGCATAGCTACCCCAGCCATCACTTCCTTTTTCTACTCGGTCATGGTGCTGCATAGCTACCCCAGCCATCACTTCCCTTTTTCTACTCGGTCATGGTGCTGCGTAGCTACCCCAGCCATCACTTCCCTTTTTCTACTCGGTCATGACGCTGCATAGCTACCCCAGCCATCACTTCCCTTTTTCTACTCGGTCATGGTGCTGCGTAGCTACCCCAGCCATCACTTCCCTTTTTCTACTCGGTCATGGTGCTGCGTAGCTACCCCAGCCATCACTTCCCTTTTTTGTAGACGGCTTTGATGAGCAACCAACGACGCTGGGCCGGGCTAATGAAAGAAAAGGCTTTGATGAGCAACCAACGACGCTGGGCCGGGCTAATGAAAGAAAATATTCTGCTGCCGTCTCTGCAGCTACAGCCATCTCTAATGGCAGACAAGGAGCACCGGGGAAGAATCGATGTCCTTCAGCTTCTACCCTGTCCCCCTCTCTCTGCCTTCCTTCCTGTCCCCCTCTGTCTCTACCTTCCTTCCTTCCTGTCCCCCTCTGTCTCTGTCTCTTCCTTCCTTCCTGTCCCCCTCTGTCTCTACCTTCCTTCCTGTCCCCCTCTGTCTCTGCCTTCCTTCCTTCCTGTCTCTACCTTCCTTCCTGTCCCCCTCTGTCTCTGCCTTCCTTCTCTTCTCTGTCCCCCTCTGTCTCTGCCTTCCTTCCTTCCTGTCCCCCTCTGTCTCTACCTTCCTTCCTGTCCCCCTCTGTCTCTGCCTTCCTTCCTTCCTGTCCCCCTCTGTCTCTACCTTCCTTCCTGTCCCCCTCTGTCTCTGTCTTCCTTCCTTCCTGTCCCCCTCTGTCTTCCTTCCTTCCTTCCTGTCCCCTCTGTCTCTGCCTTCCTTCCTTCCTGCCTGTCCCCCTCTGTCTCTGTCTTCCTTCCTTCCTGCCTGTCCCCTCTGTCTCTGTCTCTGCCTTCCTTCCTTCCTGTCCCCCTCTGTCTCTGCCTTCCTTCCTTCCTTCCTGTCCTCCTCTGTCTCTCTGCCTTCCTTCCTGTCCTCCTCTGTCTCTACCTTCCTTCCTTCCTGTCTACCCCCCTCTGTCTCTACCTTCCTTCCTTCCTGTCCCCCTCTGTCTCTACCTTCCTTCCTTCCTGTCCCCTCTCTGTCTCTGCCTTCCTTCCTTCCCTGTCCCTCTCTGTCTCTGTCTTCCTTCCTTCCTGTCTCTGTCTGTCCTTCCTTCCTGTCCCCTCTGTCTCTGCCTTCCTTCCTTCCTGTCCCCCTCTGTCTCTGTCTTCCTTCCTTCCTGTCCCCATCTGTCTCTGTCTTCCTTCCTTCCTGTCCCCATCTGTCTCTGCCTTCCTTCATTCCTTCCTGTCCCCCTCTCTCTGCCTTCCTTCCTTCCTGTCCCTCTCTGTCTCTGTCTTCCTTCCTTCCTGTCCCCTCTGTCTCTACCTTCCTTCCTGTCCCCCTCTGTCTCTGCCTTCCTTCCTTCCTGTCCCCCTCTGTCTCTGTCTTCCTTCCTTCCTGTCCCCCTCTGTCTCTGTCTTCCTTCCTTCCTGTCCCCCTCTGTCTCTGTCTTCCTTCCTTCCTGTCCCCCTCTGTCTCTACCTTCCTTCCTGTCCCCCTCTGTCTCTACCTTCCTTCCTGTCCCCCTCTGTCTCTGCCTTCCTTCCTTCCTTCCTGTCCCCCCTCTGTCTTCCTTCATTCCTTCCTGTCCCCATCTGTCTCTGCCTTCCTTCATTCCTTCCTGTCCCCCTCTGTCTCTGCCTTCCTTCCTTCCTGTCCCCCTCTCTCTGCCTTCCTTCCTTCCTTCCTGTCCCCCTCTGTCTCTGCCTTCCTTCCTTCCTGTCCTCCTCTGTCTCTGCCTTCCTTCCTTCCTGTCCTCCTCTGTCTCTGCCTTCCTTCCTGTCCCCCTCTGTCTCTACCTTCCTTCCTTCCTGTCCCCCTCTGTCTCTGCCTTCCTTCCTTCCTGTCCCTCTCTGTCTCTGTCTTCCTTCCTTCCTGTCCCCCTCTGTCTCTGTCTTCCTTCCTTCCTGTCCCCCTCTGTCTCTGCCTTCCTTCCTTCCTTCCTGTCCCCCTCTGTCTCTGCCTTCCTTCCTTCCTTCCTGTCCCCATCTGTCTCTGTCTTCCTTCCTTCCTGTCCCCATCTGTCTCTGCCTTCTTCATTCCTTCCTGTCCCCATCTGTCTCTGTCTGTTCTGTCTTCCTTCCTTCCTGTCCCCCTCTGTCTCTGTCTTCCTTCCTTCCTGTCCCCCTCTGTCTCTGTCTTCCTTCCTTCCTGTCCCCCTCTGTCTCTGTCTTCCTTCCTTCCTGTCCCCCTCTGTCTCTGTCTTCCTTCCTTCCTGTCCCCCCTGTCTCTGCCTTCCTTCATTCCTTCCTGTCCCCCTCTGTCTGCCTTCCTTCATTCCTTCCTGTCCCCCTCTGTCTCTGCCTGCCTTCCTTCCTTCCTGTCCCCCTCTGTCTCTGCCTTCCTTCCTTCCTGTCTCTGCCTTCCTTCCTTCCTTCCTGTCCCCCTCTCTCTGCCTTCCTTCCTTCCTGCCTCAGGTTCTCGCTATCAGACCTAAAACAACAGACTGATTTACCTTTTCATATTTTTCTAACTCTCTTAATGAAGGAAGCAAATGAACATCCGGAGGTTAATGGGTATGAATAAGCATTTAAAAGGCTTTGCTTTTCCTATATTGGGAACGTCTTAGCTCTGCTTCTTCTATACTCTGTCCTCTCCAGTGACTGACATCTGACCTTTACTGTTAATTGGAAAGATGCTGACAACCCAGAACTGGACAAATGTTTAAAGATAACGATCCTATCAGTCCTCAACCTTCTGAACTGTATAATCCTCTCGGATGCCTCTGCTAGCGAAATCCATCTCCGTCCAGAGTTTTTCCTCTCACTCTCCTTTTCTAACATCTTGTCCAAATGGGCCAACCCCCTGACACACGGGGCAACACCAAATTAAAATGTGACCTTTTTTTTTTTGAGTTAGTTTGCTTTGGGTTGGTGAATCTGAAGAAGTTCAGCAATGCAGAGAGACACCGCCGTCCTCCATGAGCCAATAGGTCCCCAGCTACCGACTAGTTTAAAGAAAGAGACACCTCCATGAGCCAATAGGTCCCCAGCTACCGACTAGTTTAAATAAAGAGACACCTCCATGAGCCAATAGGTCCCCAGCTACCGACTAGTTTAAATAAAGGTTCTATACTAATAACATACTAGTGGCTGAGATGGACTCGAGTCAGTTGGTCCGAGAAGCACCACTTCACCCATAAATCATTGTCATACTCCCCCTCTTCATCCCCCTCTTCATCCCCTCCCCCTCCTCCCCCTCTTCTTCATCCCCTCCTCCCCTCTTCCTCCCCCTCCTCTCCCCCTCTTCATCCCCCCCTCCTCCTCCTCTTCATCCCCAGATAAAAGGCCTATAGGCAGTGCCTCTGATCACATACTTTAGGTCACCGTTGACCATGGTCACTGCTAGAACCAACCAATCACGAATTCTCTTTCTCTCGCGCCAGCCTTTCTACTACTCAGTACTAGGCATACAGGTACAATATACACACAGAATGTACTGTTTTAAAACCGTCTTAATGCTGTTCGGTAGTCCTTATGACTCAGTACCGTGGGAGTAGTGCCATGTTCCTACCGGCAGGCTGACTCTCTCTCTCCCCTGCCTGACTCCATCCTCTGTCTGAAGAAGCAGGATTGCATTACTCAGTAGTTACTTTTGTCCTCGTCTGTCACGAAGGGTGGATGTGGTGATTGTTCACCTTGGCTGCTGTTATGTGTGTTCACTGCACACACCTACCGTGTAGGTTAGCCAGCTAATTCTGACTTAATCCTGTTGTGCAGGTTAGCCAGCTAATTCTGACTTAACCCTGTTGTGCAGGTTAGCTAGCTAATTCTGACTTAATCCTGTTGTGCAGGTTAGCTAGCTAATTCTGACTTAACCCTGTTGTGCAGGTTAGCTAGCTAATTCTGACTTAACCCTGTTGTGCAGGTTAGCTAGCTAATTCTGACTTAACCCTGTTGTGTAGGTTAAGGTTGTGGCACCCTATTCCCTATATAGGGCACTGCTTTAGACCGGAGCACTATGTCCCTGGTAAAGTAATGCATTATAAAGGGGATAGAGAATAGGGTGACATTTAGGACACATCTATCATCTTCTTTACAGCAGTGTCATGCTGCCTCACCCAATCCCCCCGTCCTTCTGAAATCCACCAATGATATAACAGGTACACAACAACCCATGTGCACTTAGTAGAATGTTCCAGAGCCCTGCATCATAACAGAACAGGGACGCCGGGCACCCTGAAAGACCCTCTTTCACAATAACAAGCAGAACAAAAAGAGAGGGGAGGAGAAAAAAAAGTTGAGCTTAACAGAGAAAAATGTCCCAAATGAAATAGAGTTTAGCTGGAGGCTTACGTGTCCTGAGGTACTTTAAGTCTTTCCTCATCATTCTCTGTTTTGTTTTAAATAATCACTTTCAACCGGTGTCAATCATTGTGTGTTTATCGTGGTTGTTGGAACTGCTCGACTGGAGAAGGATCTCGCAAATGTCCGTCTTGATGGGGAGTTATTCAGGCTGCAATGTAAACTTGGGGGATTGCCTTCCAAACGGCACCCTCTTTTTCATATAGTGCACTACGTTTGAGCAGAGGACCGTTGGATTGAGTTCACTATATAGGGAACAAGGGTGCGATTTTGGACATGGAATGATATATCTAACCTCTTTACCCTGCGGAAATATCTGTTCTCTCATAACAAACAACCCTCTACTGTAATGTCACCACCTGTTGTAGAATATATAGAGACCAGGGTGGGGGATTCTAATGGCCGTTGTCTAATAAACAAGAAGGGATCGTCTACATTTTACGACATATTTAGCCTGCAGGACAAGATGAAGAGTTCTATGTAATAGAGGATTCTGGTGATCAACATTCCTTTTTTATTTTTAACTCGTCAAGTCAGTTAAGAACACATTTTTTTTTATTTACAATGACGGCCTAGGAACAGTTGGTTTACTGCCTTTGAAAACATCAGAATGTGGGGGAAATGAACTATATTCTGGTAATCCGCCCAATTGAACATATGTACATATGTGGTACTTAATGAATATGATGTCAGTTCTGCTGTCATCTGGGACATTTTCATCAATGATAAGATGACATTAACTCCACAGTGGAAAGTCTACACATCAGAGTTATCGGATTCACATGGAATTGTTGTTCAATTTTAATTTGAATATAAAATTATCATTATGAAATGTAATTTTAGCTTCCAAATGAGAGATTTGGGTTTTCATAAGGTTAGGGCTCTGCTCAATCAGTGGCCCCTGTGAAGAGACATGGGTTATAAACTATGAAACGCACCCTTCTCTCGCTCCACTATATAAAGCCTTGACGAAAATGTGACCTCCTGTTCAAAAGTACGTGAGGTCTGCAGCCTCTGCGTTAAAAGGACTAACATGTCAACTACAGAACCAAGCCAACCTCAGCGTGAGCTTTGGTTGCGAATGGTATGAACTTTGAACTCTTATTCACTACAGAAGTGATACCTCCTAGCCATTGAGTTAGCAACAGCTGCTGCAAACGCGGGCTAGGAAACAGACAGAGTATCCCGTCTACCACACAACGACGTTACTACAACGTATCCAATTGACCACCAGAGACATTCTTCAAAGGATTCGGTTTGTCAACACGGCCTTCCATCTACCACCAACCTACCAACCTAAATATTTATTGCATTTTCCTTTTCCAAATGGGCGGTAATTTAGAATGCATAAGATACTGTATTTACGATAGCACAGCTTCTCCCTGTGTCCCTCAGTCTTCCCGCTCTTTCACTCAAACCCAGCCCCTATTCTTTTGTGAAACCAGCTGTCATATCTGTTCCCGCCCGCTAGGGACGTTTTCCTTTATGACGTAATTTGTAATCAAGGTATGATTTAATTCTGTGTGATTATTTAGGTATTTAGTAAAATTATGAAACCCAATTTTGTATTGCTGATTCAACTCGTTAGCCAGAGTTCGTGAAGATACCCAAGAATTTACAACTTTCAGATGAGACTGAAATAAGGTGACGATTAATATAGACTGCTATTGATGTAAAATATTACTAGGTCTTAAGAGTTCATTCAGAAGATAACAGCTCTATAAACATTATTTTGTGGTGCCCGACTCTCTAGTTAATTACATTTACATGATTAGCTCAATCAGGTGATATTAATTAGGGAGAAAGGATTTGATAGAATAGCATGTCATATCACTTAATCCGGCATAGCCAAAGACACGACAACACCATGCTGTGATATGATTGGAGGATTGTTACACCTAGATCAACATGCTGATATGATTGGAGGATTCTGTTATACCTAGATCACCATGCCGTGATATGATTGGAGGATTCTGTTAGACCTAGATCACCAAGACAGACAGTTTGAAGAGGGACCATGTCATGTAATAAGCATCACTTATTTAAAACCTGTTCTCATGGGCGGGAAATCAGACCGAATAAGTTAATTGTAACCATTTGATTTAAAAATATGTTTTTAAGGAAGAAAAGTTTTGCCACATCTTATCCACTTTACAGATGTGGAATTGTACATATTACAATACAAACGGGGAGCGAAGGCCATTAATTTGGCACAGAGGTTATCATGAAGGTGCTAGAGAGGGAGTGAGAGGAAGGTGCTAGAGGGAGTGAGGAGGTGCTAGGGGAGTGAGAGGGAAGGTGCTAGAGGGGAGTGAGAGGGAAGGTGCTAGAGGGGAGTGAGAGGGAAGGTGCTAGAGGGGAGTGAGAGGGAAGGTGCTAGGGGGAGTGAGAGGGAAGGTGCTAGGGGGGAGTGAGAGGGAAGGTGCTACGGGGAGTGAGAGGGAAGGTGCTAGGGGGAGTGAGAGGGAAGGTGCTAGGGGAGTGAGAGGGAAGGTGCTAGGGGAGTGAGAGGGAGGGTGCTAGAGGGGAGTGAGAGGGAAGGTGCTAGGGGAGTGAGAGGGAGGGTGCTAGAGGGGAGTGAGAGGGAAGGTGCTACGGGGGGAGTGAGGAGGGAAGGTGCTAGAGGGAGTGAGAGGGAAGGTGCTAGAGGGGAGTGAGAGGGAAGGTGAGAGGGAGTGGAGGGAAGGTGCTAGGGGGAGTGAGAGGGAAGGTGCTAGGGGGAGTGAGAGGGAAGGTGCTGAGGGGAGTGAGAGGGAAGGTGCTGGGGGAGTGAGGAGGGAGGGTGCTAGGGGGAGTGAGAGGGAAGGTGCTAGGGGAGGAGAGGGGGAGTGAGAGGGAAGGTGCTAGAGGGGAGTGAGAGGGAAGGTGCTAGGGGGGAGTGAGAGGGAAGGTGCTAGGGGAGTGAGAGGGAAGGTGCTACGGGGAGTGAGAGGGAAGGTGCTGGGGAGTGGGAGGGAAGGTGCTACGGGGAGTGAGAGGGAAGGTGCTAGGGGGAGTGAGAGGGAAGGTGCTAGGGGGAGTGAGAGGGAAGGTGCTAGGGGAGTGAGGGAAGGTGCTAGGGGGAGTGAGAGGGAAGGTGCTAGGGGGAGTGAGAGGGAAGGTGCTAGGGGGAGTGAGGAGGGAAGGTGCTAGGGGGAGAGAGGGAAGGTGAGAGGGAAGGTGCTAGGGAGAGGGAAGGTGAGAGGGAGGGAGAGGGAAGGTGAGAGGGAAGGTGCTAGGGAGAGGGAAGGTGAGAGGGAAGGTGCTAGGGGAGTGAGAGGGAAGGTGCTAGGGGGGAGTGAGAGGGAAGGTGCTGAGAGGAAGGTGTAGGGGGGAGTGAGGGAAGGTGCTAGGGGGAGTGAGAGGGAAGGTGCTAGGGGGAGTGAGAGGGAAGGTGCTAAGGGGGAGTGAGAGGGAAGGTGCTAGGGGGAGTGAGAGGAAGGTGCTAGGGGGAGTGAGAGGGAAGGTGCTAGGGGGAGTGAGAGGGAAGGTGCTAGGGGGAGTGAGAGGGAAGGTGCTAGAGGGGAGTGAGAGGGAAGGTGCTAGGGGGAGTGAGAGGGAAGGTGCTAGAGGGGAGTGAGAGGGAAGGTGCTAGGGGGAGAGGGAAGGTGCTAGGGGGAGTGAGAGGGAAGGTGCTAGAGGGGAGTGAGGAGGGAAGGTGCTAGGGGAGTGAGAGGGAAGGTGCTAGGGGGAGTGAGAGGGAAGGTGCTAGGGGGAGTGAGAGGGAAGGTGCTAGGGGGTGAGAGGGAAGGTGCTAGGGGGAGTGAGAGGGAAGGTGCTAGGGGAGTGAGAGGGAAGGTGCTAGGGGGAGTGAGGGAAGGTGAGAGGGAAGGTGCTAGGGAGGGGAAGGTGAGAGGGGAGGGGAGGTGAGAGGAAGGTGCTAGGGGGAGTGAGAGGGAAGGTGCTAGGGGGGAGTGAGAGGGAAGGTGCTAGGGGGAGTGAGAGGGAAGGTGCTAGGGGGAGTGAGAGGGGAAGGTGCTAGGGGGAGTGAGAGGGAAGGTGCTAGGGGGAGTGGGAGGGAAGGTGCTGGGGGAGTGGGGGAAGGTGTGGGAGGGAAGGTGCTGTGGGAGGGAAGGTGCTAGGGGGAGTGGGAGGGAAGGTGCTAGGGGGAGTGGGGGGAGTGCTATGGGGGAGTGGGAGGGAAGGTGCTAGGGGGAGTGGGAGGGAAGGTGCTAGGGGGAGTGAGGGAAGGTGGGAGGGAAGGTGCTAGGGGGAGTGGGAGAGGGAAGGTGCTAGGGGGAGTGAGAGAGGAAGGTGCTAGGGGGGGAGTGGGGAAGGTGCTAGGGGGAGTGAGAGGGAAGGTGCTAGGGGGAGTGAGAGGGAAGGTGCTAGGGGGGAGTGGGAGGGAAGGTGCTAGGAGGGGGAGTGGGAAGGTGCTAGGGGGAGTGAGAGGGAAGGTGCTAGGGGGAGTGAGAGGGAAGGTGCTAGGGGGAGTGAGAGGGAAGGTGCTAGGGGGAGTGAGAGGGAAGGTGCTAGGGGGAGTGAGAGGGAAGGTGCTAGGGGAGTGGGAGGGAAGGTGCTAGGGGGAGTGGGAGGGAAGGTGCTAGGGGGAGTGGGAGGGAAGGTGCTAGGGGAGTGGGAGGGAAGGTGCTAGGGGAGTGGGGGAAGGTGCTAGGGGAGTGGGAGGGAAGGTGCTAGGGGAGTGGGGGAAGGTGCTAGGGGGAGTGGGAGGGAAGGTGGGAGGGAAGGTGCTAGGGGGAGTGGGAGGGAAGGTGCTAGGGGGAGTGGGAGGGAAGGTGCTAGGGGGAGTGGGAGGGAAGGTGCTAGGGGGAGTGGGAGGGAAGGTGCTAGGGGGAGTGGGAGGAAGGTGCTAGGGGGGAGTGGGAGGGAAGGTGCTAGGGGGAGTGGGAGGGAAGGTGCTAGGGGGGAGTGGGAGGGAAGGTGCTAGGGGGAGTGAGAGGGAAGGTGCTAAGGGGAGTGAGAGGGAATGTGCTAGGGGGGAGTGGGAGGGAAGGTGTTTTATTTGACAGTCCGAATGTGCAAATGGATGCACATTTCTACAAATTGTGGCTTAATTTCGGTCACCATTTAACAAGCTGTAATCTTTAAGTGATGTCAAATGGATGCCAGCACTTCTTTCCTTCCTTCCCCTGAAAAATATACTACTATACACTGTCTCTCTTATCCATCCTGTCTGTCCGTGGGCCATTTCATTTAGAAATAAGGCTTTTATCTGAATGACATTAAGACTGAAGTCAGCTCGGGATTGGTTTCTTGGAACATGCAAGACATTATGGGAAGGGACGACAGTAAAGCAGAGTAATTAGCCTTGATAGAAAACATTAAAATCCAAATAGATTTTTTTCCAGAGACATCAAAATGGGAATGCATGACATGGCTTAGTTTGGGACCAACTACAACGGAACAACGACTCCTAAACCATTTGAGTTTAGGAGTCAAATGCTGTTAAGACCTAGTTCCTGCTCTGCTGTTAAGACCTAGTTCCTGTTCTACTCTGCTGTTAATACCTAGTTCCTGCTGGGCTCTGCTCTGCTGTTAATACCTAGTTCCTGCTCTGCTCTGCTAAGACCTAGTTCCTGTTCTACTCTGCTGTTAAGACCTAGTTCCTGCTCTGCTCTGCTGTTAAGACCTAGTTCCTGCTCTGCTCTGCTGTTAAGACCTAGTTCCTGCTCTGCTGTTAAGACCTAGTTCCTGCTCTACTCTGCTGTTAAGACCTAGTTCCTGCTGGGCTCTGCTGTTAAGACCTAGTTCCTGCTGGGCTCTGCTCTGCTGTTAATACCTAGTTCCTGCTGGGCTCTGCTCTGCTGTTAAGACCTAGTTCCTGCTGGGCTCTGCTCTGCTGTTAAGACCTAGTTCCTGCTGGGCTCTGCTCGGCTCGTAAGATCTAGTTCCTGCTCTGCTCGTAAGATCTAGTTCCTCTGCTCTGCTCGTAAGATCTAGTTCCTGCTCGGCTCGTAAGATCTAGTTCCTGCTCGGCTCGTAAGATCTAGTTCCTGCTGGGCTCTGCTCGTAAGATCTAGTTCCTGTTGACAGCGTATAGGACTCCTAGTCAGACCACGTCACTGAGCGTATAGGACTCCTAGTCAGACCAAGTCACTGAGCGTATAGGACTCCTAGTCAGACCACGTCACTGTTGACAGTGTATAGGACTCCTAGTCAGACCACGTCACTGAGCGTATAGGACTCCTAGTCAGACCACGTCACTGAGCGTATAGGACTCCTAGTCAGACCAAGTCACTGAGCGTATAGGACTCCTAGTCAGACCAAGTCACTGAGCGTATAGGACTCCTAGTCAGACCACGTCACTGTTGACAGTGTATAGGACTCCTAGTCAGACCACGTCACTGAGCGTATAGGACTCCTAGTCAGACCACGTCACTGTTGACAGCGTATAGGACTCCTAGTCAGACCACGTCACTGAGTGTATAGGACTCCTAGTCAGACCACGTCACTGTTGACAGTGTATAGGACTCCTAGTCAGACCACGTCACTGAGAGTATAGGACTCCTAGTCAGACCACGTAACTGTTGACAGCGTATAGGAATCCTAGTCAGACCACGTCACTGAGAGTATAGGACTCCTAGTCAGACCACGTCACTGTTGACAGTGAATAGGACTCCTAGTCAGACCACATCACTGAGAGTATAGGACTCCTAGTCAGACCACGTCACTGAGTGTATAGGACTCCTAGTCAGACCACGTCACTGTTGACAGTGAATAGGACTCCTAGTCAGACCACGTCACTGAGTGTATAGGACTCCTAGTCAGACCACGTCACTGTTGACAGTGAATAGGACTCCTAGTCAGACCACATCACTGAGAGTATAGGACTCCTAGTCAGACCACGTCACTGAGAGTATAGGACTCCTAGTCAGACCACGTCACTGTTGACAGTGTATAGGACTGCATCCCAAATGGTATAATATTGCCTTTTTTTTGCTTTTGAAAAGGCCTTGTCGGCTCCGTCAGAAAACTGCCTGTTTCAACACCGATGACACTTCATAGCGCCCTCTTGGGGCCATCCTTCCTCTCCCACCCCCATCCTTCCTCTCCTCCTATCCCACCCCCATCCTTCCTCTCCCACCCCCATCCTTCCTCTCCTCCTCTCCCCCCCCATCCTTCCTCTCCTCCTCTCCCACCCCCATCCTTCCTCTCCCACCCCCATCCTTCCTCTCCCACCCCATCCTTCCTCTCCCACCCCCATCCTTCCTCTCCCACCCCCATCCTTCCTCTCCCACCCCCATCCTTCCTCTCCCACCCCCATCCTTCCTCTCCCACCCCCATCCTTCCTCTCCTCCTATCCCACCCCCATCCTTCCTCTCCTCCTATCCCACCCCATCCTTCCTCTCCTCCTATCCCACCCCCATCCTTCCCATCCTTCCTCTCCTCCTATCCCACCCCCATCCTTCCTCTCCTCCCATCCCACCCCCAGTCACTTCAATCAAGAGTCTCTCTCTTGTCTATTCTAAGGCATTTCCACATCTTTGTAGATGGAGGACTTCCAAACACCCGTTCTCTTATCTAAAAGAACAAACCGGGAGTCTAATTCCTAAACTGTCATAACTTTCTCCTCTCCTCTCCTCGTTGTTGTCCCAGCCCTAAAGGGATGTTTTCTCCTCTCCTCGTTGTCCCAGCCCTAAAGGGATGTTATCTCCTCTCCTCGTTGTTGTCCCAGCCCTAAAGGGATGTTATCTCCTCTCCTCGTTGTTGTCCCAGCCCTAAAGGGATGTTTTCTCCTCTCCTCGTTGTTGTCCCAGCCCTAAGGGGATGTTTTCTCCTCTCGTTGTTGTCCCAGCCCTAAGGGGATGTTTTCCCATCTCCTCGTTGTTGTCCCAGCCCTAAGGGATGTTTTCTCCTCTCGTTGTTGTCCCAGCCCTAAAGGGGATGTTTTCTCCTCTCGTTGTTGTCCCAGCCCTAAAGGGGATGTTTTCTCTCCTCGTTGTTGTCCCAGCCCTAAGGGGATGTTTTTCCCATCTCCTCTCCTCGTTGTTGTCCCAGCCCTAAAGGGATGTTTTCTCCTCTCCTCGTTGTTGTCCCAGCCCTAAGGTGATGTTATCTCCTCTCCTCGTTGTTGTCCCAGCCCTAAAGGGATGTTATCTCCTCTCCTCTCCTCGTTGTTGTCCCAGCCCTAAAGGGGATGTCTTCTCCTCTCCTCTCCTCGTTGTTGTCCCAGCCCTAAAGGGATGTTTTCTCCTCTCCTCTCCTCGTTGTTGTCCCAGCCCTAAGGTGATGTTATCTCCTCTCGTCGTTGTTGTCCCCGCCCTAAAGGGATGTTATCTCCTCTCCTCTCCTCGTTGTTGTCCCAGCCCTAAAGGGGATGTCTTCTCCTCTCCTCTCCTCGTTGTTGTCCCAGCCCTAAAGGGATGTTTTCTCCTCTCCTCGTTGTTGTCCTAGCCCTAAGGGGATGTTATCTCCTCTCGTCGTTGTTGTCCCAGCCCTAAAGGGATGTCTTCTCCTCTCCTCTCCTCGTTGTTGTCCCCGCCCTAAAGGGATGTTATCTCCTCTCCTTGTTGTCCCAGCCCTAAGGGATGTTATCTCCTCTCCTTGTTGTCCCAGCCCTAAGGGATGTTATCTCCTCTCCTCGTTGTCCCAGCCCTAAAGTGATGACACCATTTGTCATGCTGGAATCTGTCCCAAATGACACACTATCCTATATAGTGCACTATTTTAACCAGAGCCTATCCTATATAGTGCACTATTTTAACCAGAGCCTATCCTATATAGTGCACTATTTTAACCAGAGCCTATCCTATATAGTGCACTATTTTAACCAGAGCCCATAGGGCACTGGTCTAAACTGGTGCTCTGGTGCTCTCTCCCCCCACCACTCCTCTCTGTTTCTTAGCCCCATAGAATATCATGACCTGTAGATCTTAACCCCATAGAATACCATGACCTGTAGATCTTAGCCCCATAGAATACCATGACCTGTAGATCTTAGCCCCATAGAATAACATGACCTGTCCTGTAGATCTTAGCCCCATAGAATATCATGTCCTGTAGATCTTAGCCCCATAGAATATCATGTCCTGTAGATCTTAGCCCCATAGAATATCATGTCCTGTAGATCTTAGCCCCATAGAATATCATGACCTGTAGATCTTAGCCCCATAGAATACCATGACCTGTAGATCTTAACCCCATAGAATATCATGACCTGTAGATATTAGCCCCATAGAATACCATGACCTGTAGATCTTAGCCCCATAGAATACCATGACCTGTAGATCTTAGCCCCATAGAATAACATGACCTGTCCTGTAGATCTTAGCCCCATAGAATATCATGTCCTGTAGATCTTAGCCCCATAGAATATCATGTCCTGTAGATCTTAGCCCCATAGAATATCATGTCCTGTAGATCTTAGCCCCATAGAATACCATGACCTGTAGATCTTAGCCCCATAGAATACCATGACCTGTAGATCTTAACCCCATAGAATACCATGACCTGTAGATATTAGCCCCATAGAATACCATGACCTGTAGATCTTAGCCCCATAGAATACCATGACCTGTAGATCTTAACCCCATAGAATACCATGACCTGTAGATCTTAGCCCCATAGAATACCATGACCTGTAGATCTTAGCCCCATAGAATACCATGACCTGTAGATCTTAGCCCCATAGAATACCATGACCTGTAGATCTTAGCCCCATAGAATAACATGACCTGTAGATCTTAGCCCCATAGAATATCATGACCTGTAGATCTTAGCCCCATAGAATATCATGACCTGTAGATCTTAGCCCCATAGAATACCATGACCTGTAGATCTTAACCCCATAGAATACCATGACCTGTAGATCTTAACCCCATAGAATACCATGACCTGTAGATCTTAGCCCCATAGAATAACATGACCTGTAGATCTTAGCCCCATAGAATATCATGACCTGTAGATCTTAGCCCCATAGAATACCATGACCTGTCCTGTAGATCTTAGCCCCATAGAATAACATGACCTGTAGATCTTAGCCCCATAGAATACCATGACCTGTCCTGTAGATCTTAGCCCCATAGAATACCATGACCTGTCCTGTAGATCTTAGCCCCATAGAATAACATGTCCTGTAGATCTTAGCCCCATAGAATACCATGACCTGTCCTGTAGATCTTAGCCCCATAGAATATCATGACCTGTAGATCTTAGCCCCATAGAATACCATGACCTGTCCTGTAGATCTTAGCCCCATAGAATACCATGACCTGTCCTGTAGATCTTAGCCCCATAGAATACCATGACCTGTAGATCTTAGCCCCATAGAATATCATGACCTGTAGATCTTAGCCCCATATAACAACATGTCCTGTAGATCTTAGCCCCATAGAATACCATGACCTGTAGATCTTAGCCCCATAGAATACCATGACCTGTAGATCTTAGCCCCATAGAATAACATGACTTGCCTGGGGAAGAATGCTCATTCCCTGTTATAAGCCAAGACATGACCACCTGGTTGCCAGAATATCCTCTCTTATCTTAGCCCCCCACCCACCCCCACCTCTCCTTCCCTCCTCCTCATTCTCCTTTCCTCTCTCCCTGCCCCCTACCTTCCAAACAGAGCACAGAAAGGCCTGCAGATGGAGGATGAGAGACCCCCCACCCCTCACCTCTCCTTCCCTCCTCCTCATTCTCTCCCTGCCCCCTACCTTCCAAACAGAGCACAGAAAGGCCTGCAGATGGAGGAGGAGAGAGGGGTGCTCCTTTCCTCTCTCCCTGCCCCCTACCTTCCAAACAGAGCACAGAAAGGCCTGCAGATGGAGGAGGAGAGAGGGGTGCTCCTTTCCTCTCTCCCTGCCCCCTACCTTCCAAACAGAGCACAGAAAGGCCTGCAGATGGAGGAGGAGAGAGGGGTGCTGCAGTGGCGGCTGCTTTAGTCTGATGCTAATACACATCCTCTCTGTGCTGCATACCAATGTGTCCTGAACCTGCCTCTCACCCTCCTCTGCTTTAGCCCTGAGCACTCAGCCCTGAGCCCTCGGCCCTGAGCCCCCAGCACTCAGCCCTGAGCCCCCTCTGTTTGCTGATCACAGGAGCAGCATTAATCCTCAGGGGAGATTCTCAAGAGTTTAACCCTCTCTTGTAAGACTCGATGTTTGTGTGCAGGCTAATTATCTAGAGTCAACGACACCCCTCTGTTTATTTTTGTTTAGTAGTAGTCCCCCCTCTCCTTTCTGCCCCCTCCCCCCTTCTGCCTGACCCCCCTCTCCTTTCTGCCTGACCCCCCCCTCTCCTTTCTGCCCTCTGCCCCCCCTCCTTTCTGCCTGTCCTCCCCCTCTCCTTTCTGCCTGTCCTCCCCCTCTCCTTTCTGCCTGTCCCCCTCCCATCCTCTCCTTTCTCTTTCCAAGGAAGGGAAAAGTCAGCCTGACAGTCTCTCACACGAGCAGGATTGGTGGTATGGAGATAAATGCCCTAGTTGGCCGTGTTGAGTGAAGGATGATGTATGTTTGTACCGACTGTGTTTTTTTGCGTGGCTGACTGACTGGCAGCAGCAGTAGCAAGCTAAATCTCTGCTTGGATCACTGGTGTGGGAGACAGAATATTACATTATTTTTTTTGCCTGTCCTTAATTGGTTCAATGTTGACGCTGTCAGAGCTGATTAGGGTCTGTGCTGTTCCACGGAGGCTTGGCTAGCTGGGAGCTCTAATACGACTGGGACTCCTCCTGGGACAAATGTATTTTCGGCATAAGAGGGAGAGAGACTGCAGAGCCGAATGGGTTTTTCATTGTTCGTCATTAATCTCTCTCTGTACTAGCTTAGATATCTGATACTACCTCTCCAAAAAAAAACACTTCTACCTTGTGTGTCTGTTGGCTCCTGGTGAACTATTGCAGTAGAAAAAGGTTAAGCTGTGGCTACCAGTTTCTTTCAGCGAGCATGCTGGGATCTGTCTGCAGATCGTTACACTAATCTCTTTAACACTATAGTGTGGCTGATGACGGCGAAGTGTTAACATGGTCTGATACATCTCCACATGTCATAGATACTGTAGACTGTTTGGCTAAGCAGGTACTGGGGCATGATGGACCTTGGCTAAGCAGGTACTGGGGCATGATGGACCTTGGCTAAGCAGGTACTGGGGCATGCTGGACCTTGGCTAAGCAGGTACTGGGGCATGCTGGGCCTTGCCTAAGCAGGTACTGGGGCCTGCTGGGCCTTGGCTAAGCAGGTACTGGGGCATGATGGACCTTGGCTAAGCAGGTACTGGGGCATGCTGGACCTTGGCTAAGCAGGTACTGGGGCATGCTGGACCTTGGCTAAGCAGGTACTGGGGCATGCTGGACCTTGGCTAAGCAGGTACTGGGGCCTGCTGGGCCTTGGCTAAGCAGGTACTGGGGCATGCTGGACCTTGGCTAAGCAGGTACTGGGGCCTGCTGGGCCTTGGCTAAGCAGGTACTGGGGCATGCTGGACCTTGGCTAAGCAGGTACTGGGGCATGCTGGACCTTGGCTAAGCAGGTACTGGGGCATGCTGGACCTTGGCTAAGCAGGTACTGGGGCCTGCTGGGCCTTGGCTAAGCAGGTACTGGGGCATGCTGGACCTTGGCTAAGCAGGTACTGGGGCATGCTGGACCTTCCCACACGTACAGGGCTAAGCTTTTAGATGTAATGGCTTGGCAATGGACTTCATCGAAGACAAAAAGGCTCATGGTTCACGGACCAGATTTGAGAGGTTCTGTTTGGACCCAGAGGGAGGAAATACACATTTATGGAACATAAATTGCAACCAAGTAATGTTTCCGTTGGAGATTTAATTCAGATTGTGACATAAATAAACATTTATTCAATATTCATAGTAAATTTACAAACAAAAAAAATATGAACAAATGTGACTTTAAAAAAAAAAAAAGAAGCATTTAATTGAATTAACCAACTCCTTTTATATACTCGCTACTGTACCAACAAGTGTTTGTGATGGTGCCAGACTGTGGCGACTGTGCATCTTTTAAAAAAAAAAAAAAATAATAATAATACCATTTCATCATAATCAAATGTCCCCCTTGGAAATGATATGGACCATGTATCTTGTAGCCTTACCGTCTCGTAGTAAAGAGGGATTCGTCTCCAGACACCTTGGCTAAAGATCATCTTCTTTCTCTCTGGTGCTGTGGAACAATAGTGACTGATAGTAATGTGGTGGCGCATCTCTTCTTCCTGTGGAGACTGATTGCCCACAGCTGATCTGATATGAACAATCTTGCATTCATATAAAAATAAATGGTGACTATTCCTACTACATCCTCATCATCAGTCTCTTCGCTGTCCATTCCACCCACCCACCCACCAGGCATCAACTCTCCCCAATATACTAATCGCATTGATTTCTCAGAGCTAACGAGTAGAAAGTATTTTGTTGTTGTATAAACTGGGGGGGGGGGAGCAAAAAAACAAACCCTGTATTGTTTGAAATGGTCAACAGCCCATATGCTGCTCCTGCAGGGGGAAATGCACAGTTTACACTTCACACTCTTTGTAAGGCAGCTGTTGACACTTGCACTGCCCGTAGCCGTTGATGATAACCAGCGCTCCCTCCTCGTGGCTGGGCTCGTACTCGTTATAGGGGACCTGCGTGGCCAGGTCCGCCATTTGCTGCCGCTGCTGGGTCCTCATCTGGCGGCGGTTCTGCATGGCCGAGCACTGGCGTATCCTGCGCATGGTAGGAGGGCAGCACTTCCGTGAGATGAACACAACGAAAATGACGAGGAAGAATGTAAACAGAAGGACCATCGTTCCGATGATCACCCTCTGGGTCAGGGCCGTGTTGTCCGTCTCAGAGAAGTCCTCGGGGACTCCCACCACCGCTCCACCCCCGCCCTCCACCGTGGTTGCCAGGGCGGGTCGCGGCGCGGCGGTCGTTGTCGTTACGGTCGTAAAGCGTCCCAAATCCCCGTAGTAGCCCTGTGTGGGTGTCTGCTTCATTACTCCGAACAGAGAGCTGGTGACCTCCGTCGTCGTGCCTGTCGGCGAGTCCGTGACCATTGACAAAGTGGTTGTGGTCAAGACGACAGGTGGCGGCACCGTAAAATTCAGACAAAGCTGGAATCCATAAACGGCATCCAGTATCTCCTCGCCCTGGGCGTACTCGGGGGTGTGACACAGGATGGAGTGTTCCCACCTCCCCTTGAAGGTGCTAAGCCAAGTGGCCAGGGAGCAGATCCCTTTGGTACATTCCCAAAGGTTGCTGGACAGCCCCACGGTACCTAGAGACCGCCACATATCCAAGACCAGAGGGTCCAGGCTGCCTAACTTGTTGTTATCCAATAGGAGGATCTTCAGGTTGGGCAGCGTCTCGAACACGTCCGGGGTCAGCACCCGGATCTCGTTCCCCGTGAGGTCCATCTTCTCCAGCGTGGTCCAGGTCCACTCCATACCGCAGGTCAGGTTGGAGATCTTGTTCCACTGCAGATAAAGGAACTGCAGAGCCACCAGGCGGGGGAAATGAGCCAGGTTGATCTTAGTCAGCTGGTTGTGTTCCAAGTGGAGTTCTCTGAGTTTAATGAGGCCTGCGAAGCCGTTCCGGGCCAGGCTTCGCAGCCGGTTGTTTGACAGACCCAGGTACTCAAGGCTGCGGCAGTCCCAGAAGGCCCGGACGGGGGTGGTGCGCAGCGAGTTGGAGCGCAGGTGGAGGATCTGCAGCTTGCGGAGGCCATGAAACAGCTCAGGCTCCAGCGCAGTCATCAGGTTGAAGGACAGGTCCAGGATCTGTAGGTTGATGAGGTGGATAAAGGTTGTGTTTGGCAGCTTTGTGATCCGGTTGGAGCTCAGGTTGAGGTCTTTGAGTTTGTAGAGCCCCTGGAATGCGTCCTCCTGCACCGTGGTGATCTGGTTGTGGTCCAGGTGGAGCCAGGTGAGCTGGGAGAAGCCATAGAACTGGTCCGGGCTCAGTTCAGCGACGCTGTTGTGGCGGAGCGATAACCCCAGGGCCCCCCTGTCAACGCCGTCCGGGGGCGCCTCCAGTCCTTGGGTGTCGCAGTAGAACTGCTGGTCTTCGCAACGGCATTTCTGGGGGCAGGTTGTGCATGACGCAGGAGACGGCAGGCACAGCAGCATGCTGAACAGGCACAGGCACAATGCCGTTGGTGCAGGTCCCACCAATGGCCACCTTGAATGGAAACCTGGGGGGTTTAAAGATAATAAAATCAACCAATGGGAGGGAAAGCTAATCTCTGCAGCACACATACTGCTGATCTGTTGTGGTAACACTTTTATTATCCTCTCTCTCTCTCTCTCTGTCTCTGTCTCTCTCTCTGTCTCTCTCTCTCTCTCTCTCTCTCTCTCTGTCTCTCTCTCTCTGTCTCTCTCTGTCTCTCTCTCTCTCTCTCTGTCTCTCTGTGTCTCTGTGTCTCTCTGTCTCTCTCTCTCTCTCTGTCTCTCTCTGTCTCTCTCTGTCTCTCTGTCTCTCTCTGTCTCTCTGTCTCTCTCTGTCTCTCTGTCTCTCTCTCTGTCTCTCTCTCTCTCTCTCTCTCTCTGTCTCTCTCTGTCTCTCTGTGTCTCTCTCTCTGTCTCTGTGTCTCTCTCTCTCTCTCTCTCTCTCTCTCTCTGTCTCTCTGTGTCTCTCTCTCTGTCTCTGTGTCTCTCTGTCTCTGTCTCTCTCTCTCTCTCTCTCTCTCTCTCTGTCTCTCTGTCTCTCTGTCTCTCGCTCTCTCTCTGTGTCTCTCTCTCTCTCTCTCTCTCTCTCTGTCTCTCTGTCTCTCGCTCTCTCTCTCTCTGTCTCTGTCTCTCTCTCTCGCTCTCTCTCTGTCTCCCTCTCTCTGTCTCTGTGTCTCTCTCTCTGTGTCTCTCTCTGTCTCCTCTCGCTCTCTCTCTCTCGCTCTCTCTCTCTGTCTCTGTGTCTGTCTCTCTCTCTCTCTCTGTCTCTCTCTCTCTCTCTCTGTCTCTCTCTCTCTGTGTCTCTCTCTCTGTGTCTCTCTCTCTGTCTCTCTCTCTCTGTCTCTCTCTCTCTCTCTGTCTCTCTCTCTCTCTCTGTCTCTCTCTCTGTCTCTGTCTCTCTCTCTCTGTCTCTGTCTCTGTCTCTCTCTGTCTCTGTCTCTCTCCCTCTGTCTCTGTCTCTCTCCTCTGTCTCTCTCTCTCTGTCTCTCTCTCTCTCTCTCACTCTCTCTCTCTCTCTCTCTGTGTCTCTCGCTCTCTCTGTGTCTCTCTCTCGCGCTCTCTTGCTCTCTCGCACTCTCTCTCATCTTTCTCTTGCTCTCTCTCCGTCCCCCCCCCCGCCCCAGTATTCCTGAATTTCACATATCGACCACGTAGCATCACTGCTGTGTACATGAACATAACTGTTCAGAGTTTACTTGGTCAAGGAAGGAAGGAAGGAAGGAAGGAGGAAGGAAGGAACGAAGGGAGATGAAGAATAACCTGCCTGAGAGGATTCTGTTACATGTGAAGCTTCTGTATTAATACAAGAAGCAGTGATGTGGAGGACTTTTGTCCCTTCAGCTCCTTTTCCTCCCTTTGCGCTGACTTGTCGTAATTGGTTATGATTCGACAAAGAAGATCTGCAGGTTATTATTATTTTTTTAAATATATTTTGTTTTTAATGAATTTTCTTTCCTCGTCTCTCTGCTTCTAGAATCAGTTTTGATTCAGTAGATATTTTTTACATGTTTGTTCAGCTGACTCAACATTCTTTAAGAATTTGCTTTAAAGGACATACCAATGTCTATATATATATAATTTATTTATTTATTTATTTTTTTGCTCTGTTATACAACACGTCAGTTGGTCGTTTAATGTAATCAGAAATCACGACTTGCCGCCCCCCCCCCCCCTCTCCTCCAAAGGAAAATGGAGTAGAGAGAGAAGAGGAGGATGACATTGGAAGGAAGTAGACAAGCCTTCAATTCCCCTACTAGCTCTCAGCCCCCCCCCTCCTTTTCACTCTGTTTCCTATTCAGGTCCAGACTCTCTGGATAAAAGAGGATAACTTACCCATTCTTTTGTGCACGTCGGAGGCTGCATTCAACTGTCCTTTTCCACAGCGGACTCCCGAAGCAGCCAGACGCAACACGAGTCCAAAGGGAGGAAAGAAAAGCCCTTTTGAGTAGAAATCACAAAAGGAACCGGGCTCTTCTCTTCCTGAAGTGATGAAGTGGCGGCGTTGCTCTTAAGCCCTCCCGATTGAAACAAAATCACAAATCCCATGTCGATGTTGTCGGTTTCTATTCGTTGATTCTCTCCTTGGGTCGTTTTAATCCCACATTATCCACAAAAAAAAAGAAGGGTGCATTTTTATTTTTTATGAATAGTTTATATATATATATTTTTTAAGTTGATTTGTATCCAAAGCCCTCGGGAATGAGGCCACTCGCTGCTGTTCAACCCCCTCCCTCCCCTCCTTTTTGATTTGTTTCCTTCGTCTTCCACTGCAATGATGTCAGCTCAATTGGTTAATTGAGGATCAAATGGTGCCCCTCTTGGTTTGGGGGTGGGTCATTCCCTTCACCGTCCAGTCCCTAACTTGTTGATGGCACGCAGGGAGCCGTTGGCTTAGTCGGTCCGTGGTGTGGTGGCAACACAGCCTACTGCAGCGATCAGAGTGCTGCTCTTCTCCTATAGGCTCTGGGCGTCCCGAGCAGCCAGCTAACGACGCAGGCAGGCAGAGGCAGAGAGAAACGACGAGCAGGATGTTATTCTGAGCTTCGTCGTCGTTGCAGCCACTCACCGCTACAGAGTGGTGGCAGCCTGGCGTCGATCATCAGTGCTGTTTCTCTCTCTCGCTTGCTCGCTCACTCGCTTTTCTGTCTTGCACACTTGCGCACAGTGTTCGAGCCTCATTCCTCCTCCCTCTCCACGTCTTTTTCCCCCCTTCTTGTCTTCCCTCGTTTCCTCAGAATATTGATACCTCCAACGTGTTGCGGCAGCTTCCTGTTGGAACCAACCAGGACTAACTAAATCTTAACGGGTGTGTGTGTGTGTGTGTGTGTGTGTGTGTGTGTGTGTGTGTGTGTGTGTGTGTGTGTGTGTGTGTACTACACACGCTAGACATAAACTAAATAGAATTACTAAACGAATGGCTCTTATGAATCTCTGGACTCCTGGAGAAGGGAGGGAGAGAGGAGAGGAGTGGAGGGAGAGAGGAGTGGAGGGAGAGAGGAGTGGAGGGAGAGAGGTGGTGGAGGAGTGGAGGGGAGAGAGTGGAGGGAGGGAGAGATGGTGGGGGAGGGAGGGAGGGAGAGATGGCGAGGAGTGGGGGAGGGAGGGAGGGAGGGAGAGATGGAAGATCAGAAGTATGATGCAAGGCTCCCTTGGTTGAACTGAGCAGGAGGTGTGTATGCTATAGTCTGGATGGAGGGGTGTAATACATCCTCCTCATCTACCCAGAGGGCACTGCTTTCGTTTAGAGTAAGGCTTGCTGACGTATGGGCAGCCGCTCTGTGCTTCAATTAGAAAGGTTTGGAACGGACAGGGGGCGAATTCACGACACCTGTAGTTTTTGGTGTTGGCCTGAGAAGTGGATTTTGATTTGTGCTTTTAAAAGGGGAGGCGGGTCCTGACTCCAGTTGTGTTCTGACTCAGTTCAGGACTTTGGAAGGAGGAATCTGCGTTACCAGAGACCTGTTGTCTCCCTCCCCCTCACTCTTTCTCTCTCCCTCCCCTCACTCTTTCTCTCTCCCTCCCCTCACTCTTTCTCTCTCTCTCCCTCCCCTCACTCTTTCTCTCTCTCCCCCCTCACTCCTCTTTCTCTCTCTCTCCCTCCACCTCACTCTTTCTCTCTCTCTCCCTCCCCCTCCTCTCTCTCTCTCTCTCTCCCCTCACTCTCTCTCTCTCTCTCCCTCCCCCTCACTCTTTCTCTCGCTCTCCCTCCCCCTCACTCTTTCTCTCTCTGCCTCTCTCTCTCCCTTCTCTTTCTCTCTCCCTTCACCCCTCTCTTTGTGTTCAGACTGGACCACCCGGGGGATTAGACAATAGAAAAAGATCAGCAAACATGTTTTTATTCACCTGTGGCTCCCCTGCCCTCTCCCTTCTCCCCCCATCTCTTTTCATGTCTCTTTTCTTACTGGGGCAGATATAGTTGAGATGGTGTTCCCTTCCTTCTCCTCTCCTCTCCTGCCTCCTCATCCCTTCTCCTCTCCTCCCATACCCTCTCCTCCCTCCCATACCCTCTCCTCCCTCCCATACCCTCTCCTCCCTCCCATCCCCTCTCCTCCCTCCCATCCCTCCTCCCTCCTCCCTCCCATCCCCTCTCCTCCCTCCTCCCATCCCCTCTCCTCCCTCCTCCCATCCCCTCTCCTCCCTCCTCCCATCCCCTCTCCTCCCTCCTCCCATCCCCTCTCCTCCTCCTCCCTCCTCCCATACCCTCTCCTCCCTCCCATACCCTCTCCTCCCTCCCATACCCTCTCCTCCCTCCCATCCCTCTCTCCCTCCCTCCCCTCCCTCCCCCTCCCTCCCTCCCTCCCTCTCCCTCCCTCCCATCCCTCTCCTCCCTCCCATCCCCCTTCCCTCCATCCTTCTCCTCCCTCCCTTCCCTCCCTCCCCTCCCATCCCTTCTCCTCCCTCCCTCCCTCTCCTCCCTCCCTCCCATCCCTTCTCCTCCCTCCCATCCCTTCTCCTCCCTCCCATCCCTTCTCCTCCCTCCTATCTCTTCTCCTCTCCTACCATCCCTTCTCTCCTCTCCTCTCTCCCATCCCTTCTCCTCTCCTCTCTCCCATCCCTTCTCTCCTCCCTCCCTCCCATCCCTTCTCTCCTCCCTCCCTCCCATTCCTTCTCTCCTCTCCTCCTCCCATCCCCTTCTCCTCTCCTCTCCTCTCTCCCATCCCTTCTCCTCTCCTCTCTCCCATCCCTTCTCCTCTCCTCTCTCCCATCCCTTCTCCTCTCCTCTCTCCCATCCCTTCTCCTCTCCTCCCTCCCTCCCATTCCTTCTCCTTTCCTCCCTCCCTCCCATCCCTTCTCCTTTCCTCCCTCCCTCCCATCCCTTCTCCTTTCCTCCCTCCCTCCCATCCCTTCTCTCCTCTCTCCCATCCCTTCTCTCCTCTCTCCCATCCCTTCTCTCCTCTCTCCCATCCCTTCTCCTCTCCTCCCTCCCTCCCATTCCTTCTCCTCTCCTCCCTCCCTCCCATTCCTTCTCCTCTCCTCCCTCCCTCCCATTCCTTCTCCTCTCCTCCCTCCCTCCCATTCCTTCTCCTCTCCTCCCTCCCTCCCATTCCTTCTCCTCTCCTCCCTCCCTCCCATTCCTTCTCCTCCCCTCCCTCCCTCCCATTCCTTCTCCTCTCCTCCCTCCCTCCCATTCCTTCTCCTCTCCTCCCTCCCTCCCATTCCTTCTCCTCTCCTCCCTCCCTCCCATTCCTTCTCTCTCCTCCCTCCCTCCCATTCCTTCTCCTCTCTCCCTCCCTCCCATTCCTTCTCCTCTCCTCCCTCCCTCCATTCCTTCTCCTCTCCTCCCTCCCTCCATTCCTTCTCCTCTCCTCCCTCCCTCCATTCCTTCTCCTCTCCTCCCTCCCTCCATCCCTTCTCCTCCCCTCCTCCCTCCCTCCCTCCCTCCCTCCCTCCCTCCCTCCCTCCCTCCCCCTCCCTCCCTCCCTCCCTCCCTCCCTCCCTCCCTCCCTCCCTCCCATCTCCTCTCCTCTCCTCTCCTCTCCTCTCCTCTCCTCCCTTCTCCTCTCCTCCCTCCCTCCCTCCCTCCCTCCCTCCCTCCCTCCCTCCCTCCCATCCCTTCTCCTCTCCTCCCTCCCATCCCTTCTCCTCCCCTCCCTCCCACCCCTTCTCTACTCCTCCTCTGTGGGGAGGTTCTCTTAACATACCCAGCCAGCCCACCTCCATTCCCCTCTGCCCACCCCCATTCCCCTCTACCCCACCAGTTGTATCTTCTGTCATGTCACCTGTCCGTAGCACCTAGGGCTGCTCTGTCGCTGAACCCAACTGGTCAGAGGAGTTGGGTGGAGTGATTTCCTAGTGGAGGACCTGACCATGTATCATGCGCTCGCTGAACACTGATTTTGGGGTCACTTTTCATTAGGAGCTTGTTAGCTAGCCTGATGATAATGATACTAATAGCATGGGCTCCTCCTAGCTAGATTTAATTGTTAGCATAACATTTGGCTGTCTAGCCTGTTTGCTAACGTCTTAATTGTTAGCATAACATTTGGCTGTCTAGCTTGTTTGCTAACATCTTAATTGTTAGCATAACATTTGGCTGTCTAGCTTGTTTGCTAACATCTTAATTGTTAGCATAACATTTGGCTGTCTAGCTTGTTTGCTAACATCTTAATTGTTAGCATAACATTTGGCTGTCAGCTTGTTTGCTAACATCTTAATTGTTAGTATAGCATTGGAACGGTCTGCTTATCTTGGTTGTGATTGGATGCTGTTGACGAGCCAGCCAGCTCCAGTTCAGTTCCTCACACTCAGTATATTTTGAGTTCTATTATTAACAAGCTGCTGTCTAGTACTAAAACCTCTTCTTTTGATGAGGACTTGATCCCTCCCTCTCTCTCTGGGGTTCTGTCCCAAATGGCAGCCTATTCCCTACGTAGTGCACTTGGTTTGACCAGAGCCCCTATGGGTTCCCGTTCCGGCTGCTTTTACTCGTTCTAATTACACGACACGTTGAGGTCATTTCTCCTTTTCAAATCCAATCCAATCAAATCCAATCCAATCCAATCAAATATAATCAAAATGTATTGTATTGGTCACATGCACCGAATACAACAGGTGTGTAGGTAGACCTTATCTTTAAAAATTCTTACTTATAAAAAGCCCTTAAGTTTACAAACGATGCCGTTCAATAAATAGTTAAGAAAATGTTTACTAAATAAAGTAACACAGTAAAATAACAATTGAGGCTATGTACAGGGGGTACCAGTACCGTCGTTGTGCAGGGGTACAGGTTAGTCGAGGTAATAATAAACAGTGAGTAGCAGCAGTGTAATGTATAATACCAGGCGGTGATGCAACCGGTCAGGATGCTCTCGATGGTGCAGCTGTAGAACTTTTTGAGGATCTGGGGACCCATGACAAGTCTTTTCAGTCTCCTGGGGGGGAAAAGGTGATGTCTGTGCCCTCTTCAACTGTCTTGGTGTGTTTGGACCAGGACAGTTTGTTGGTGTTGTGGACACCAAGGAACTTGAAGCTCTCAACCTGCGCCACTGCAACATCGTCATCGTCGATGTTAATGGGGGGGGGGTTATTTTCCTGTTGTCCACGATCAGCTCCTTTTGTTTTGCTCACATTGAGGGAGCGTTTGTTGTCTTGGTACCACACTGCCAAGTCTCTGACCTCCTCCCTATAGGCTGTCAGTGATCAGGCCTACCACTGTTGTGTCGTCAGCAAACACAATGATGGTGTTGTAGTCGTGCTTGAACAGAGTACAGGAGGGGTCTGAGCACGCACCCCTGAGGGGCCCCCATGTTGAGGATCAGCGTGGCAGATGTGTTACTTACCCTCACCACCTGAGGGAGGCCCGTCAAGAAGTCCAGGATCCAGTTGCAGAGGGAGGTGTTTAGTCCCAGGGTCCTTAGCTTAGTGATGAGCTTTGAGGGCACTATGGTGTTGAACGTTGAGCTGTAGTCAATGAACAGCATTCTCACATACGTGTTCCTTTTGTCCAGGTGGGAAAGGGCAGTGTGGAATAGAGATGGCATCATCTGATGTTCTGTTGGGGCGGTATGCAAATTGTGGTGGGTCTAGGGGTTTCTGGGATGATGATGGTGTTGATGTGAGCCATGACCCGCCTTTCAAAGCAAGCGCTACGGGGCGGTAATCATTTAGGCATGTTACCTTGGTGTTCTTGGGCGCAAGGGACTATGGTGGTCTGCTTGAAACATGCAGGAATTACAGACTCGCGGGGAGAGGTTGAAAAATGTCAGTGAACACATGCGCTGAGTACATGTCCTGGTAGTGAATGTTGACCTGTTTGAAAGGTCATACTCACGTCGGCTACGGAGAAGAGCGTGTTCACTTTGGTTGTGATGTCATCTAGCTGGTTGGTTGTGATGTCATCTAGCTGGTTGGTTGTGATGTCATCTAGCTGGTTGGTTGTGATGTCATCTAGCTGGTTGGTTGTGATGTCATCTAGCTGGTTGGTTGTGATGTCATCCTCTTTTGAGACGACTCATTTGGTGTTAGAAAGGGGGGGACTAATTTGGTGTTAGTCCCCCCCTTTCTAATTCGGTGTTAGAAAGGGGGGACTAATTCGGTGTTAGAAAGGGGGGACTAATTCGGTGTTAGAAAGGGGGGACTAATTCGGTGTTAGAAAGGGGGACTAATTTGGTGTTAGTCCCCCCTTTCGGTGTTAGAAAGGGGGGACTAATTCGGTGTTAGAAAGGGGGACTAATTCGGTGTTAGAAAGGGGGGACTAATTCGGTGTTAGAAAGGGGGACTAAATCGGTGTTAGAAAGGGGGGACTAAATCGGTGTTAGAAAGGGGGGACTAATTTGGTGTTAGTCCCCCTTTCTAATTCGGTGTTAGAAAGGGGGACTAAATCGGTGTTAGAAAGGGGGACTAAATCGGGGTGTTAGAAAGGGGGACTAAATCGGTGTTAGAAAGGGGGGGGACTAAATCGGTGTTAGAAAGGGGGGACTAAATCGGTGTTAGAAAGGGGGGGACTAAATCGGTGTTAGAAAGGGGGACTAAATCGGTGTTTAAATCGGTGTTAGAAAGGGGGACTAAATCGGTGTTAGAAAGGGGGACTAAATCGGTGTTAGAAAGGGGGAACAAGAGAGAAACTCCTTTGGTCTCTGTTGGAATGACGGCTCGTCCCAGGAGTTCCTCCCGGGCCGTGTTGGCGCTTCCTGATCTGAACCTCCAAACACCCTTAGGAAGAACAGAACAGGGAAATCACTTTGGAGCGAGGTGATTGGTTGGCCAATTAAAACCCATTCAACATCTAGGCGTGGCGCAGCGGGGAGGAATAATCGATATGAAGAAGCTGCTGTGATCATTAGGACATTTTATTTCCAGGTATTTGATATACCGCCATAGACCAAGGGGCTCATTAACTGCTTGATGAAGTGATATACCGCCATAGACCAAGGGGCTCATTAACTGCTTGATGAAGTGATATACCGCTTGATGAAGTGATATACCGCCATAGACCAAGGGGCTCATTAAGGGCTCATTAAAGTGCCATAGACCAAGGGCTCATTAACTGCTTGATGAAGTGATATACCGCCATAGACCAAGGGGCTCATTAACTGCTTGATGAAGTGATATACCGCCATAGACCAAGGGGCTCATTAACTGCTTGATGAAGTGATATACCGCCATAGACCAAGGGGCTCATTAACTGCTTGATGAAGTGATATACCGCCATAGACCAAGGGGCTCATTAACTGCTTGATGAAGTGATATACCGCCATAGACCAAGGGGCTCATTAACTGCTTGATGAAGTGATATACCGCCATAGACCAAGGGGCTCATTAACTGCTTGATGAAGTGATATACCCAAATCTATCCTCAGGAGAAACTCGGGCAAGAGAAAGATCTGTACTGTTATCTCTCTGACTAATACGATCTGAGATCTGTACTGTTATCTCCCTGACTAATACGATCTGAGATCTGTACTGTTATCTCCCTGACTAATACGATCTGAGATCTGTACTGTTATCTCCCTGACTAATACGATCTGAGATCTGTACTGTTATCTCCCTGACTAATACTATCTCTGATCTGAGATCTGTAAGGTTCTCTCCCTGACTAATACCATCTCTGATCTGAGATCTGTAAGGTTCTCTCCCTGACTAATACCATCTGAGATTAAGGTTCTCTCCCTGACTAATACCATCTCTGATCTGAGATCTGTACTGTTCTCTCCCTGACTAATACCATCTCTGATCTGAGATCTGTAAGGTTCTCTCCTGACTAATACCATCTCTGATCTGAGATCTGTACTGTTCTCTCCCTGACTAATACCATCTCTGATCTGAGATCTGTACTGTTCTCTCCCTGACTAATACCATCTCTGATCTGAGATCTGTACTGTTCTCTCCCTGACTAATACCATCTCTGATCTGAGAGGTTCTCTCTGACTAATACCATCTCTGATCTGAGATCTGTAGGTTCTCTCCTGACTAATAACATCTCTGATCTGAGATCTGTAAGGTTCTCTCCCTGACTAATACCATCTCTGATCTGAGATCTGTACTGTTCTCTCCCTGACTAATACCATCTCTGATCTGAGATCTGTACTGTTCTCTCCTGACTAATACCATCTCTGATCTGAGATCTGTACTGTATCTCCTGACTAATACCATCTCTGATCTGAGATCTGTACTGTTTCTCCCTGACTAATACCATCTCTGATCTGAGATCTGTACTGTTATCTCCTGACTAATACCATCTGATCTGAGATCTGTAAGGTTCTCTCCCTGACTAATACCATCTCTGATCTGAGATCTTTAAGGTTCTCTCCTGACTAATACCATCTCTGATCTGAGATCTGTAGGTTATCTCCCTGACTAATACGATCTGAGATCTGTACTGTTCTCTCCCTGACTAATACCATCTCTGATCTGAGATCTGTAAGGTTCTCTCCCTGACTAATACCATCTCTGATCTGAGATCTGTACTGTTCTCTCCCTGACTAATACCATCTCTGATCTGATCTGACTGATCTGACTAATACCATCTCTGATCTGAGATCTGTACTGTTCTCTCCCTGACTAATACCATCTCTGATCTGAGATCTGTAAGGTTCTCTCCCTGACTAATACCATCTCTGATCTGAGATCTGTAAGGTTCTCTCCCTGACTAATACCATCTCTGATCTGAGATCTGTAAGGTTCTCTCCCTGACTAATACCATCTCTGATCTGAGATCTGTACTGTTCTCTCCCTGACTAATACCATCTCTGATCTGAGATCTGTACTGTTCTCTCCCTGACTAATACCATCTCTGATCTGAGATCTGTACTGTTCTCTCCCTGACTAATACCATCTCTGATCTGAGATCTGTACTGTTCTCTCCTGACTAATACCATCTCTGATCTGAGATCTGTACTGTTCTCTCCCTGACTAATACCATCTCTGATCTGAGATCTGTACTGTTCTCTCCCTGACTAATACCATCTCTGATCTGAGATCTGTACTGTTCTCTCCCTGACTAATACCATCTCTGATCTGAGATCTGTACTGTTCTCTCCCTGACTAATACCATCTCTGATCTGAGATCTGTAAGGTTCTCTCTCTGACTAATACCATCTCTGATCTGAGATCTGTAAGGTTCTCTCCCTGACTAATACCATCTCTGATCTGAGATCTGTAAGGTTCTCTCCCTGACTAATGTTATCTGTGAAATGTTTGTTTTTATTTCTGTTCTAATGGTTTCAAACCTACAGTAGTTGTCCAAAGCATCTCTGGTCCGTCTCGCGCATCTCTGTAAATGATTGTCTTGTAAAGGCCTGCGACTCATCCCTCAGTGACTTTCAGCCACCTCGCTTGTCTCTCTTTCGCTCTGTCTTCGTCTGTGTAAATAGTCATTACACCTCTAACCTTCTCTCGCTCTCTCTCCTCCAGGCTGGCAAGAAGGACAAGAGTGATGCTCTGAACACTGCCATCGACAGGATGACCAAGAAGACTAGGGACCTTCGCAGACAGGTTGGTCCCTCTTCTTCCTCCCTCCATTCTCCCATTCCTTCTCCAGAAACCTCCCCAGGTTTATTTGTCTTCCCCCGTCTTCTCATTCCTTCTTTCTCTGCATCCTCCTATTCTTTGTCCTTATCTCCACAGACAGGTTGGTGCTAATCCCCCTCTTCTCCTCCCTCAATCTCCCTCTCCATTCTCCCCCTCAATCTCCCTGTCCATTCTCCCCCCTCAATCTCCCTCTCCATTCTCCCCCTCCAATCTCCCTCTCCATTCTCTCTCCCTCTCCATTCTCCCCCCTCAATCTCCCTCTCCATTCTCCCCCTCAATCTCCCTCTCCATTCTCCCCCTCAATCTCCCTCTCCATTCTCCCCCCTCAATCTCCCTCTCCATTCTCCCCCTCAATCTCCCTCTCCATTCTCCCCCCTCAATCTCCCTCTCCATTCTCCCCCTCAATCGCCCTCTCCATTCTCCCCCTCAATCGCCCTCTCCATTCTCCCCCCCCCAATCGCCCTCTCCATTCTCCCCCCCCAATCGCCTCTCCATTCTCTCCCCCCCTCAATCCCTCTCCATTCCCCCCCCTCAATCTCCCTCTCCATTCTCCCCCTCAATCTCCCTCTCCATTCTCCCCCTCAATCTCCCTCTCCATTCTCCCCCTCAATCTCCCTCTCCATTCTCCCCCTCAATCTCCCTCTCCATTCTCCCCCCTCAATCTCCCTCTGTTCTCTTCCTCCCTCATTCTCTTCCTCCTCTGTTCTCTTCCTCCCTCTGTTCTCCCAGTCCCATTCCTTCTCCAGAGACCTTCACAGACAGGTTACCTTCCTCTATCCTCCCTCTGTTCTCTTCCTCCCTCTGTTCTCCCAGTCCCATTCCTTCTCCAGAGACCTTCACAGACAGGTAGGTTTTACAAAATATTTAGTTTCTCTGCCAGAGGGTTTTGTTTTTCTCTAGTACAGCTAAAATAACTGTTCGGCTGTTTGACTCTTCTCTCTGTGTAGCTGCGTAAGGCGGTCATGGATCACGTCTCTGACTCGTTCTTGAGACCAACGTTCCTCTGCTGGTTCTGATCGAAGCGGCGAAGAACGGGAACGAGAAGGAGGTGAAGGAATACGCCCAGGTGTTCCGCGAGCACGCCAACAAGCTCATCGAGGTACGTTACCTAAAGTTACACACGCATCTCTTGGGAGTTTTCTAATTCCGATACTGTAGGGTGATGTCTTTAGGAGATGTCAGGTGTTAGAGCTGACGTCGACACGTTGGGACGTCTACGGAGGGGGAGGTAGGAATATTACTCTACACGGAACAAAAATACATCTCAACATCTTACAATTTCAAAGATTTTACTGGGAATACAGATATGATTCTGTTGCCCATATATACCTTAATTAAAAATAAAAAAAATATTCTGAAAACCAGTCCGTATCTGGTGTGACCACAATTTGCCTCACATCTCCTTTGCATAGAGTTGATCAGGATGTTGATTGTGGCCTGTGGAATGTTGTCCCACTCCTCTTCAATGGCCGTGCGACGTTTCTGGATATTGACGGGAACTGGAACACACGTCTATCCAGAGCATCCCAAACATGCTCATTGGGTGACATGTCTGGTGTTATAAGGAACTAGTATCGACTTGCCCTCCAAATCCCAACCGTATCACATTTTAAGAAACCACCAAACTGACCTTAAATTCTCATTGATCTTGAAACATTTATTTTACAAACTCCTTCATGTGATGTTTTACACAGTGACTATACAAAACATTAGGAACACCTGCTCTTTCCATGACATACACTGACGATACAATACAGTGACTATACAAAACATTAGGAACACCTGCTCTTTCCATGACATACACTGACGATACAATACAGTGACTATACAAAACATTAGGAACACCTGTTCTTTCCATGACATACACTGACGATACAATACAGTGACTATACAAAACATTAGGAACACCTGCTCTTTCCATGACATACACTGACGATACAATACAGTGACTATACAAAACATTAGGAACACCTGCTCTTTCCATGACACACACTGACCAGGTGAATCCAGGTGAAAGTTATGATCCCAAATTGATGTCACTTGTTAAATCCACTTCAATCAGTGTCGATGAGCTTAATGTGCACTAATGTGATTAGCATGAGGTTGTAAGTAACAAGAACATTTCCCAGGACATAGACCTATCTGATATGGGCAGAAAGCGTAAGCTATTACAGTGAAATAATACCATGCTATTGTTTGAGGAGAGTGGCACAGTTTTGAACATGAAAGTTATTAAGAAACAAATTAGACACATTTGGCCAGTCTTGACAATTTCTTCAACAAAAATGCAATGGTTCATTGGATCTGCCTAAAACTTTGCACATACGCTGCTGCCATCTAGTGGCCAAAATCTAAATTGTGCCTGGTCTGGAATAATACATAATGGTCTTTCTCTATATATCTTTCTGTATATATTAAAAAAAAAATAAGTGATCTTTTACCAAATCTAATGTGTTTATATTCTCCAGGATTATTTTCACATTTCCACAAACTTCAAAGTGTCTCCTTTCAAATGCATATCCTTGCTTCAGGTCCTGAGCTACAGACAGTTAGATTTGGGGGTGTCATTTTAGGTGAACATTGGAGAAAAAAGGGGTGGATCCGTAAGAGTTTTTTTTTTAAATAAGGAATTTTAACCCTTGAGACAATTGAGACATGGATTGTGTATGTGTGCCATTCAGAAGGTGAATAGGAGAGACTAAATATTTAATTGCCTTTGAACGGGGTATGGTAGTATGTGTGCCAGGTGCACGGGCTTGTGTGAACTGACAGCGCTGCTGGGATTTTCACACTCTCAACAGTTTTCCTGTGTGTATTAATGGTCCACCACCCAAAGGACATCCAGCCAACATGACACAACTGTGGGAAGAATTGGAGTTAACATGGACCAGCATCCCTGTGGAACGCTTTCTACACCTTGTGGAGTCCTTGACGAATTGAGGCTGTTCTGAGGGCAACTGAAGGGGGGGGGGGGGTTCAACTCAATATTGATAAGGTGTTCCCAATGTTTGATATTTCTAAGTGTATATTGAGAACAGAACAATGGATTTAGGCCAGTAGCTAGCACCCAGTCTCAGCAAATTCCTTGTGTGATTGTGCTCCTGGGTAGCCGTGCAGTGGAAAGCTGCAGTACGCGCGTGTTGTCATTCATTCTGTTTGTCAAAACAGACACTCGACACCAACTCTCCATCTAAACCAACACTGACTAAAGGCCTTGGCACATCGGTCACACTGTGCAATGTTACATTTAATTTTGAACAACCTGGCCAGATTGTGCGATTTAGCTTCAGTTCTGTCGACACATTCTGCGATTGGCCTGCGGGGCTACTTCAGCACCAACTGGATCTGATCGCGTGTCAGCACCGACAGTTAAAGCCTCACTCTATGCTTATGCGCGAGTGAACTGAGTTAGGAAAAGCTGAAAGTTTCGCAATCGTGGAAATACTTTCCTCATACAAACTTTTGTCCAAACTCCGAAACAAATAGGCTTCCCCAAAATAACATTGTCGCTGTAGAACGTTTATTTTTCCTCAGGTAGATTGACTGCGAATGTCATGTGAACAAGACTAATGAAAATCTTCTTCTGGCACAGCATGTACAACGTTTAAATATAACTATTATATTAATCTGACTCAATCGTGTTATTGTGTGCACGCCCAGTGCAGTCTTTCTAATTGTTCTCCGGGATCGGCTCTGCCACAACGGCTCAACGTTTCTGACACCACTACAACTTTGTCAGAACCTACAACCGCACGTAGAGGTAGTTTAATGTCAGACCTACACCCTGTCACACTGAACGACCCAAGACGTCTGCAGGTAGAGGTAGTTTAATGTCAGACCTAGACCCTGTTACACTGAACGACACAAGACGTCTGCAGGTAGAGGTAGTTTAATGTCAGACCTAGACCCTGTCACACTGAACGACCCAAGACGTCAGCAGGTAGAGGTAGTTTAATGTCAGACCTAGACCCTGTCACACTGAACGACCCAAGACGTCTGCAGGTAGAGGTAGTTTAATGTCAGACCTAGACCCTGTCACACTGAACGACCCAAGACGTCAGCAGGTAGAGGTAGTTTAATGTCAGACCTAGACCCTGTCACACTGAACGACCCAAGACGTCAGCAGGTAGAGGTAGTTTAATGTCAGACCTAGACCCTGTCACACTGAACGACCCAAGACGTCAGCAGGTAGAGGTAGTTTAATGTCAGACCTAGACCCTGTCACACTGAACGACCCAAGACGTCAGCAGGTAGAGGTAGTTTAATGTCAGACCTAGACCCTGTTACACTGAACGACCCAAGACGTCTGTACCTAGAGTTAGTTTAATGTCAGACCTAGACCCTGTCGCACTGAACGACCCAAGACGTCAGCAGGTAGAGGTAGTTTAATGTCAGACCTAGACCCTGTTACACTGAACGACCCAAGACGTCAGCAGGTAGAGGTAGTTTAATGTCAGAACTAGACCCTGTCACACTGAACGACCCAAGACGTCTGTACCTAGAGGTAGTTTAATGTCAGACCTAGACCCTGTCACACTGAACGACCCAAGACGTCAGCATGTAGAGGTAGTTTAATGTCAGACCTAGACCCTGTCACACTGAACGACCCAAGACGTCAGCATGTAGAGGTAGTTTAATGTCAGAACTAGACCCTGTCACACTGAACGACCCAAGACGTCTGTACCTAGAGGTAGTTTAATGTCAGAACTAGACCCTGTCACACTGAACGACCCAAGACGTCAGCACGTAGAGGTAGTGTAATGTCAGAACAGAGACTCACAATGAACGACCCAAGACGTCAGCATGTAGAGGTAGTTTAATGTCAGACCTAGACCCTGTCACACTGAACGACCCAAGACGTCTGTACCTAGAGGTAGTTTAATGTCAGACCTAGACCCTGTCACACTGAACGACCCAAGACGTCAGCATGTAGAGGTAGTTTAATGTCAGACCTAGACCCTGTCACACTGAACGACCCAAGACGTCAGCATGTAGAGGTAGTTTAATGTCAGACCTAGACCCTGTCACACTGAACGACCCAAGACGTCTGTACCTAGAGGTAGTTTAATGTCAGACCTAGACCCTGTTACACTGAACGACCCAAGACGTCTGTACCTAGAGGTAGTTTAATGTCAGACCTAGACCCTGTCACACTGAACGACCCAAGACGTCTGTACCTAGAGGTAGTTTAATGTCAGACCTAGACCCTGTTACACTGAACGACCCAAGACGTCTGCACCTAGAGGTAGTTTAATGTCAGACCTAGACCCTGTTACACTGAACGACCCAAGACGTCTGTACCTAGAGGTAGTTTAATGTCAGACCTAGACCCTGTTACACTGAACGACCCAAGACGTCTGTACCTAGAGGTAGTTTAATGTCAGACCTAGACCCTGTTACACTGAACGACCCAAGACGTCTGTACCTAGAGGTAGTTTAATGTCAGACCTAGACCCTGTTACACTGAACGACCCAAGACGTCAGCAGGTAGAGGTAGTTTAATGTCAGAACTAGACCCTGTCACACTGAACGACCCAAGACGTCTGTACCTAGAGGTAGTTTAATGTCAGAACTAGACCCTGTCACACTGAACGACCCAAGACGTCAGCACGTAGAGGTAGTGTAATGTCAGAACAGAGACTGTCACAATGAACGACCCAAGACGTCAGCATGTAGAGGTAGTTTAATGTCAGACCTAGACCCTGTCACACTGAACGACCCAAGACGTCTGTACCTAGAGGTAGTTTAATGTCAGACCTAGACCCTGTCACACTGAACGACCCAAGACGTCAGCATGTAGAGGTAGTTTAATGTCAGACCTAGACCCTGTCACACTGAACGACCCAAGACGTCAGCATGTAGAGGTAGTTTAATGTCAGAACTAGACCCTGTCACACTGAACGACCCAAGACGTCTGTACCTAGAGGTAGTTTAATGTCAGAACTAGACCCTGTCACACGACCCAAGACGTCAGCACGTAGAGGTAGTGTAATGTCAGAACAGAGACTGTCACAATGAGCGACCCAAGGCGTCAGCATGTAGAGGTAGTTTAATGTCAGACCTAGACCCTGTCACACTGAGCGACCCAAGCGTCTGTACCTAGAGGTAGTTTAATGTCAGACCTAGACCCTGTTACACTGAGCGACCCAAGACGTCTGCACCTAGAGGTAGTTTAATGTCAGACCTAGACCCTGTTACACTGAACGACCCAAGACGTCTGCACCTAGAGGTAGTTTAATGTCAGACCTAGACCCTGTTACACTGAACGACCCAAGACGTCTGTACCTAGAGGTAGTTTAATGTCAGACCTAGACCCTGTTACACTGAACGACCCAAGACGTCTGTACCTAGAGGTAGTTTAATGTCAGACCTAGACCCTGTCACACTGAACGACCCAAGACGTCCGACAATCGTTTACAACCTAGGAATTTGCCCCCCCCCCCCCCCCCCGGGACGGCAAAATCGTAGCATGAGATGGCTGAAATCATCGTCTGCGATGGCTTTAATTCAACCGACTTGAGCTTTATGAAAGATGCCGGAGCAGAAGGCGGATGTGGTTCCAAATGTCACCCTATTCCCTATCTAGTGAACTACGTTGGACCAGTATAGTGCACTATACAGGGTGCCATTTGTGCCCTAGCCATGGTGTTGTGATTTGTGAGCCGTCAGACAGAAAGACAAAGACTCTGTATGGCTGGTCACAGCTGTGGAGCCCACTTTAAGCCTGGCCCAGAGTAGCCAAACCTCCCCCTGCTTTCCCCAGCCTCCCCCTGCCTGACAAGGTTAAGTGATTCCTCTGGGGACGGGGATTCACTGTCTAAACAGTTGGATCTCCATCCACCTACTACTTATTGACAGACCGAGACAGCGTAACGCAGGGAGGGAACGAGAGCACTTCCTCCCCTGCTGCATTGTGTTCTGACTGCCACAGTGGTTCTCAGACTGGTACATTTATTTGACAAAAGCGTCCCTTTTTGTATTGCACTCTTTCTCTCCCTCATCCCCTCCCTTTCTTGTGTTCCCTCTCTCATCAACCCTTCCTCTCACTCCATCTCTCAAGCGTTCTCGCTCATTCTGTCAAGTCCATTCTAAAAGGGGCTTTTATTGGCATGGGAGACACATATATATATATATATGTGTGTGTGTGTGTTTACGTTCCCAAAGGAAGTGACATCATCAGTGAGATGTAACAAACATCTGATAACATAAAGAAGAAGAAGAAAGGAAACGCATTGCACTCAAAGAAAGGATAAGGCTAAGGTTTCTCGTGTTTTATGATAATCTCTGCACAGTGTACAACGCCATCCGACTTTCCCTAACAGCATGATGGTCATGTTTTAAACAACATTAGCAGTCTTCATCAGTTGACTTGAAATCTATTCCCCCCCCCCCCCCCCCCCCCCCAGTGAATGAACTTTGTAACTGTCAAGAGTGTCATGCACTGACATTTTAAAAATGACCTCTCACTTGTCCCTATGGATGGCCCATGACCGAACCCTTGCCATTTGACTCTGTGGATGGTGCAGACGGGTTGAGTGGGGGGCCATAGGGGACAGGGGGGAGCCAGAGAGTTACCATGTGGGACAGGGAGGCTATCATGTGGGACCAGAGAGTTACCATGTGGGACAGGGACCCGGAACAGGCCAGAGAGTTACCATGTGGGACAGGGATCCGGGAACAGGCCAGAGGGCTATCATGTGGGACAGGGACCCGGAACAGGCCAGAGGGCTATCATGTGGGACAGGGAGCCGGAGCAGGCCAGAGGGCTATCATGTGGGACAGGGAGCCGGAGCAGGCCAGAGGGCTATCATGTGGGACAGGGAGCCGGAGCAGGCCAGAGGGCTATCATGTGGGACAGGGAGCCGGAGCAGGCCAGAGGGCTATCATGTGGGACAGGGAGCCGGAACAGGCCAGAGGGCTATCATGTGGGACAGGGATCCGGAACAGGCCAGAGGGCTATCATGTGGGACAGGGAGCCGGAGCAGGCCAGAGGGCTATCATGTGGGACAGGGAGCCGGAGCAGGCCAGAGGGCTATCATGTGGGACAGGGAGCCGGAGCAGGCCAGAGGGCTATCATGTGGGACAGGGAGCCGGAGAGTTACCATGTGGGACAGGGATCCGGAGCAGGCCAGAGAGTTACCATGTGGGACAGGGATCCGGAGCAGGCCAGAGAGTTACCATGTGGGACAGGGAGCCGGAACAGGCCAGAGAGTTAGGGGATGACACGACTAGGAGTCCTCTGACGCTTCAACTCTGAATGATTAGAGAGCGTGCGAGCGGGGGGAGGGAGCGAGCACTGAGGTACGGTCATCTGGTCCATATACACCCTAATATGGATTAGAATGAGTAGAACATGGAATGGTGTTGAAAGAGGGAGAATAGCCTGTGTAGAACTATGGGCTTGACTACAGGGAAGGGGAGACTAGCCTGTGTAGAACTATGGGCTTGACTACAGGGAAGGGGAGACTAGCCTGTGTAGAACTATGGGCTTGACAGGGAAGGGGAGACTAGCCTGTGTAGAACTATGGGCTTGACTACAGGGAAGGGGAGAATAGCCTGTGTAGAACTATGGGCTTGACTACAGGGAAGGGGAGACTAGCCTGTGTAGAACTATGGGCTTGACTACAGGGAAGGGGAGACTAGCCTGTAGTAGAACTGACTACAGGGATGGAGCTTGACTACATGGGGAAGGGAAGGGAGACTAGCCTGTGTAGAACTATGGGCTTGACTACAGGGAAGGGGAGAATAGCCTGTGTAGAACTATGGGCTTGACTACAGGGAAGGGGAGACTAGCCTGTGTAGAACTATGGGCTTGACTACAGGGAAGGGGAGACTAGCCTGTGTAGAACTATGGGCTTGACTGAACGGGGAAGGGGAGACTAGCCTGTGTAGAACTATGGGTTTGACTACAGGGAAGGGGAGAATAGCCTGTGTAGAACTATGGGCTTGACTACAGGGAAGGGGGAGACTAGCCTGTGTAGAACTATGGGCTTGACTACAGGGAAGGGGGAAGCCTGGGAGACTGGGTTTGCCAGGGGAAGGGAGAATAGTGTAGAACTATGGGCTTGACTACAGGGAAGGGGAGAATAGCCTGTGTAGAACTATGGGTTTGACTACAGGGAAGGGGAGAATAGCCTGTGTAGAACTATGGGTTTGACTACAGGGAAGGGGAGAATAGCCTGTGTAGAACTATGGGCTTGACTACAGGGAAGGGGAGACTAGCCTGTGTAGAACTATGGGCTTGACTACAGGGAAGGGGAGAATAGCCTGTGTAGAACTATGGGTTTGACTACAGGGAAGGGGAGAATAGCTTGTGTAGAACTATGGGCTTTGACGACAGGGAAGAGAGTATTCATGTGGAGGATGGTTTTGGGTTGTCGACTACAGGGAAGGGAGAATGGTTTTGGACTTGAACCCCATCGAACATGTCTGTAGAGACCTGTCCAACCTGACAGAGAGCTTGAGAGGATCTGCAGAATGGGAGAAGCTCCCCAAATACAGATGAGCCAAGTTTGTAGCGTCATACCCAAGAAGACTAGAGGCTGTGATCGCTGCTAAAGGTGGTTCAACAATGTAATGAGTGAAGGGTCTGAATACTTATGTAAATGTATATTTCAGTTTTTGTTCTTAATTACATTTGTAAAAAAAAATCTTAACTGTTTTTGGTTTGTCATTATGGGCTATTGTGATGTCATTATGGGCTATTGTGATGTCATTATGGGGTATTGTGATGTCATTGTGGGCTATTGTGTGTAGATTGAGAGAAAAAAAAAAGATTTGAATACATTTTAGAATAAGGCTTTAATGTAACAAAATGTGTAAAAAGTCAAGTGGTCTGAATACTTTCCGAATTGTAAAATAAAGGCTGGTTGTATTTGTCCTCTTTTCCTGTACGTGTTTGAAGTGTGAAATAGATATTTTTTTCGTATCCCAACTCCCACTGAGACGCCCTCCGAGAGGACGATCGGGGTCAGCCATTATTGACTGGCGAGCGCGAAGCAATCAGGGTTAAGTGCCTCGCTCCAAGACAGATCGACAGATTTTTTTTCACCTTGTCGGCTCGGTGATTTGAACTACCAACGTTTGGGTTACTGTCCCAACGCTCCGACCGCTAGGTGTGTGTGTTCACTGTGTTGGGTGTCCGAGACTGTCGGCATCACAACGGCAGAGAGATTGGCCATCACACAGTCATACACTACACCCCTTCCCCAATACACTTGTAAATATTGGACTATAAATTTGGACTTCCTGTATTTTGTAAATGTTTGTTCTATTCTACTGAGGCATTTACTTTGTTCCTATTATGTATTGTAGCATGAACCTGTAAGTAAGCATTTCATTGGACGATATTACCATGTGCATTCCGTACATAAAACAAATAAAAACTTTAGGGGAGGGACTTAGGACCTTCTCCAATCCGGTTGAGGAGACTTGAGAGAGATATCCCTCCCCTAAAGTTTTTATTTGTATATATCTATATATCAAATCCACAACTCTGAATATAGAGCTTCCATCCAGCGGCCATCGGTCCCGCTGTATCCAGGGGTAACAAACGGTATAATCTATGTACATGACAAGCTATAGCACATTTATACATGGCCACACAGATGGAGGGTTAACTGACCTATGTGGGCTGTACCCCAAATGTAGTGCAGGGAAAAGAGACTCCGCCTTAGACTTGTCATCTGGACTGGTCAGAAGGGGAAGGGAGTGAGGGTCACTGTAGAGTGCACCTGATAGGGTGAGGGTGCATGCTAGCAGATGGACTAGCATGCTAGCAGATGGACTAGCATGCCAGCCGATGGACTAGCATGCTAGCCGATGGACTAGCATGCCAGCCGATGGACTAGCATGCTAGCAGATGGACTAGCATGCTAGCCGATGGACTAGCATGCTAGCAGATGGACTAGCATGCCAGCCGATGGACTAGCATGCTAGCAGATGGACTTCAAGTCATTATACTAACGCTAGTTAGCAACTAACTTCAAACTGCTCACAGAGTCCATAAAAATAGTTTTCACTAGTTCATCTGCCTCTGTGGAAGTAGATAAAGGACCTTTTTTTATTGCCAAAATCCCAAAGTATCCCTTTAAACAGCAGAGGGAGAAGAGCTATGGTTTCTTCACCGTGCCTGAATGACAGCTCTACCTTCTTGATCAGGGCTCTTAGGGAATGGGGGTACTGTTTGCCTCCCACAGTGTTCTTTGACCACCCTGTAACAGATGTGGCAGGTGAACACAGTATGAAGCATCATTAGGTTTGAAAGTTATGGTGGAAGCTCATCAGGCTTGGCTTTCACCTGGTCACTTATTTCACCTGGTCACTTATTTCACCTGGTCACTTATTTCACCTGGTCACTTATTTCACCTGGTCACTTCTTTGACCTGGTCACTTCTTTGACCTGGGCACTTCTTTGACCTGGGCACTTCTTTGACCTGGGCACTTCTTTGACCTGGGCACTTCTTTGACCTGGGCACTTCTTTGACCTGGGCACTTCTTTCACCTGGGCACTTCTTTCACCTGGATACTTCTTTCACCTGGGCACTTCTTTCAGATCGTAGGGATATTGGAGAGTGGGGAGGGACATAGGCTAGAGAGGAGGGGGACACAGGGAGCAAGGGGGGGACGCATAAGATAGGGCAGACGTGTGATTGAGGGCAGGCAAAGAGATGTATTGAAGACAGTCGACAGAGCCCTAGACATACCATGCTGCAGCACACTACCATACCACCCCCCGCACCACGGTACCGTAGTCTCCCCCGCACCACAGTGCACCGTAGTCTCCCCCCGCACCACGGTACCGTAGTCTCCCCCCGCACCACGGTACCGTAGTCTCCCCCTGCACCACGGTGCCGTGCACCAGTCTCCCCCGCACCACGGTACCGTAGTCTCCCCCGCACCACGGTGCCGTAGTCTCCCCCGCACCACGGTACCGTAGTCTCCCCCGCACCACGGTACCGTAGTCTCCCCCGCACCACGGTGCCGTAGTCTCCCCCCGCACCACGGTGCCGTAGTCTCCCCCTGCACCACGGTGCCGTAGTCTCCCCCCCTGCTCCCGTAGTCTCCCTCCCTGCACCACAGTGTACATCTAGACTGCCCACTACCTCAATAGGCCAGGCAGGAACAGTGTCGGTGTTACTGCACTAGTCAGCATTACAGCCACCCAGTCAGACGACCAGTCACCCCGGGCAACCAGACGGTAGCATTCTCACTAACCGGTAACCATAGAGATAATGTTCTATTTAATGACACGTCACCACTCGCTGTGTAGAATGACTCATTTTAGTGTTGTGTGACTATAGAGAATATGCTGAGTTATATGACTATAGAGAACCTCTGCTCTGTGTGTGTGTGTGTGTAGCAAGCAGTACTGTTGCATATGGATTAAATATTAAAAGCTGACACCAATACCGTAAGTTTTAATTCTGGCCCACGTGACATTGTCAGTGTTTTCTGAATCAGTCCTAAACCTGTAGCAGGTGCTCCCCCCTCTCTGCTCTACTCTGATCCACTTTATCTTACTTATTGATAAAGGGTTGACTGTTATTTACACCCCGTATTGATTAATCCATTCCCTGGGTGTTGATATTTAAGAATTGGGAAGGTAACCTAACTTAAAGACACATTCTTTACTCCCGGGAGGGAGGAGGGGAGGGAGGAGGGAGGGGAGAGAGAGAGAGAGAGAGAGGGAGGGGAGGGGGAGGGAGAGGGAGGAGAGAGAGAGGGAGGGAGGGAGGGGGGGAGGGAGGAGGAGGGGAGGGGAGGGAGGGAGGGGGAGAGGGGGAGGGGGGGGGGAGGGGAGGGAGAGGGAGGAGAGAGGGAGGGAGGGAGGGGGAGGGAGGGAGAGGGAGGAGAGAGAGAGAGGAGGGAGGGGGAGGGGGAGGGAGGGGAGGGAGGAAGGGAGGAGAGAGGGAGGAGGGAGGGAGGGGAGGGAGGGGAGGGAGGGGGAGGGAGGGGGAGGAGGGGGAGGGAGGGAGGAGGAGGAGGGGGGGAGGGGGAGGGAGGAGGGGAGGGGGGGAGGAGAGAGGAGGAGGGAGGAGGGGGGGAGGAGGAGGAGGAGGGAGGATGGGGAGGATGGGGAGGGGAGGGGAGGGAGGGAGGGATGGAGGAGAGGGAGGATGGGAGAGGGAGGAGGAGGGAGAGGAGGAGGGGAGGAGGAGGAGGGAGGAGAGGGAGGTGAGGAGGAGGGGAGGGAGGAGGGAGGGGGGGGAGGGAGGGAGAGGGAGGGAGGGAGGAGGGGGGGAGAGGGAGGGAGGGAGAGAGGGAGGAGGGGGGAGAGGGAGGGGAGGAGGGAGGAGGAGAGGGAGGGGGGGGAGGGGGGAGGAGGAGGGGAGGAGGGAGGGGGAGGGAGGGGGGAGAGGAGGATGGGGGAGAGGGAGGAGGGGGGAGGGAGGGAGGAGATGGGGAGAGAGAGAGGAGGGGGAGGGAGGGCGAGAGTCCACCTCCTTTGATTCTCTTTTTATAAATGGATTTAATCTTAACCTGGAGTGAATTTAGAATGACAGAATATATCACCACCGGAATGTTTAGTGGAATAGAATTGATACAATTGTAAACCTGTTAGAATGTCGGTCCATGAAATGGTTCTGTCATTTACTCTCCATAACTGTGGCAGCTTGTTTTTGAAATTATAAGTGTCGTTTCTGGAACCCAATTTATGGAATAGAAAGTTTTCTACTTCAGCAATACAACTGCTGATGCCCGTTTCTCCATTACCCCCCCCCCCCCCCCCTCAACCATGTGGTAATTTAAACCGATGGGTTTTCCACTGAATCAACAGCAGGGGCCCATATGGCCATAAAACCTGATGATATACGGTACATTTAGAAAGTATTCAGACCCCTTCCCTCATTTCCCCCCATTTTCTTACGTTGCTGCCTTATTCTAAAATGGATTTAAATTCAATCTAGACAGAGTGCTCCATAATAGCAAAGCAAAACATTTTTATTAAAACAAATACCTTATTTACATTAAGTATTCAGACCCTTCGCTATGAGACTCTAAATTGAGCTCGGATGCATCCTGTTTCCATTGATCGTCCTCGAGACGTTTCTACAACTTGATTTGAGTCCAACCTGTGGTAAAATTCAATTGATTGGACATGATTTGGAAAGGCAAACGCCTGTCTATATAAGGTCCCACAGTTGACATTGTATGTCAGAGCAAAAAACGAAGCCGTGAGGTCAAAGGAATTGTCCGTAGAGTTCCCGAGACAGGATTGTGTTGAGGCACAAACTGAGAAATCGGGCGAGAAGGTCCTTGGTCTTCGAGGTGACAAAGATCCCAATAGTCACTCTAACAGAGCTCCAGAGTTCCTCTCTGGAGATGGGAGTACCTTCCAGAAGGAAAACCATCTATGCAGCTCTCCACCAATCAAGCCTTTATGGTAGAGTGGCCAGACGGAAGCCACTCTTCAGTAAAAGTCACATCACAGCCTGCTTGGAGTCTGCCAAAAGGCACCTAAAGACTCTCAGACAATGAGTAACAAGATTATCTGGACTAATTAAATGAAGATTGAAGTCTTTGGTCTGAATGCCAAGCGTCACATCTGGAGGAAACCTGGCACCATCCCAACGGTGAAACATGGTGGTGGCTGGGAGACTAGTCAGGATCAAGAAAAAGATGAACAGAGCAAGGTACAGAGAGATCCTTGATGAAAACCTGCTCCAGAGCTCTTAGGACCTCAGACTGGGGTGAAGGTTCACTTTCCAACAGGACAACGGCTCTAAGCACACAGCCAAGACAACGCAGGAGTGGCTTCGGGGATACGTCTCTGAATGTCCTTGAGTGGCCCAGCCAGAGTCCGGACTTGAACCTGATCGAACATCTCTGGAGAGACCTGAAAATAGCTGTCCAGCGACGCTCCCCATCCAACCTGACAGAGCTTGAGGATCTGCAGAGAAGAATGGGAGAAACTCCCCAAATACAGGTGTGCCAAGCTTGTAGCGTCATACCCAAGAAGACTTGATGCTGTAATCGCTTCCAAAGGGGCCTCAACAAAGTGCTGAGTAAAGGTTCTGCCTACTTATGTAAATGTGATTTCAGTTTTTTTGCTTTGCTTTGTCGTTATGGAGTATTGTGATGTCGTTATGGAGTATTGTGATGTCATTATGGAGCATTGTGATGTCATTATGGAGTATTGTGATGTCATTATGGAGTATTGTGATGTCATTATGGAGTATTGTGTAGATTGATCAGGGGGAAAAAACATTTTAATCAATTTTAGAATAACTCCAACGTAACAAAATGTGGAAAAATTAATTGTTAGTTCTTAAAGATTATATATTTTTTTATAAATGTCCATTATACTTTCTACACACATCTGGGTTTAGTCTTAAGTTTACACTGAGCATGTTTTACTGCCCCCCCCCGTAAAAAAATAAGCAAATTATATATTTTTTATAATTCGTTTTTAGGAGTGGTGTCAAAGATTCCTCTGCTAAATGAATCTAGGGGAAACGCTGACCATGCGGTCTGTGGATGTGAGTGGGAGTCTGTTGTTTGTTTTCTAGCTACATGCTGTGTATAGTCAGAAGCTGACTGTCTGTGTGATGAGATGGAGACAGTAAATGTCTATAGTGCTGTGCAGTGTGTATGTAGGTGTGAGTCTGACTGTCTGTTCCTGCGTCTAGGTGGCCAACCTGGCCTGCTCCATCTGTAATAATGAGGAGGGAGTCAAGCTGGTCCGTATGGCCGCTTCACAGCTGGAGACACTCTGCCCCCAGGTACCTGCCGGTCTCTCTCCTCTCTCTCTCTCTTCTCTCTCTCTTCTCTCTCTCTTCTCTCTCTCTTTCTATCTCTCTTCTCTCTCTTCTCTCTTCTCTCTCCTCTCTCTCTCTCTCTCTCTCTCTCTCTCTCTCTCTCTCTCCGTCTCTTCTCTCTCTCTCTTCTCCCTCTCTCTCTTCTCCCTCTCTCTCTTCTCCCTCTCTCTCTTCTCCCTCTCTCTCTTCTCCCTCTCTCTCTCTCGCCTTCCTCTCGCGCCTTCCTCTCGCGCCTTCCTCTCGCGCCTTTCTCTCGCCTTTCTCTCGCCTTTCTCTCGCCTTTCTCTCTCTCCTTTCTCTCTCTCCTTTCTCTCTCGCGCCTTTCTCTCTCCTTTCTCTCTCGCGCCTTTCTCTCTCCTTTCTCTCTCCTTCCTCTGTCTCCTTTCTCTGCCTTTCTCTCTCGCCTTTCTCTCTCGCCTTTCTCTCTCGCCTTCCTCTCTCGCCTTCCTCTCTCTCCTTCTCTCTCTCTCTCTCTCTCTCTCTCTCTCTCTCTCTCTCTCTCTCTCTCTCTCTCTCTCTCTCTCTCTCTCTCTCTCTCTCTCTCTCTCTCTCTCTCTCTCTCTCTCTCTCTCTCTCTCCAGCCCCATAGACCTGTCAAGCTGCCAACACTTCACACTTCCAGCCCCCATTCCCCCCCCACATCCCTGCCAACACTTAACACCTTAAAGGCCCCCTCTCTCCCCTCAGCTGTGCCAGCCCTACAGCTAGCCAACCCCCCTGTAAGTCTACCAGTCATATTGCTGAAACCTCCAGTGTCTGGAGGCTTTGGTTTGGGAATCATATAGCTAGCTCTGCCAACCTTCATTTCCATCCGACCTACAGCCCGTCCTGCTCCCAGTTGAGACAGGATCTCATCTGACTTTCAGAAAGAGGTCCCATTAACCAGATTGCCAAACGTTATGTCAAAATATTGAGTTTCACAGAGCAACTTTCGTCATTACTGCCGTCTATGCGTTGACTTCCACCCAATATATCTAAATGTATTCCACCTTCAGCCCTGCCACGGGCGGGTCGGCTGGTCCTTTAGCAGGGCGGGTCGGCTGGTCCTTTAGCAGGGCGGGGGTCGGCTGGTCCTTTAGCAGGGCGGGGGTCGGCTGGTCCTTTAGCAGGGCGGGGGTCGGCTGGTCCTTTAGCAGGGCGGGGGTCGGCTGGTCCTTTAGCAGGGGGGGGTCGGCTGGTCCGGCAGCAGGGCGGGGGTCGGCTGGTCCGGCAGCAGGGCGGGGGTCGGCTGGTCCGGCAGCAGGGGCGGGGTCGGCTGGTCCGGCAGCAGGGCGGGGGTCGGCTGGTCCGGCAGCAGGGCGGGTCCCTCAAACCCTGACAAACCTCTCCTTACTAGTCTGCCCCGCGCTCTCTGTCTCTCTGTGTGTCTCTCTGTGTGTCTCTCTGTGTGTCTCTCTGTGTGTCTCTCTGTGTGTCTCTCTCTGTGTCTCTCTCTGTGTCTCTCTCTGTGTCTCTCTCTCTGTCTCTTTCTTTCGCCTCTTCCTCTCTCTCTGTCTCTCTCTCTTTCGCCTCTTCCTCTCTCTCTTTTGCCTCTTCCTCTCTCTCTATTCCTCTCTCTTTTGCCTCTTCCTCTCTCTTTCGCCTCTTCCTCTCTCTCTATTCCTCTCTCTTTCGCCTCTTCCTCTCTCTTTCGCCTCTTCCTCTCTCTGCCTCTTTCGCCTCTTCCTCTCTCTCGCCTCTGTCTCTCTCTCGCCTCTGTCTCTCTCTCGCCTCTCTCTGTCTCTCTCTCTGTCTCTCTCTCTGTCTGTCTCTCTGTCTGTCTGTCTGTCTCTCTCTCGCCTCTGTCTCTCTCTCGCCTCTGTCTCTCTCTCTGTCTCTCTCTCTGTCTCTCTCTCTGTCTCTCTCTCTGTCTCTCTCTCTGTCTCTCTCTCTGTCTCTCTGTCTCTCTCTCTCTCTCTGTCTCTCTCTCTCTCTCTGTCTCTGTCTCTCTCTCTCTCTCTCTGTCTGTCTGTCTCTCTCTCGCCTCTGTCTCTCTCTCTGTCTCTCTCTCTGTCTCTCTCTCTGTCTCTCTCTCTGTCTCTCGCCTCTGTCTCTCGCCTCTGTCTCTCTCGCCTCTGTCTCTCTCGTCTCTGTCTCTCTCTCTCTCTCTGTCTCTCTCTCTGTCTCTCTCTGTCTCTCTCTGTCTCTCTGACTCCCGCCTCTTCCCCTCTTTCTCTTTAATCTCACCTAATGACTCCCATTCATCCTCAGCTTGAATCTCACCACATGTATTTCCCCAAGAAAACATGCTGTTGCTCATTCACCCTTTTCCCAGCGAATCTCTCCTATTCATCAATTAGTGAATACTGTTGCCAGAACACAGTGGGTGGGGGTAAACCCTGCCAGAACACAGTGGGTGGGGGTAAACCCTGCCAAAACACAGTGGGTGGGGGGTAAACCCTGCCAGAACACAGTGGGTGGGGGGTAAACCCTGCCAAAACACAGTGGACACAGTGGGTGGGGGGTAAGCCCTGCCAAAACACAGTGGGTGGGGGGTAAACCCTGCCAAAACACAATGGGTGGGGGGTAAACCCTGCCAAAACACAGTGGGTGGGGGGTAAACCCTGCCAGAACACAGTGGGTGGGGGTAAACCCTGCCAGAACACAGTGGGTGGGGGTAAACCCTGCCAAAACACAGTGGGTGGGGAGGTAAACCCTGCCAGAACACAGTGGGTGGGGGGTAAACCCTGCCAGAACACAGTGGGTGGGGGGTAAACCCTGCCAGAACACAGTGGGTGGGGGTAAACCCTGCCAAAACACAGTGGGTGGGGGTAAACCCTGCCAGAACACAGTGGGTGGGGGGTTAAACCCTGCCAAAACACAGTGGGTGGGGGGTAAACCCTGCCAAAACACAGTGGGTGGGGGTAAACCCTGCCAAAACACAGTGGGTGGGGGTAAACCCTGCCAAAACACAGTGGGGGGGGGGTAAACCCTGCCAAATCACAGTGGGGGGGTAAACCCTGCCAGAACACAGTGGGTGGGGGGTAAACCCTGCCAAAACAAAGTGGGGGTAAACCCTGCCAAAACACAGTGGGGGGTAAACCCTGCCAAAACACAGTGGGGGTAAACCCTGCCAAAACACAGTGGGTGGGGGGTAAACCCTGCCAAAACACAGTGGGTGGGGGGGGGTAAACCCTGCCAAAACACAGTGGACACAGTGGGTGGGGGGTAAACCCTGCCAGAACACAGTGGGTGGGGGTAAACCCCTGCCAGAACACAGTGGGTGGGGGTAAACCCTGCCAGAACACTTTGGGTGGGGGGTAAACCCTGCCAAAACACAGTGGGTGGGGGAGGTAAACCCTGCCAGAACACAGTGGGTGGGGGGTAAACCCTGCCAAACACAGTGGGTGGGGGGTAAACCCTGCCAAAACACAGTGGGTGGGGGTAAACCCTGCCAAAACACAGTGGGTGGGGGTAAACCCTGCCAGAACACAGTGGGTGGGGGTAAACCCTGCCAAAACACAGTGGACACAGTGGGTGGGGGTAAACCCTGCCAGAACACAGTGGGTGGGGGTAAACCTTGCCAAAACAAAGTGGGGGTAAACCCTGCCAAAACACAGTGGGGGGGGTAAACCCTGCCAAAACACAGTGGGGGGGGTAAACCCTGCCAAAACACAGTGGGTGGGGGGTAAACCCTGCCAAAACACAGTGGGTGGGGGGTAAGCCCTGCCAAAACACAGTGGGTGGGGGTAAACCCTGCCAAACACAGTGGGTGGGGGTAAACCCTGCCAAAACACAGTGGGGGGGGTAAACCCTGCCAAAACACAGTGGGTGGGGGGTAAACCCTGCCAAAACACAGTGGGTGGGGGTAAACCCTGCCAAAACACAGTGGGTGGGGGGTAAACCCTGCCAAAACACAGTGGGTGGGGGGTAAACCCTGCCAGAACACAGTGGGTGGGGGGGGTAAACCCTGCCAAAACACAGTGGACACAGTGGGTGGGGGGTAAACCCTGCCAAAACACAGTGGGTGGGGGGGGTAAACCCTGCCAAAACACAGTGGGTGGGGGTAAAACCTGCCAGAACACAGTGGGTGGGGGGTAAACCCTGCCCAGAACACAGTGGGTGGGGGGGTAAACCCAGCCAAAACACAGTGGGTGGGGGGGTAAACCCTGCCAAAACACAGTGGGTGGGGGTAAACCCTGCCAAAATACAGTGAACACAGTGGGTGGGGGGTAAACCCTGCCAAAATACAGTGAACACAGTGGGTGGGGGTAAACCCTGCCAAAACACAGTGGGGGGGGGGTAAACCCTGCCAAAACACAAAACACAGTGGGGGGGGTAAACCCTGCCAGAACACAGTGGGTGGGGGGGGTAAACCCTGCCAAAACACAGTGGGGGGGCAAAGCCCTGCCAAAACACAGTGGGTGGGGGTAAACCCTGCCAAAACAGTGGGTGGGGGGTAAACCCTGCCAAACACAGTGGGGGGGGTAAACCCTGCCAAAACACAGTGGGTGGGGGGTAAACCCTGCCAAAACACAGTGGGTGGGGGTAAACCCTGCCAGAACACAGTGGGTGAGGGTAAACCCTGCCAAAACACAGTGGGTGGGGGGGGGGTAAACCCTGCCAAAACACAGTGGACACAGTGGGTGGGGGTAAACCCTGCCAAAACACAGTGGGTGGGGGGTAAACCCTGCCAAAACACAGTGGGTGGGGGGTAAAACCTGCCAGAACACAGTGGGTGGGGGGTAAACCCTGCCAGAACACAGTGGGTGGGGGGGTAAACCCTGCCAAAACACAGTGGACACAGTGGGTGGGGGTAAAACCTGCCAGAACACAGTGGGTGGAGGGTAAACCCTGCCAGAACACAGTGGGTGGGGGGTAAACCCTGCCAAAACACAGTGGACACAGTGGGTGGGGGTAAACCCTGCCAAAACACAGTGGGTGGGGGTAAACCCTGCCAAAACACAGTGGCCAAAACACAGTGGGTGGGGTAAACCCTGCCAAAACACAGTGGGTGGGGGGTAAACCCTGCCAAAACACAGTGGGTGGGGGGTAAACCCTGCCAAAACACAGTGGGTGGGGGGTAAACCCTGCCAAAACACAGTGGGTGGGGGTAAACCCCTGCCAAAACACAGTGGGTGGGGGTAAACCCTGCCAGAACACAGTGGGTGGGGGTAAACCCTGCCAAAAACACAGTGGGTGGGGGGGGTAAACCCTGCCAAAACACAGTGGACACAGTGTGGGGGTAAACCCTGCCAAAACACAGTGGGTGGGGGTAAACCCTGCCAAAACAACACAGTGGGTGGGGGGTAAACCCTGCAGCACAGTGGGGGGGGTAAACCCAAAACACAGTGGGTGGGGGGTAAACCCTGCCAAACACAGTGGGTGCCAAAACACAGGGGGGTAAACCCTGCCAAAACACAGTGGGTGGGGGGTAAACCCTGCCCAAACACAGTGGGTGGCCAAAACACAGTGGGTGGGGGTAAACCCTGCCAAAACACAGTGGTGGGGGGTAAACCCTGCCAAAACACAGTGGGTGGGGGGTAAACCCTGCCAGAACACAGTGGGTGGGGGGTAAACCCTGCCAAAACACAGTGGGTGGGGGGTAAACCCTGCCAGAAAACACAGTGGGTGGGGGGGTAAACCCTGCCAAAACACAGTGGGTGGGGGGTAAACCCTGCCAAAACACAGTGGGTGGGGGGTAAACCCTGCCAAACACAGTGGGTGGGGGTAAACCCTGCCAAAACACAGTGGGTGGGGGGTAAACCCTGCCAAAACACAGTGGGGGGGGTAAACCCTGCCAAAACACAGTGGGTGGGTAAACCCTGCCAAACACAGTGGTGGGGGGGTAAACCCTGCCAAAACACAGTGGGTGGGGGGTAAACCCTGCCAAAACACAGTGGGTGGGGGGTAAACCCTGCCAAAACACAGTGGGTGGGGGTAAACCCTGCCAAAACACAGTGGGTGGGGGGCAAACCCTGCCAAACACAGTGGGTGGGGGTAAACCCTGCCAAAACACAGTGGGTGGGGGGGGTAAACCCTGCCAGAACACAAACACAGTGGGTGGGGGGTAAACCCTGCCAAAACACAGTGGGTGGGGGGTAAACCCTGCCAAAACACAGTGGGTGGGGGGTAAACCCTGCCAGAACACAGTGGGTGGGGGCAAACAAAACACTTTGGGTGGGGGGTAAACCCTGCCAAACACAGTGGGTGGGGGGGTAAACCCTGCCAAACACAGTGGACACAGTGGGTGGGGGTAAACCCTGCCAAAAACACAGTGGGTGGGGGGTAAACCCTGCCAAACAAGTGGGTGGGGGTGCCAGAACACAGTGGGTGGGGGTAAACCCTGCCAAACACAGTGGACACAGTGGGTGGGGGGGTAAACCCTGCCAGAACACAGGGTGGGGGTAAACCCTGCCAAACACAGTGGGTGGGGGTAACCCTGCCAGAACACAGTGGGTGGGGGGTAAACCCTGCCAAAAAACACAGTGGGTGGGGGGTAAACCCTGCCAAAACACAGTGGTGGGGGGTAAACCCTGCCAAAACACAGTGGGTGGGGGGTAAACCCTGCCAAAACACAGTGGGTGGGGAGGGGTAAACCCTGCCAGAACACAGTGGGGGGTAAACCCTGCCAGAACACAGTGGGTGGGGGTAAACCCTGCCAAAACACAGTGGGTGGGGGGTAAACCTGCCAAAACACAGTGGGTGGGGGTAAACCCTGCCAGAACACAGTGGGTGGGGGTAAACCCTGCCAGAACACAGTGGGTGGGGGTAAACCCTGCCAAACACAGTGGGTGGGGTAAACCCTGCCCAAAACAGTGGGTGGGGGGTAAGCCTGCCAAAACACAGTGGGTGGGGGTAACCTGCTGCAAAACAAAAGTAAGCCCTGCCCAAAACACAGTGGGGGGGGTAAACCCTGCAAAACACAGTGGGTGGGGGTAAACCCTGCCAAAACACAGTGGGTGGGGGTGAAACCTGCCAAAACACAGTGGGGGGTAAACTCACAAACACTGCCCTGCCAAACACAGTGGGTGGGGGGTAAACCCCTGCCAAACAAACACAGTGGGTGGGGGGTAAACTACAAAACACAGTGGGTGGGGGGTAAACCCCAAACACAGTGGGTGGGGGGTAAACCCTGCCAAACACAGTGGGTGGGGGGTAAACCCTGCCAAAACACAGTGGGTGGGGGGTAAACCCCCAAAACACAGTGGGTGGGGTAAAGCCTGCCCAAAACACAGTGGGTGGGGGGTAACCCTGCCAAAACACAGTGGGTGGGGGGTAAACCCTGCCAAAACACAGTGGTGGGGGGTAAACCTGCCAAAACACAGTGGGTGGGGGGTAAACCTGCCAAAACACAGTGGGTGGGGGGGGTAAACCTGCCAAAACACAGTGGACACAGTGGGTGGGGGGCAAACACAGTGGGTGGGGTAAACCCTGCCAAAACACAGTGGGTGGGGGTAAAACCTGCCAAAACACAGTGGGTGGGGGGTAAACCCTGCCCCAGAACAGTGGTGGGGGTAAACCCAGCCAAAACAGTGGGTGGGGGGTAAACCCTGCCAAAACACAGTGGGGGGTAAGCCCTGCCAAACACAGTGGGGGTAAACCCTGCCAAAACACAGTGGGGGGGTAAACCCTGCCAAAACACAGTGGGTGGGGGGTAAACCCTGCCAGAACACAGTGGGTGGGGGTAAACCCTGCCAAAACAAAGTGGGTGGGGTAAACCCTGCCAAACACAGTGGGGGAGTAAAGCCCTGCCAAAACACAGTGGGTGGAGGTAAACCCTGCCAAAACACAGTGGGTGGGGGTAAACCCTGCCAAAACACAGTGGGTGGGGGTAAACCAAACACAGTGGGTGGGGGGTAAACCCTGCCAAAACACAGTGGGTGGGGGTAAACCCTGCCAAAACACAGTGGGTGGGGGGTAAACCCTGCCAAAACACAGTGGGTGGGGGTGAACACAGTGGGTGGGGGTAAACCCTGCCAAAACACAGTGGGTGGGGTAAGCCCTGCCAAAACACAGTGGACACAGTGGGTGGGGTAAACCCTGCCAAAACACAGTGGGTGGGGGGTAAACCCTGCCAAAACACAGTGGGTGGGGGGGGTAAAACCTGCCAGAAACAGTGGGTGGGGGGTAAGCCCTGCCAGAACACAGTGGGTGGGGGTAAACTGCCAAAACACAGTGGACACAGTGGGTGGGGGTAAACCCTGCCAGAACACAGTGGGTGGGGGGTAAACCCTGCCAAAACACAGTGACACAGTGGGTGGGGGTAAACCCTACAAAAACAGTGGACACAGTGGGTGGGGGTAAACCCTGCCAGAACACAGTGGGTGGGGGTAAAACCCTGCCAGAACACAGTGGGTGGGGTAAACCCTGCCAAAACACAGTGGGTGGGGGTAAACCCTGCCAAAACACAGTGGGTGGGGGGTAAACCCTGCCAAAACACAGTGGGGGGGTAAACCCTGCCAGAACACAGTGGGGGGGGTAAAGCCCTGCCAAAACACTTTGGGTGGGGTAAACCCTGCCAGAACACAGTGGGTGGGGTAAACCCTGCAAAAACACAGTGGACACAGTGGGTGGGGGGGTAAACCCTGCCAAAACACAGTGGGTGGGGGTAAACCCTGCCCAGAACACAGTGGGTGGGGGGTAAACCCTGCCCAGAACACAGTGGGTGGGGGGTAAACCCTGCCAAAACACAGTGAACACAGTGGGTGGGGTAAACCCTGCCAAAACACAGTGGGTGGGGGGGTAAACCCTGCCAAAACACAGTGGGGGGGGTAAACCCTGCCAAAACACAGTGGGTGGGGGTAAACCCTGCCAAAACACAGTGGGTGGGGGTAAACCCTGCCAAAACACAGTGGGTGGGGTAAACCCTGCCAAAACACAGTGGGTGGGGGGTAAACCCCTGCCAGAACACAGTGGGTGGGGGGTAAACCCTGCCAAAACACAGTGGACACAGTGGGTGGGGGTAAGCCCTGCCAAAACACAGTGGGTGGGGGGTAAACCCTGCCAAAACACAGTGGGTGGGGGGTAAAACCTGCCAGAACACAGTGGGTGGGGGTAAACCCTGCCCAGAACACAGTGGGTGGGGGGGTAAACCCAGCCAAAACAGTGGACACAGTGGTGGGGGGTAAACCCTGCCAAAACACAGTGGGTGGGGGTAAACCCTGCCAAAATACAGTGGGTGGGGGGTAAACCCTGCCAGAACACAGTGGGTGGGGGGGGTAAACCCTGCCAAAACACAAAACCTGCCAAACACAGTGGGTGGGGGTAAACCTGCCAAAACACAGTGGGTGGGGGTAAACCCTGCCAAAACACAGTGGGTGGGGGGTAAACCCTGCCAAAACACAGTGGGTGGGGGGTAAACTGCCAAAACACAGTGGGTGGGGGGGTGCCAAAACACAGTGGGTGGGGGGTCCCTGCCAAAACACAGTGGGTGGGGGGTAAACCCTGCCAAAACACAGTGGGTGGGGGGTAAACCCTGCCAAACACAGTGGTGGGGGGTAAACCCTGCCAGAACACAGTGGGTGGGGGGTAAACCCTGCCAAAACACAGTGGGTGGGGGGTAAACCCTGCCAAAACACAGTGGACACAGTGGGGGTAAACCCTGCCAAAACACAGTGGGTGGGGGGTAAACCCTGCCAAAACACAGTGGGTGGGGGTAAAACCTGCCCAGAACACAGTGGGTGGGGTAAACCCTGCCAGAACACAGTGGGTGGGGGTAAACCCTGCCAAAACACAGTGGACACAGTGGGTGGGGGGCAAACCCTGCCAGAACACAGTGGGTGGGGGTAAACCCTGCCAAAACACAGTGGACACAGTGGGTGGGGGGTAAACCCTGCCAAAACACAGTGGACACAGTGGTGGGGTAAGCCCTGCCAGAACACAGTGGGTGGGGGGTAAACCCTGCCAGAACACAGTGGGTGGGGGGTAAACCCTGCCAAAACACAGTGGGTGGGGGGTAAACCCTGCCAAAACACAGTGGGTGGGGGGTAAACCCTGCCAGAACACAGTGGGTGGGGGGTAAACCCTGCCAGAACACAGTGGGTGGGGGGTAAACCCTGCCAGAACACTTTGGGTGGGGGTAAACCCTGCCAGAACACAGTGGGTGGGGGGTAAACCTGCCAAAAACACAGTGGACACAGTGGGGGGGTAAACCCTGCCAGAACACAGTGGGTGGGGGGTAAACCCTGCCCAGAACACAGTGGGTGGGGGGTAAACCCTGCCAGAACACAGTGGGTGGGGGTAAACCCTGCCAAAAACACAGTGGGTGGGGGGTAAACCCTGCCAAAACACAGTGGGTGGGGGTAAACCCTGCCAAAACACAGTGGGGGGGGTAAACCCTGCCAAAACACAGTGGGTGGGGGTAAACCCTGCCAAAACACAGTGGGTGGGGGTAAACCCTGCCAAAACACAGTGGGTGGGGGTAAACCCTGCCAAAACACAGTGGGTGGGGGTAAGCCCTGCCCAGAACACAGTAAACCCTGCAAAACACAGTGGACACAGTGGGTGGGGGGTAAACCCTGCCAAAACACAGTGGGTGGGGGTAAACCCTGCCAAAACACAGTGGGGGGGGGTAAAACCTGCCAGAACACAGTGGGTGGGGGTAAACCCTGCCAAAACACAGTGGGTGGGGGTAAACCAGCCAAAACACAGTGGGTGGGGGTAACCCTGCCAGAAACACAGTGGGTGGGGGTAAACCCTGCCAAAACACAGTGAACACAGTGGGTGGGGGGTAAACCCTGCCAAAACACAGTGGGTGGGGGGTAAACCCTGCCAAAACACAGTGGGTGGGGGTAAACCCTGCCAAAACACAGTAAAAACCTGCCAAAACACAGTGGGTGGGGGGTAAACCCTGCCAGAACACAGTGGGTGGGGGGTAAACCCTGCCAAACACAGTGGACACAGTGGGTGGGGGTAAACCCTGCCAAAACACAGTGGGTGGGGTAAACCCTGCCAAAACACAGTGGGTGGGGGTAAAACCCTGCCAGAACACAGTGGGTGGGGGTAAACCCTGCCAAAACACAGTGGGTGGGGGTAAACCCTGCCAAAACACAGTGGGTGGGGGGTAAACCCTGCCAAAACACAGTGGGTGGGGGGTAAACCCTGCCAAAACACAGTGGGTGGGGGGTAAACCCTGCCAAAACACAGTGGGTGGGGGGTAAACCCTGCCAAACACAGTGGGTGGGGGTAAACCCTGCCAAACACAGTGGGTGGGGGTAAACCCTGCCAAACACAGTGGGTGGGGGTAAACCCTGCCAGAACACAGTGGGTGGGGGTAAACCCTGCCAAAACACAGTGGGTGGGGGTAAACCCTGCCAAAACACAGTGGGTGGGGGGGGGGGTAAAACCCTGCCAAAACACAGTGGGTGGGGGGTAAACCCTGCCAAAACACAGTGGGTGGGGGGTAAACCCTGCCAAAACACAGTGGGTGGGGGGGTAAACCCTGCCCAGAACACAGTGGGTGGGGGGTAAACCCAGCCAAAACACAGTGGGTGGGGGGGGTAAACCCTGCCAAAACACAGTGGGGGGTAAACCCTGCCAAAACACAGTGGGTGGGGGTAAACCCTGCCAAAACACAGTGGGGGGGGTAAAGCCCTGCTCAAAACACAGTGGGTGGGGGGTAAACCCTGCCAAAACACAGTGGGTGGGGGTAAACCCTGCCAAAACACAGTGGGTGGGGGTAAACCCTGCCAAAACACAGTGGGGGGGTGGCCCTGCCAAACACAGTGGGTGGGGGGTAAACCCTGCCAAAACACAGTGGGTGGGGGGTAAACCCTGCCAAAACACAGTGGGTGGGGGGTAAACCCTGCCAAAACACAGTGGGTGGGGGGTAAACCCTGCCAAAACACAGTGGGTGGGGGGTAAACCCTGCCAAAACACAGTGGGTGGGGGGTAAACCCTGCCAAAACACAGTGGGGGGGGTAAACCCTGCCAAACACAGTGGGTGAGGGGTAAAGCCCTGCCAAAACACAGTGGGTGGGGGGGGTAAACCCTGCCAAAACACAGTGGGTGGGGGGTAAACCCTGCCAAAACACAGTGGGGGGGGGTAAACCCTGCCAAAACACAGTGGGTGGGGGGTAAACCCTGCCAGAACACAGTGGGTGGGGGGGGTAAACCCTGCCAGAACACAGTGGGTGGGGGTAAAGCCCTGCCAAAACACAGTGGACACAGTGGGTGGGGGTAAGCCCTGCCAGAACACAGTGGGTGGAGGGTAAACCCTGCCAAAACACAAAACACAGTGGGGGGGGTAAACCCTGCCAAACACAGTGGGTGGGGGTAAACCCTGCCAAAACACAGTGGGTGGGGGTAAACCCTGCCAAAACACAGTGGGTGGGGGTAAACCCTGCCAAAACACAGTGGGTGGGGGGTAAACCTGCCAGAACACAGTGGGTGGGGGGTAAACCCTGCCCAGAACACAGTGGGTGGGGGGTAAACCCTGCCAGAACACTTTGGGTGGGGGTAAACCCTGCCAGAACACAGTGGGTGGGGGGTAAACCCTGCCAAAACACAGTGGACACAGTGGGTGGGGGGTAAACCCTGCCAAAACACAGTGGGTGGGGGGTAAACCCTGCCCAGAACACAGTGGGTGGGGGGTAAACCCTGCCAGAACACAGTGGGTGGGGGTAAACCCTGCCAAAACACAGTGAACACAGTGGGTGGGGGGTAAACCCTGCCAAAACACAGTGGGTGGGGGTAAACCCTGCCAAAACACAGTGGGTGGGGGGTAAACCCTGCCCAGAACACAGTGGGTGGGGGTAAACCCTGCCAAAACACAGTGGGTGGGGGGTAAACCCTCTCAAACACAGTGGGTGGTGTGTTGGTCTCTACCTCTCTCTCTACCTCTCTACCTCTCTCTCTACCTCTCTCTCTCTACCTCTCTACCTCTCTCTCTCTCTCTCTCTCTCTCTCTCTCTCTCTCTCTCTCTCTCTCTGTGTTGGTCTCTCTCTCTCTCTCTCTCTGTGTTGGTCTCTCTCTCTCTGTGTTGGTCTCTCTCTCTCTGTTGGTCTCTCTCTCTCTCTCTGTGTTGGTCTCTCTCTCTCTCTCTCTCTCTCTGTGTTGGTCTCTCTCTCTCTCTCTCTCTCTCTGTGTTGGTCTCTCTCTCTCTCTCTGTGTTGGTCTCTCTCTCTCTCTCTCTCTCTCTCTTTCTCTCTCTGTGTTGGTCTCTCTCTCTCTCTGTGTTGGTCTCTCTCTCTCTGTGTTGGTCTCTCTCTCTCTCTGTGTTGGTCTCTCTCTCTCTCTGTGTTGGTCTCTCTCTCTCTCTCTGTGTTGGTCTCTCTCTCTCTGTGTTGGTCTCTCTCTCTCTGTGTTGGTCTCTCTCTCTCTCTGTGTTGGTCTCTCTCTCTCTCTCTCTCTCTCTCTCTCTCTCTCTCTCTCTCTCTCTCTCTGTGTTGGTCTCTCTCTCTCTGTGTTGGTCTCTCTCTCTCTCTCTGTGTTGGTCTCTCTCTCTCTCTCTGTGTTGGTCTCTCTCTCTCTCTCTCTGTGTTTGGTCTCTCTCTCTCTCTCTGTGTTGGTCTCTCTCTCTCTCTCTCTCTCTCTCTGTGTTGGTCTCTCTCTCTCTCTCTGTGTTGGTCTCTCTCTCTCTCTCTGTGTTGGTCTCTCTCTCTCTCTCTGTGTTGGTCTCTCTCTCTCTCTGTGTTGGTCTCTCTCTCTCTCTCTCTGTGTTGGTCTCTCTCTCTCTCTGTTGGTCTCTCTCTCTCTCTGTTGGTCTCTCTCTCTGTTGGTCTCTCTCTCTCTGTTGGTCTCTGTGTTGGTCTCTCTCTCTCTCTGTGTTGGTCTCTCTCTCTCTCTGTGTTGGTCTCTCTCTCTCTCTCTCTCTCTCTGTGTTGGTCTCTCTCTCTCTCTCTCTCTCTGTGTTGGTCTCTCTCTCTCTCTCTCTCTCTCTCTCTCTCTCTCTCTGTGTTGGTCTGATGGATAAGGAAGTGTCATGTTACTAATGTACCTGCTGTAGTAATTGGTGTGAATGCTCTGTAACAGGTGATTAACGCAGCGCTGGCTCTAGCTGCCAAGCCCAACAGTAAGGTTGCCCAGGACAACATGGACCTCTTCAAAGAGTCCTGGGAGAAACAGGTCCGCGTTCTCACTGACGCCGTTGATGACATCACCAGCATCGACGACTTCCTCTGTGTGTCTGGTAAGTAGGAAGGGGGCGGAGCTTTCTTTTCAGGGCTCATCTCATTTGCATGCCAATACATATTCACTTTGAGAATATTCTCTTGTGTGTGTGAGTTTTGTAATATTATATATGGTCAAAGGTAGTTTTGTAATATTATATGTGGTCAAAGGTAGTTTTGTAATATCAAAAAATATACTTCAAACCAAATCTGACATGAAGAGGGAGAAAACAGCCCGTCTGGAAGACTGTCCTTCAAAATGATCGGGGGTTTAGTTTACCCCATGACAACTGATCGGGGGTTTAGTTTACCCCATGACAACTGATCGGGGGTTTAGTTTACCCCATGACAACTGATCGGGGGTTTAGTTTACCCCATGACAACTGATCGGGGGTTTAGTTTACCCCATGACAACTGATCGGGGGTTTAGTTTACCCCATGACAACTGATCGGGGGTTTAGTTTACCCCATGACAACTGATCGGGGGTTTAGTTTACCCCATGACAACTGATCGGGGGTTTAGTTTACCCCATGACAACTGATCGGGGGTTTAGTTTACCCCATGACACGTTGTGATCCTTCTCCTGCTGTTTGTTCTGTAGGAGTTGAGATTCAGGACCCACTTTCTGTCAAGCCATGTGTCTCTAATCGTCCCTCTATGAATAAACACTGGGTGATTCTTCCTGTCCAGAGAACCACATTCTGGAGGACGTGAACAAGTGTGTGATAGCGCTGCAGGAGAAGGATGTGGACGGGTTGGACCGCACGGCCGGCGCCATCCGTGGCCGCGCCGCCAGAGTGGTCCATGTGGTCACGTGTGAGATGGACAACTATGAACCTGGAGTCTATACAGAGAAGGTTCTGGAGGCCACCAAGCTACTCACCAACACAGGTAACATCTCTCTCTGTCTCTACCGGTGGTACTCTCCCTACCTCCTCTCCCCCTGTCCCGCTCCCACACCCCCTCGACCGTTCCCCCTCCCGCTCTCTCCTCTCCCGCTCTCTCCTCACCGCTCTCTCCTCACCGCTCTCGCCTCACCGCTCTCGCCTCACCGCTCTCGCCTCACCGCTCTCTCCTCACCGCTCTCTCCTCACGGCTCTCTCCTCACCGCTCTCTCCTCACCGCTCTCTCCTCACGGCTCTCTCCTCACGGCTCTCTCCTCACGGCTCTCCCTCACGGCTCTCTCCCACGGCTCTCTCTCACGGCTCTCTCCTCACGGCTCTCTCCTCACCCGCTCTCTCCTCACCGCTCTCTCCTCACCGCTCTCTCACCGCTCTCTCCTCACCGCTCTCTCCTCACCGCTCTCTCCTCACCGCTCTCTCTCACCGCTCTCTCTCTCACCGCTCTCTCCTCTCCCGCTCTCTCCTCTCCCGCCTTCTCCTCTCCCGCTCTCTCTCTCCCGCTCTCTCTCTCCGCTCTCTCTCTCCCGCTTCTCTCCTCTCCTCTCTCCTCTCGCTCTCTCCTCCGCTCTCTCCTCTCCGCTCTTCCTTCCTCCTATTTTCTCCCGCTCTCTCTCCTCCCGCTCTCTCCTCTCCGCTCTCTCCTCTCCCGCTCTCCTCTCCCGCTCTCTCCTCTCCCGCTCTCTCCTCTCCCGCTCTCTCCTCTCCCGCTCTCTCCTCTCCCGCTCTCCGCTCCTCCCGCTCTCTCCTCTCCCGCTTTCTCCTCTCTCTCTCCGCTCTCTCCTCTCCCGCTTCTCCTCTCCCGCTCTCTCCTTCCCGCTTCTCCTTTCCTCGCCTCTCCTTCTCTCTCCCGCTTCTCTCCTTCCCGCTCTCTCCTCTCCACGCTCTTCTCCTTCTCCCGCTCTCTCTCTCCCGCTTTCTTTCTCCGCTCTCTCCTCTCCCGCTCTCTCTCTCCGCTCTCTCTCCTCTCCCGCTCTTCCTCCGCTCTTCTTCTCTCTCCTCTCCGCTCTCTCTCTCCCGCTCTCTCCTTCTCCCCGCTTTCTCCTTCCTAAAACCGCTTTCTCTTCTCCCGCTTTCTCTCTTTCTCCCGAATATAATAATATAAAATAATAATTTCTTCCTTCTCCTTTCTCCTTCTCCCCGCTTTCTCTCCTTCTCCCGCTTTCTCCTTCTCCCTCTCCTCTCCCCGCTCTCTCCTCTTCTCCTTTCTCCCCCGCTTCTCTCCTTCTCCCCTCTCCTCTTCTCGCTCTCTCCTCTCCCGCTCTCTCCTCTCCCGCTCTTCTCCTCTCCCGCTCCTCCTCTCTCGCTCTCTCCTCTCCCGCTCTTTCTCCTCTCCCGCTCTCTCCTCTCCTCCTGCGCCTTCTCTCTCTGCTCTCTCCTCTCCCGCTTCTCCTCTCCGCTCTCTCCTTCTCCCGCTCTTCTCTCGCCTCTCCCGCTCTCTCCTTCTCTCCTCTCGCTCTCTCCCTTCTCTCTCCGCTCTCTCCTCTCCGCTTTCTCCTCTCTCGCTTCTCCCGCTCTCTCCTTCTCCCGCTCTCTCTTCTCCCGCTCTCTCCTTCTCTCTTCTCTCCCTCTCTCCCGCTCTTCTCCCGCTTCTCTCCTCCTCCGCTCTCTCCTCTCCCGCTTTTCCTCTCCCGCTTTCTCCTCTCGCTTCCCTCGCTTCTCTCCTTCACCTCTCCTCTCTCACGCTTCTCCTCCTCGCTCTCTCTCACCGCTCTCTCCTCTCCCCGCTTTCCTCTCCCGCTCTCTCCTCTCCCGCTCTCTCCTCACCGCTCTCTCCTCTCCCGCTTTCTCTTCACCGCTTCTCCTCTCACCGCTCTCTCCTCTCACCGCTCTCTCCTCTCCGCTCTCTCCTTCCCGCTCTCTCCTCTCCCGCTCTTCTCTCCCCGCTCTCCCTCCTCACTCCTCTCCCTCCTCCTCGCTTCTCCTCTCCTCTCTCCTCTCCCGCTCTCTCCTCTCCCGCTCTCTCCTCTCCGCTCTCTCCTCTCCCTCTCTCTCTCTCCCTCCTCCTCTCTCCGCTCTCTCCTCTCCCTCGCTCTCTCCTCTCTCGCTCTCTCCTCTCCTCTCTCCTCTCCCGCTCTCTCCTCTCTCCTCTCCCGCTCTCTCTCCTCTCCCTCTCTCCCCTCTCCCTCTCCTCCTCTCTCCCTCTCCTCTCTCCTCTCTCCTCTCCTCTCCTCTCCTCTCTCCTCTCCCGCTCTCTCCTCTCTCCTCTCCTTCCTCTCTCCTCTCTCCTCTCTCTCTCTCTCCCTCTTCTCCTCTCCCGCTCTCTCCTCTCCCGCTCTCTCCTCTCCCGCTCTCTCCTCTCCCGCTCTCTCCTCTCCCGCTCTCTCCTCTCTCCTCTCTCCTCTCTCCTCTCCCGCTCTCTCCTCTCCCCGCTCTCTCCTCTCCCTCTCTCCTCTCCTCCTCTCTCTCTCCTCTCTCCTCCTCTCCCTCTCTCCTCTCCCGCTCTCTCACCTCTCCCCGCTCTCCTCTCCTCTCTCTCCTCTCCCGCTCTCTCCTCTCCTCTCTCCTCCTCTCCCGCTCTCCTCTCTCCCTCTCCCGCTCTCTCCTCTCCTCTCTCCTCTCCCGCTCTCTCTCCCTCTCTCTCCTCCTCTCCCGCTCTCTCTCCTCTCCTCTCTCTCTCTCCCGCTCTCTCCTCTCCTCCTCTCCCCGCTCTCTCCCTCTCCCGCTCTCTCCTCTCCCGCTCTCTCTCTCCTCTCCCCGCTCTCTCCTCTCTCCTCCTCTCCTCTCTCCTCTCTCCTCCTCTCCCGCTCTCCTCCCTCTCCCGCTCTCTTCTCTCCCGCTCTTTCCTCACCCCTCTCCTGCACTCTACTCACCCTCTCCTGCACTCTACTCACCCTCTCCTGCACTCTACTCACCCTCTCCTGCACTCTACTCACCCTCTCCTGCCCTCTACTCACCCTCTCCTGCCCTCTACTCACCCTCTCCTGCCCTCTACTCACCCTCTCCTGCCCTCTACTCACCCCCTCTCCTGCCCTCTACTCACCCTCTCCTGCCCTCTACTCACCCTCTCCTGCCCTCTCTGGTCTCCTGGTCTCTACTCACCCTCTACTCACCCTCTCCTGCCCTCTACTCACCCTCTCCTGCCCTCTACTCACCCTCTCCTGCCCTCTCTGGTCTCCTGGTCTCTACTCACCCTCTACTCACCCTCTCCTGCCCTATACTCACCCTCTCCTGCCCTCTCTGGTCTCCTGGTCTCTACTCACCCTCTCCTGCCCTCTACTCACCCTCTCCTGCCCTCTCTGGTCTCTGGTCTCCTGCCCTCTCTGGTCTCCTGCCCTCTCTGGTCTCCTGCCCTCTCTGGTCTCCTGCCCTCTCCTCTCCTGCCCTCTCCTCTCCTGCCCTCTCCTCTCCTGCCCTCTCCTCTCCTGCCCTCTCCTCTCCTGCCCTCTCCTCTCCTGCCCTCTACTCACCCTCTCCTGCCCTCTACTCACCCTCTCCTGCCCTCTCTGGTCTCCTGGTCTCTCCTCACCCCTCTCTTCCTCTCTGTGGAAAGGGTTTCTAGCAGTGCAGTTATGTCCCTGGTTATTGGTTGGATATAAAGAGCCGATGTAATCCCGCACATTTCCATGGACTCTGTGTGACTTGACTCTGTGTGACTTGACTCTGTGTGTGACTCTGTGTTTGTGTGTGTGTGTGTGACTGAGTAGCACCTCATCTGTTTGGCTGAGTAGCCTGTTGGTGACCAGTATCGTTTTGAGATACATTGAGACCTGTCGTTCTGCTGGGTTCAGTAGATACAGCATTACACATTGAGAGGGTTCAGTAGATACAGCATTACACATTGAGACCAGTCGTTCTGCTGGGTTCAGTAGATACAGCATTACACATTGAGACCAGTCGTTCTGCTGGGTTCAGTAGATACAGCATTACACATTGAGAGGGTTCAGTAGATACAGCATTACACATTGAGACCAGTCGTTCTGCTGGGTTCAGTAGATACAGCATTACACAATGAGACCAGTCGTTCTGCTGGGTTCAGTAGATACAGTATTAGACATTTGATTAGCCTCCTTTCTGCCACTTTCTGCCACCTCCACCAGTCATGCCCAGGTTCACAGAGCAGGTGGAGGCAGCGGTCGAGGCTCTGAGTGCCAACCCCACACTCCCCGTGGACGAGAACGAGTTCATCGATGCCTCCCGTCTGGTCTACGATGGAGTCCGTGACATCCGCAAGGCCGTGCTGATGATCCGGGTGAGTAGACAACGCCACAACGCCAGACAACTACGTAGTGCGCTATTCAATGAGCCCTAATCATCCTGTTGTCGTACTCATGTGAGTCGACACACTAATGACACCGTGCAATGTTTTGTTTCTCCTTCACTTAAATGGCTTATGGTAGAGAAATGAACATTGAATTCTCTGGTGGACGTTTCCTGCAGTCAACCAATTACAATCTCAGAAACTTGAGACGTCTGTGTCATTGTGTTGTGTGCAACGTTAAAAGTGGCCTTTTTATTGTCCTCCGTACAAGGTGCACCTGTGTAATGATCATGAGCCTGTCCATGCGAGCGAGCCTGTACGTGATCTCAAATAGCTGATGCTATTAATACATTTATTTGATGGGGGGGGGGGTTTTGGCCTTACTGCTATTAACCCGTAGAAATACATTGAATAACAGATTCATACACAACACATGGTCCCCAACAGAAACTAAAGGAAGCTCGTTCTGAGTTGTTCTATCTGAGAGATTTCAGATCAGGAACATATTTAGATTTTTTTGGCACATTTAAACCTTTTTTTTTTTAATGCACTAAACTACTCCTAGGCAGATCCAACCTGTCTGTCCCCTCTCTCCCTCTCTCTCTCCCTCCCTCCCACCCCCTCCCTGGGGTCCCCTCCCTGATGTCCCTCTCTCTCCCTCCCTCCAACCCCCTCCCTGGGGTCCCCTCCCTGATGTCCCCTCTCTCCCTCTCTCTCTCCCTCCCTCCCACCCCCTCCCTGGGGTCCCTCCCTCTCTCCCTCCCTCCCTCCCTCTCTCCCTCTCTCTCTCTCTCTCCCTCCCTCCCACCCTCCCTGGGGTGTCTGACAGGACGTCAGGCCCCCTCTTGACCACCCTCTGGGTCCGAGACGTCTCTGGACTGGTAGAGTGGGAGGAAGAGGGACATTGCAGTGACTGATGGGCTCAGAGGCGTTACTGTAGGCAGAAGGAGAGAGAAGAGCAGTCAGGGTTACCTAGACATTTAGAGTAGGAGAGAGAAGAGCAGTCAGGGTTACCTAGACATTTAGAGTAGGAGAGAGAAGAGCAGTCAGGGTTACCTAGACATTTAGAGTAGGAGAGAGAAGAGCCGTCAGGGTTACCTAGACATTTAGAGTAGGAGAGAGAAGAGCAGTCAGGGTTACCTAGACATTTGCAGTAGGAGAGAGAAGAGCCGTCAGGGTTACCTAGACATTTGCAGTAGGAGAGAGAAGAGCAGTCAGGGTTACCTAGACATTTGCAGTAGGAGAGAGAAGAGCAGTCAGGGTTACCTAGACATTTGCAGTAGGTAGGATCAGTCAGGGTTACCTGGACATTTACAGTAGGTAGGGTCAGTCAGGGTTACCTAGACATTTACAGTAGGTAGGGTCAGTCAGGGTTACCTAGACATTTACAGTAGTTAGGGTCAGTCAGGGTTACCTAGACATTTACAGTAGGTATGGTCAGTCAGGGTTACCTGGACATTTACAGTAGGTAGGGTCAGTCAGGGTTGCCTAGACATTTACAGTAGGTAGGGTCAGTCAGGGTTACCTAGACATTTACAGTAGGTAGGGTCAGTCAGGGTTACCTAGACATTTACAGTAGGTAGGGTCAGTCAGGGTTAGGTGGGAGGGTCGGTCGAGGTGAGGCCTTGATATTCCACTGAGAGTGGTTGGTTGGGTCGAATAGAGACCTTGATATTCCACAGTGAGTGGTTGGGTCGGTCGAGGTCAGACCTTGATATTCCACTGAGAGTGGTTGGGTCGGTCGAGGTGAGACCTTGATATTCCACGGTGAGTGGTTGGGTGGGTCGAGGTCAGACCTTGATATTCCACAGTGAGTGGTTGGGTGGGTCGAGGTCAGACCTTGATATTCCACGGTGAGTGGTTGGGTGGGTCGAGGTCAGACCTTGATATTCCACGGTGAGTGGTTGGGTCGGTGAGGTGAGACCTTGATATTCCACGGTGAGTGGTTGGGTCGGTCGAGGTGAGACCTTGATATTCCACGGTGAGTGGTTGGGTGGGTCGAGGTGAGACCTTGATATTCCACGGTGAGTGGTTGGGTCGGTCGAGGTGAGACCTTGATATTCCACAGTGAGTGGTTGGGTGGGTCGAGGTCAGACCTTGATATTCCACGGTGAGTGGTTGGTTGGGTCGAGGTGAGACCTTGATATTCCACGGTGAGTGGTTGGGTCGGTCGAGGTGAGACCTTGATATTCCACGGTGAGTGGTTGGGTGGGTCGAGGTCAGACCTTGATATTCCACGGTGAGTGGTTGGGTGGGTCGAGGTCAGACCTTGATATTCCACGGTGAGTGGTTGGGTGGGTCGAGGTGAGACCTTGATATTCCACGGTGAGTGGTTGGGTGGGTCGAGGTCAGACCTTGATATTCCACGGTGAGTGGTTGGGTGGGTCGAGGACAGACCTTGATATTCCACGGTGAGTGGTTGGGTGGGTCGAGGTGAGACCTTGATATTCCACGGTGAGTGGTTGGGTGGGTCGAGGACAGACCTTGATATTCCATGGTGAGTGGTTGGGTGGGTCGAGGTGAGACCTTGATATTCCACGGTGAGTGGTTGGGTCGGTCGAGGTCAGACCTTGATATTCCACGGTGAGTGGTTGGGTGGGTCGATGTCAGACCTTGATATTCCACGGTGAGTGGTTGGGTGGGTCGAGGTCAGACCTTGATATTCCACGGTGAGTGGTTGGGTGGGTCGAGGTCAGACCTTGATATTCCACGGTGAGTGGTTGGGTGGGTCGAGGTCAGACCTTGATATTCCACGGTGAGTGGTTGGGTGGGTCGAGGACAGTAAAGGGTTGGTGGATGGATTACTACAATCCATTTTAGAAGTATGCAATTTAGCAGAAGCTTTTACTCAAGAGTTAAAGACCATATTAAATGGAAAACATTTCTACAGGCTTGTTCACGCTGGAATTAGAATGCACAGGAGTGAATGAGTGAAATGTCTGGCCCGCGGGCTTCTGCTTCTACACGGAGCGAAAACTGGCAAAATAACCAGATGAGTTGAGTGGGTCATTAGAAACGTAATTAGAGGAATTATGAGCTTCCCTTTGCTAAGTGTACTAAAGATGTCATTTACAACTTGGTTTTTATCAGTCAAATAGGCTACATATTTGACAACGGTTGCAGCCTACTTGTGTTGATTTTCATCACGGGCATATGGCCCAGGCAGGCTACGGCTGGGAAGGCTACGGCTGGGAAGGCTACGGCTGGGAAGCTACACAAACTTCCCGTTTTCAAGAGAGAATATGAGACGAGCTACTTACTTTATACAACTGTTTTATCATGGATCCTCATGACAATTAAATTGGCATACGCCAGTCTATGTGAATCGACGCTCTCTCTTGCGCTCACTCCGATTGTTTTTGTTTCCGGCCGTGTGACTCATCTTCACACTACACTGAGTTGAAGACACTTTAGTGGGTTGTTTGTGAACGCTGAGGGAATTGAACTCTTGACCTTTGCTAATGCCACCTGCTCATCAACTGAGCCACTCAGGCACAGGATGCCACCGTGCAGGCTGTTGTCTGCAGTGTTCTTCACTACAAATCTATATCTCTCTCCACCCTCTCCTCTCGGGATTCCAGGGGCAGGTGTTGGACTGATTTACTCCCCATCATTTTCATCCTAGCTTCATTTTTCCCTCTCAAAATGCACAGACAGTCATTACACGTCATTTAGCGTTTGCAGTTTCCCATTACAGGAGAGGAAGAAGATGTTCCTCTGTAGCTGGTAGCACCGGGGCATTTGTTCCTCTGTAGCTGGTAGCACCGGGGCATTTGTTCCTCTGTAGCTGGTAGCACCGGGGCATTTGTTCCTCTGTAGCTGGTAGCACCAGGGCATTTGTTCCTCTGTAGCTGGTAGCACCGGGGCATTTGTTCCTCTGTAGCTGGTAGCACCGGGGCGTTTGTTCCTCTGTAGCTGGCAGCACCGGGGCATTTGTTCCTCTGTAGCTGGTAGCACCGGGGCATTTGTTCCACTGTAGCTGGTAGCACCGGGGCATTTGCTCCTCTGTAGCTGGTAGCACCGGGGCATTTGCTCCTCTGTAGCTGGTAGCACCGGGGCATTTGTTCCTCTGTAGCTGGTAGCACAGGGGGATTTGTTCCTCTGTAGCTGGTAGCACAGGGGCATTTGTTCCTCTGTAGCTGGTAGCACAGGGGCATCTGGTAGCACCGGGGCATTTGTTCCTCTGTAGCTGGTAGCACCGGGGCATTTGTTCCTCTGTAGCTGGTAGCACCGGGGCATTTGTTCCTCTGTAGCTGGTAGCACCGGGGCATTTGTTCCTCTGTAGCTGGTAGCACCGGGGCATTTGTCATACATCACACTGCTCTAACAGCTATTTACCACAAAATATTTTCTAATTTTGTTCCCTCCCTTTCTCCTCATTCCTCTTCGTTTCCTCTTCCTTCCCCCCTCTTTCCTTCCATCTCCATCTCTCCTCTTCTCTCTTCTCTCTCCTCTTCTCTCTCCTCTTCTCTCTCCTCTCTCTCTCTCTTCTCTCTCTCTCTCTCTCTCTCTCCTCTCCTCTCTCTCCTCCTCTCTCTCCTCCCTCCCTCTCTCCTCTCCTCTCCTCTCTCTCTCTCTCTCTCTCTCTTCTCTCTCTCCTCTCTCTCCTCTCCTGTAGACTCCTGAAGAGCTGGATGACTCTGACTTTGAGACGGAGGACTTTGATGTTCGCAGCAGGACCAGCGTTCAGACAGAAGATGACCAGCTTATCGCAGGCCAGAGCGCCAGGGTGAGTCCACACACACACACCCCTCTCTTCCGCCACCCCCTCTCTCATACTAGCTAGACTCTCCATTCAGATAGACATGGTTACCCAGACTCCCCCTCTCTCATACTAGCTGGACTCTCCATTCAGACACACATGGATTCCTCACTCGTCTTGTGGGGTATGCATGGGTGTCTGAGCTGTGTGCTAGTATTGTTAAAACAGACAGCTTGGTACCTTCAGCTTGTCAACACCTCTCACAAATACAAGTAGTTATGAAGTCCGCTTTCAGCCAGGAGAGATTGACATGTATATTATTAATATTGGCTCTGTGTACATCCAAGGGCCAGTCATGCTGACCTGTTCTGAGCCGATTGCAATTTTCCTGAGTCCCTCTTTGTGTCACCTGACCACACAATGGAACAGTAGTCCAGGTGTGACAAATCTAGGGCCTGTAGGACCTGTCTTGTTGATAGTGTTGTTAAGAAGGTAGAAACTAGGGCCTGTAGGACCTGCCTTGTTGATAGTGTTGTTAAGAAGGTAGAAACTAGGGCCTGTAGGACCTGCCTTGTTGATAGTGCTGTTAAGAAGGTAGAAACTAGGGCCTGTAGGACCTGCCTTGTTGATAGTGTTGTTAAGAAGGTAGAAACTAGGGCCTGTAGGACCTGCCTTGTTGATTGTGTTGTTAAGAAGGTAGAAACTAGGGCCTGTAGGACCTGCCTTGTTGATAGTGTTGTTAAGAAGGTAGAAACTAGGGCCTGTAGGACCTGCCTTGTTGATAGTGCTGTTAAGAAGGTAGAAACTAGGGCCTGTAGGACCTGCCTTGTTGATAGTGTTGTTAAGAAGGTAGAGCAGCACTTTATTATGGACAGACTTCTCCCCATCTTAGCTACTGTTGTATCAATATGTTTTGACCATGACAGTTTACAATCCAGGGTTACTCCAAGCATTTAATTGACCTTAACTTGCACAATTTCCACGTTATTTATTGCAATATTTCGTCCAGGTTTAGGGTTTAGTGAATGATTTGTCCCAAATACAATGACTTTTAGTTGTATTAATATATAGGGCTAATGTATTCCTTGCCACCCACTCTGAAGCGAACTGCAGATCTTTAAGTGTTGCAGTCATTTCAGTCGTTGTAATAGCTGACGCGTGTATAGTGTTGCAGTCATTTCAGTCGTTGTAGTAGCTGACGCGTGTATAGTGTTGCAGTCATTTCAGTCGTTGTAGTAGCTGACGCGTGTATAGTGTTGCAGGCGTTGTAGTAGCTGACGCGTGTATAGTGTTGCAGTCATTTCAGTCGTTGTAGTAGCTGACGCGTGTATAGTGTTGCAGTCATTTCAGTCGTTGTAATAGCTGACGCGTGTATAGTGTTGCAGTCGTTGTAGTAGCTGACGCGTGTATAGTGTTGCAGTCATTTCAGTCGTTGTAGTAGCTGACGTGTGTATAGTGTTGCAGTCGTTGTAGTAGCTGACGCGTGTATAGTGTTGCAGTCATTTCAGTCGTTGTAATAGCTGACGCGTGTATAGTGTTGCAGTCATTTCAGTCGTTGTAGTAGCTGACGCGTGTATAGTGTTGCAGTCATTTCAGTCGTTGTAGTAGCTGACGTGTGTATAGTGTTGCAGTCGTTGTAGTAGCTGACGCGTGTATAGTGTTGCAGTCATTTCAGTCGTTGTAGTAGCTGACGCGTGTATAGTGTTGCAGTCATTTCAGTCGTTGTAGTAGCTGACGCGTGTATAGTGTTGCAGTCATTTCAGTCGTTGTAGTAGCTGACGTGTGTATAGTGTTGCAGTCGTTGTAGTAGCTGACGCGTGTATAGTGTTGCAGTCATTTCAGTCGTTGTAGTAGCTGACGCGTGTATAGTGTTGCAGTCATTTCAGTCGTTGTAGTAGCTGACGCGTGTATAGTGTTGCAGTCATTTCAGTCGTTGTAGTAGCTGACGCGTGTATAGTGTTGCAGTCATTTCAGTCGTTGTAGTAGCTGACGTGTGTATAGTGTTGCAGTCGTTGTAGTAGCTGACGTGTGTATAGTGTTGCAGTCGTTGTAGTAGCTGACGCGTGTATAGTGTTGCAGTCATTTCAATCGTTGTAGTAGCTGACGCGTGTATAGTGTTGCAGTCATTTCAGTCGTTGTAGTAGCTGACGCGTGCATAGTGTTGCAGTCATCCGCATGCATAGAAAAGTCTAACAAAACAGCCCCCAGGCTTTTTCATCAGCAATTTCTCTCAGCCGATCATCAGTCATTTGTGTAAGTGCTGTGCTTGTTGAATGTCCTTACTCTCTGAACTCCCAATTCAGATGCTCACTGATATTATTCTGATCTTGTGAGTTTTTTCCCTCACTCGTCTGACTCCATTATAAACCTTCATACCACAGGAAGGTATTCATAGACGATCCCTCACTCGTCTGACTCCACTATAAACCTTCATATCACAGGAAGGTATTCATAGACGATCCCTCACTCGTCACTATAAACCTTCATACCACAGGAAGGTATTCATAGACGATCCCTCACTCGTCTGACTCCACTATAAACCTTCATACCATAGGAAGGTATTCATAGACGATCCCTCACTCGTCTGACTCCACTATAAACCTTCATACCATAGGAAGGTATTCATAGACGATCCCTCACTCGTCACTATAAACCTTCATACCACAGGAAGGTATTCATAGACAATCCCTCACTCGTCTGACTCCACTATAAACCTTCATACCACAGGAAGGTATTCATAGACGATCCCTCACTCGTCTGACTCCACTATAAACCTTCATACCATAGGAAGGTATTCATAGACGATCCCTCACTCGTCTGACTCCACTATAAACCTTCATACCACAGGAAGGTATTCATAGACGATCCCTCACTCGTCTGACTCCACTATAAACCTTCATACCACAGGAAGGTATTCATAGATAATCCCTCACTCGTCACTATAAACCTTCATACCACAGGAAGGTATTCATAGACGATCCCTCACTCGTCACTATAAACCTTCATACCACAGGAAGGTATTCATAGACGATCCATCACTCGTCTGACTCCACTATAAACCTTCATACCACAGGAAGGTATTCATAGATAATCCCTCACTCGTCACTATAAACCTTCATACCACAGGAAGGTATTCATAGACGATCCATCACTCGTCTGACTCCACTATAAACCTTCATACCACAGGAAGGTATTCATAGATAATCCCTCACTCGTCACTATAAACCTTCATACCACAGGAAGGTATTCATAGACGATCCATCACTCGTCTGACTCCACTATAAACCTTCATACCACAGGAAGGTATTCATAGATAATCCCTCACTCGTCACTATAAACCTTCATACCACAGGAAGGTATTCATAGACGATCCCTCACTCGTCTGACTCACCTTGTCTACTCCCAGACCTTTCCAGTAAGGGAATCATATTTGAGTTTAAACAGAGTTACTTTAAATCTGGGATTAGCCTCTCTGTGTTTTCCACTAATCTGCCCAATGTCCAGATTCGTGGGTCGGGTCTAAGCTGTTTAACATGGAAACCCATAACAGAGGCTTAGAAACCAGAGTTATTAAATCAGAATATTAGCTAGTGACTAGACCGTCTAGCTAATTCAGATGGATTAGTTCAAGAATTTAGTAGTTTGGCGTAGTGTGAATTCCTCGACAAATCACTGATGACAGGGGTAGTACACCACACATGCACGTGTGTGTGTGTACACACACACACACACACACACATACACACACACACACAGAAGCGCGCGCACACGGAATACAGCAACACACCACACACATACAACGAAGGAAGTCTGTCTGCTGCGGGTCTCTCGCTTTGTTCATATTTCCTCTGTCGTCTTGGCGGTGTATACATTAATGCATCCGCTGGGCCAAGTGAGGGGGCTACATGGAGACGTGTTGATGTGGAAACGCCGCGGCTAATTTGGCCTCATCAGCCCCATTGTTATGCATCGGTGAAGTAGGAACGTATGTTTCTCATTGCCTGTGGAACTACAATCATTCTATTGTCTTTTCTGTCACGTCTTCGGGTTTCAGCTGCAACTTCCTCTACCAGCTGTGGGTTTTTTGGGGGGAGCAAGTCCTGTATCATTGACCTTGGATAATGTTTTAGGTCCGTGACATTGAAAGACAATGTTTAAAAGGGTATAATCAACCTTAAAGAGACTCTCTAGCAGGCTCTCTAGCTCAGTGTTTCCCAACCCAGCTCCCCAACAGTATTGGGGGTAGTATACATTTATATTGTAACCCAGGACAACCCCACTCATTCTTCCAGTCTCTTCAGTTGTTCTAAGCCTTAGGAATGCCCGACTAGCATCACCACCCTGGATGGTTCCGACCTTGAATATGTGGACATCTATAAGTACCTAGGTGTCTGGCTAGACTGCAAACTCTCCTTCCAGACTCACATCAAACATCTCCAATCGAAAATCAAATCAAGAGTCGGCTTTCTATTCCGCAACAAAGCCTCCTTCACTCACGCCGCCAAGCTTACCCTAGTAAAACTGACTATTCTACCGATCCTCGATTTCGGCGATGTCATCTACAAAATGGCTTCCAACACTCTACTCAGCAAACTGGATGCAGTCTATCATAGTGCCATCCGTTTTGTCACCAAAGCACCTTATACCACCCACCACTGCGACTTGTATGCTCTAGTCGGCTGGCCCTCGCTACATATTCGTCGCCAGACCCACTGGCTCCAGGTCATCTACAAGTCCATGCTAGGTAAAGCTCCGCCTTATCTCAGTTCACTGGTCACGATGGCAACACCCATCCGTAGCACACGCTCCAGCAGGTGTATCTCACTGATCATCCCTAAAGCCAACACCTCATTTGGCCGCCTCTCGTTCCAGTACTCTGCTGCCTGTGACTGGAATGAACTGCAAAAATCGCTGAAGTTGGAGACTTTTATCTCCCTCACCAACTTCAAACATCAGCTATCCGAGCAGCTAACCGATCGCTGCAGCTGTACATAGTCTATTGGTAAATAGCCCACCCATTTTCACCTACCTCATCCCCATACTGTTTTTATACTGTTTTTTTATTTTATTTATTTATTTACCTTTCTGCTCTTTTGCACACCAATATCTCTACCTGTACATGACCATCTGATCATTTATCACCCCAGTGTTAATCTGCAAAATTGTATTATTCGCCTACCTCATGCCTTTTGCACACATTGTATATAGACTGCCCATTTTTTTTCTACTGTGTTATTGACTTGTTAATTGTTTACTCCATGTGTAACTCTGTGTTGTCTGTTCACACTGCTATGCTTTATCTTGGCCAGGTCGCAGTTGCAAATGAGAACTTGTTCTCAACTAGCCTACCTGGTTAAATAAAGGTGAAATAAAAAATAAAAGGAATGAAGACGAGGAAATTAATTAATTTAAGAGCATTGGGACTTGACCTGAAGGCCGTCCTTTACAAAAAAAACATAAAGGAATGTCCTTTTGTTATGTGCTCTGAACTAAATCCTAAGGATTCGCTCTAGGAGCTAGCACGTCTTTCAAGTCTCTTTAATTAAGGGCAAGGTCACTAATCACATGAGTGTTTTTCAGAGGCCTGTATGCATCGTAGGGTTGCCAAATTCCGGTAACGATCCCAAAATTCCCTGGTTGGAGGATTCCTTATTCCCTCGTAATTACAGGGATTTCCCAGGGTGTCTGAGTGCTGATCAGGTCCATGTTATTCATTCTGATCAAAAAATGTTTCCGCTGTGATTTCCTATGATCAACAAGAACTTTCGAACATCAGATCGGCAGTTACTAACCTCAATTCCGACTTCGACTCGTCTGCCCTGGGCTGTTTGTGTACCTCCGGCTACTCAAGAGGAAACGTTGGTGAAAAAGTGGCAGGAGAGCTCCTGGTGAGACTATGGTAAAGAGGAAACTGGCCACCACTCCCCTCTATTCCATTGGCCAATCACTTGATAAGATGGATTACATCCGAACGAGGATTGGCTGTCAACAGGACTCTCATAAAGGCAATGTTAAGAGAGAGAATAATGTTCAGTGAGATGTTTTTTATGTATTTCTTTATATATATATATTTTAATGCCGTTTTACATCGGCCGATGTCACACGGTGCTATACAGAAACGCAGCCTAAAACCCCAAACACCAAGCAATGGAGATGTGGAAGCACGGTGGCTAGGAAAAACTCCCTTGAAAGGCGGGGAACCTTGGAAGAAACTTAGAGGAAACCCACTCTGAGCGGTGGACAGTCTTCTTCTGGTAGTGCCAGAAGTCTGGATGTAGCTAGCAAGTTAGCTTTGCTGCTTGACTGCTGTTTTTAGTTACTTTCGGCTCAATCTTTAAAGAGATGGGTGCGGCTAAAGCTAAAGATGGTGTGAACGATGCTGAATGGGTGTAGACGAAGGCCATTTTCTCAAAACTGAGTTTACAAGATGAGCCAAGGGTATGAAGCAGGCGAAAGGAGGAATACTCTCTGTACAGTAGGATACATCAGACATTTAGTCTAGTGGAACAACCGAGGAAGACTGATGCTAATCCCGGAGGAAGACTGATGCTAATCCCGGAGGAAGACTGATGCTAATCCCGGAGGAAGACTGATGCTAATCCCGGAGGAAGACTGATGCTAATCCCGGAGGAAGACTGATGCTAATCCCGGAGGAAGACTGATGCTAATCCCGGAGGAAGACTGATGCTAATCCCGGAGGAAGACTGATGAAATAAATGGTGTAGTTGTCCTGGCAACCTAGCGACAACTAATACAGTAGCCTTAGGTATTTGAAGAAGAAGAAGAGAGGAGGAGGAGGCAAACGTGAATCGATTTATAATGATTCAGATCTGAGGACAGCAGAGTTGCTCTGCAGCTCATGGCAACCCGTCACAAGACGCACAGCCAGCGAGGCTCGTTGAATGTCACTCACAGCCATCTGCATATGTTGGTACCACAGACACAGACAGACCCAGACTACTACACATCTCTATAGTACCACAGACAGACAGACAGACCTAGACTACTACACATCTCTATAGTACCACAGACAGACCCAGACTACTACACATCTCTATACTACCACAGACAGACAGACAGACAGACCCAGACTACTACACATCTCTATAGTACCACAGATAGACCCAGACTACTACACATCTCTATAGTACCACAGATAGACCCAGACTACTACACATCTCTATAGTACCACAGATAGACCCAGACTACTACACATCTCTATAGTACCACAGACAGACCCAGACTACTACACATCTCTATAGTACCACAGACAGACAGACAGACCCAGACTACTACACATCTCTATAGTACCACAGATAGACCCAGACTACTACACATCTCTATAGTACCACAGACAGACCTAGACTACTACACATCTCTATAGTACCACAGACAGACAGACCCAGACTACTACACATCTCTATAGTACCACAAACAGACCCAGACTACTACACATCTCAGACAGACCCAGACTACTACACATCTCTATAGTACCACAGACAGACCCAGACTACTACACATCTCTATAGTACCACAGACAGACCCAGACTACTACACATCTCTATAGTACCACAGACAGACCCAGACTACTACACATCTCTATAGTACCACAGACAGACCCAGACTACTACACATCTCTATAGTACCACAGACAGACAGACAGACCCAGACTACTACACATCTCTATAGTACCACAGATAGACCCAGACTACTACACATCTCTATAGTACCACAGACAGACAGACAGACCCAGACTACTACACATCTCTATAGTACCACAGACAGACCTAGACTACTACACATCTCTATAGTACCACAGACAGACCCAGACTACTACACATCTCTATAGTACCACAGATAGACCCAGACTACTACACATCTCTATAGTACCACAGACAGACAGACAGACCTCAGACTACTACACATCTCTATAGTACCACAGACAGACAGACCCAGACTACTACACATCTCTATAGTACTACAGACAGACACACCAGAGTAGAACAGTTTTCTAGGAAATATTTTGCTCCACTAAAACGATTTTGTCAATGTCATGATTCCTCTTGTCTCTCCCGTAGCATGCGAACACACACACACACACACACACACACACACACACACACACACACTACAGACTCACTCCAAAGGGAGTTGTGATAAGTAATCTCTGGCTAAAAGCTACAACTAACTGCTTGCTGCTATTTTGTCTATTAGGATACTGGTCTCGACAAAGATATCAGCGCTGAACCGTCCCTATTACACAGTCTGAACTAGCTGTATCCCCTCTGCTGTATCCCCTCTGCTGTATCCCCTCTGCTGTATCCCCTCTGCTCTCTGGTCCAGGCTGTCACAGCCCAGCTTCCCTGTGCTCTCTAGTCCAGGCTGTCACAGCCCAGCTTCCCTGTGCTCTCTAGTCCAGGCTGTCACAGCCCAGCTTCCCTGTGCTCTCTAGTCCAGGCTGTCACAGCCCAGCTTTCCAGGCTGTCACAGCCCAGCTTCTCTAGTCCAGGCTGTCACAGCTTCCCTGTGCTTCCTAGTCCAGGCTGTATATTTCCCTGTGCTCTCTAGTCCAGGCTGTCAAGCCCAGCTTCCCTGTGCTTCAGTCCAGGCTGAGAAGCTTTCCTGTGGTATTGTGTCCAGCTATCACAGCCCAGCTGTCAGATATATATTTATTGTAAATAGTACTCTCTCTAACCAAAAATGCTCCTCACTCTGACCAGTTGTGGTATAACAGCTGTCAGTTTATTCCTCTGTCATAGTACTCTCTCTCACCTCTCCTCCTCTACCAGGCTATAACAGCTCAGTGTACTGTTTTCCTCTCTCCTCCTCTACCAGGCTATAACAGCTCAGTGTACTGTTTTTCCTCTCTCCTCCTCTACCAGGCTATAACAGCTCAGTGTACTGTTTTCCTCTCTCCTCCTCTACCAGGCTATAACAGCTCAGTGTACTGTTTTTCCTCTCTCCTCCTCTACCAGGCTATAACAGCTCAGTGTACTGTTTTCTCTCTCTCTTCTACCAGGCTATAACAGCTCAGTAACAGCTCACTGTTTTCCTCTCTCCTCCTCTACCAGGCTATAACAGCTCAGTGTACTGTTTTCCTCTCTCCTCCTCTACCAGGCTATAACAGCTCAGTGTACTGTTTTTCCTCTCTCCTCCTCTACCAGGCTATAATGCCTTGGTGTGCTGTTATAACTCTCTCCTCCTCTACCAGGCTATCATGGCCCAGCTGCCCCAGGAGCAGAAGGCTAAGATCGCTGAGCAGGTGGCCAGTTTCCAGGAGGAGAAGAGCAAGCTGGACGCTGAGGTGTCCAAGTGGGACGACTCCGGCAACGACATCATCGTCCTGGCCAAACAGATGTGTATGATCATGATGGAGATGACGGACTTCACCAGGTATGGGGGGTGTTGGGGGGCAGAGTGTGTGTAGGGGGGGCAGAGGTGTGTGTAGAGGGGGACAGGCCAGAGGGGTGTGTGTGTTGGGGGGGGGACAGGACAGAGCTCTCTAGCTCAGTGTTTCCCAACCCAGCTCCCCAACAGTATTGGGGGTAGTATACATTTATATTGTAACCCAGGACAACCCCACTCATTCAGCTCGTCAACTAATCATCAGGCCCTCAATCAGTTGAATCAGGTGTGGTTATCCGGGGTTACAACAAGATGTTTACTGTTGGGAGTACTGGAGGAGCAGGGGAGTACTGGAGGAGCAGGGTGGGCTGGGGGGTACTGGAGGAGCAGGGTGGGCTGGGGGTACTGGAGGAGCAGGGGAGTACTGGAGGAGCAGGGGAGTACTGGAGGAGCAGTACTGGAGGAGCAGGGTGGGCAGGGGGTACTGGAGGAGCAGGGTGGGCTGGGGGGTACTGGAGGAGCAGGGGAGTACTGGAGGAGCAGGGGAGTACTGGAGGAGCAGGGTGGGCTGGGGGTACTGGAGGAGCAGGGTGGGCTGGGGGTACTGGAGGAGCAGGGTGGGCTGGTGGAGTACTGGAGGAGCAGGGTGGGCTGGGGGGTACTGGAGGAGCAGCGTGGGCTGGGGGTACTGGAGGAGCAGGGTGGGCTGGGGGGTACTGGAGGAGCTGGGTGGTACTGGAGGAGCTGGGTGGTACTGGAGGAGCTGGGGGTACTGGAGGAGCTGGGGGTACTGGAGGAGCAGGGTGGGCTGGGGGGTACTGGAGGAGCTGGGGGTACTGGGGGTACTGGAGGAGCAGGGTGGGCTGGGGGTACTGGAGGAGCAGGGTGGGCTGGGGGTACTGGAGGAGCTGGGGGTACTGGAGGAGCAGGGTGGGCTGGGGGTACTGCAGGAGCTGGGGGTACTGGGGGGTACTGGAGGAGCAGGGTGGGCTAGGGGTACTGGAGGAGCAGGGTACTGGGGGTACTGGAGGAGCTGGGGGTACTGGAGGAGCAGGGTGGGGGGGTACTGGAGGAGCAGGGTGGGCTAGGGGTACTGGAGCTGGGGGTACTGGAGGGCAGGGTGGGCTGGGGGTACTGGAGGAGCAGGGTGGGCTGGGGGTACTGGAGGAGCAGGGTACTGGGGGTACTGGAGGGCAGGGTGGGCTGGGGGTACTGGAGGAGCAGGGTGGGCTGGGGGTACTGGAGGAGCAGGGTGGGCCTGGGGGTACTGGAGTAGCTGGGGGTTGGAGGAGCTGTCTGGGCAGGGTGGGCTGGGGGTACTGGAGGAGCAGTGGGCTAGGGGGTACTGGGGTCTGGAGGGCTGGGGGTACTGGAGGAGCAGGGTGGGCCTACTGGAGGAGCAGGGTGGGCTGGGGGTATCTGAGCAGGGTGGGCTGGGGGTCTGGAGGCCTGTAGTAAGTTGGTATCTGTCTGGGCAGTCGAGGCCTCTAGTAAGTTGGTATCTGTCTGGCCAGTCGAGGCCTCTAGTAAGTTGGTATCTGTCTGGCCAGTCGAGGCCTCTAGTAAGTTGGTATCTGTCTGGGCAGTCGAGGCCTCTAGTAAGTTGGTATCTGTCTGGCCAGTCGAGGCCTGTAACTGGCCTGTAGTAAATGTGACAGATAGACAAGACCTTAGGCTCTGTTGCTCATCACCGGAGTGCCATGGCCAGCCATCTGCTCAGTAAAACATGCGTGTTGGGAGGGGGCTGTGTGTTTGAGAGAATATATTTCTGTGTGTGTGTGTGTGTGAGAGTGTGAGAGAGAGTGGGTAGGTGTGTCGTCTTTTGCTTGCGGGAAGAGGTGTGTCTGTGTGTGTGCGCACATACATCTTCCTCTATGAATTTAAAGTGACTCATTCAGGAGACATTGTGCCTGGAACCAAAGCAAAGCTCTCGGTCTCTCTGCCTGCACGTCTCTCAATTTCCATCTCTTTAAAGGACTTGTCAATGAAATGTCTAGATTCTCCAGTCAGATCTCCCCTGACGCTGTCGTCACTCTGTCAGCACATTGTCCTGAGCACAACACCATGATATTGAACATGAAAACACTTAGTTTGCCTTTCTCCATCCATCCAGCCCCCTTCTTCTTGCTTCCTCCGTCCGTCCAGCCCCCTTCTCCCTGCTTCCTCTGTCCATCCAGCCCCCTTCTTGCTTCCTTCCTCCAGCCCCCTTCTCCATCCAGCCCCCTTCTCCCTGCCCTCTGTCCATCCAGCCCCCTTCCTTCCTCCGTCCATCCAGCCCCCTTCTCCCTCTTGTCCGTCCATCCAGCCCCCTTCTCCTGCTTCTCTGTCCGTCCATCCAGATCCCTTCCTCTGTCCATCCAGCCCCTTCTCCCCCGCTTCCCTCTGTCCATCCAGCCCCTTCTTCTTGCTTCCTCTGTCCGTCCAGCTCCCTCCTTCCATCCAGCTCCCTCCTTCCATCCAGCTCCCTCCTTCCATCCAGCCCCCTCTGTCCATCCAGCCCCCCTTCCATCCAGCTCCCTCCTTCCATCCAGCTCCCTCCAGATCCCTCCTTCCATCCAGATCCCTCTGTCCATCCAGCTCCCTCCTTCCATCCACTCCCTCCTTCCATCCATCCCTTCCTCCAGCTCCCTCCTTCCTCCATCCATCCATCCAGCTCCTCCTTCCTTCCTCCATCCATCCAACCCTCTACTCCCTCCTTCCTCCATCCATCCAACCCTCTACTCCCTCCTTCCTCCATCCATCCAACCTCTACTCCCTCCTTCCTCCTCCATCCATCCAACCTCTACTCCCTCCTTCCTCCATCCATCCATCCCTCTACTCCCTCCTTCCTCCATCCATCCAACCTCTACTCCCTCCTTCCTCCATCCATCCAACCCTCTACTCCTTCCTTCCTCCATCCATCCAACCTCTACTCCCTCCTTCCTCCATCCATCCAACCTCTACTCCCTCCTTCCTCCATCCATCCAACCTCTACTCCCTCCTTCCTCCATCCATCCAACCTCTACTCCCTCCTTCCTCCATCCATCCATCCCTCTCATCCCTCCTTCCTCCATCCATCCAACCCTCTACTCCCTCCTTCCTCCATCCATCCAACCTCTACTCCCTCCATCCATCCATCCCTCTACTCCTTCCTTCCTTCCTCCATCCATCCCTCTACTCCCTCCTTCCTTCCTCCATCCATCCAACCCTCTACGCCCTCCTTCCTCATCCATCCAACCCTCTACTCCCTCCTTCCTCCATCCATCCAACCCTCTACTCCCTCCTTCCTCCATCCATCCAACCTCTACTCCCTCCTTCCTCCATCCATCCAACCCTCTACTCCCTCCTTCCTCCATCCATCCAACCTCTACTCCCTCCTTCCTCCATCCATCCAACCTCTACTCCCTCCTTCCTCCATCCATCCAACCCTCTACTCCCTCCTTCCTCCATCCATCCAACCTCTACTCCCTCCTTCCTTCCTCCATCCATCCAACCCTCTACTCCCTCCTTCCTTCCTCCATCCATCCAACCCTCTACTCCCTCCTTCCTTCCTCCATCCATCCAACCCTCTACTCCCTCCTTCCTCCATCCATCCAACCCTCTACTCCCTCCTTCCTCCATCCATCCAACCCTCTACTCCTCCTTCCTCCATCCATCCAACCCTCTACTCCCTCCTTCCTCCATCCATCCATCCCTCTACTCTTTCCTTCCTCCATCCATCCAACCCTCTACTCCCTCCTTCCTCCATCCATCCAACCCCTACTCCCTTCCCTCAGGTCAGGCTGCTGAGGCCTAGAATGGTCCAGCTTCAATCAGCTTGAGTCTTTACCACTTCTGATCCGCGTCCCCCTGAAGTATCAGGAGAACATCCTGCCGGACAGCGGTTCCCCCGCCCCCAGACCCATTGTGCTGCATGCTAATGTCATGGTAATAGATGCAAATGAAGCGCTGCTCTCACTTCCCCTAGCCTGCTACGCTAGCCCTGCCATTAAAACACACATGCATATGTAGTGATTCAAAACACATCTGTTCTGATGGAGATGTACATGTTTAAGAAGTGGTATTAAAGGGTAATTTTAACCATTTTTAAGGGCTTGGCACAGTCTCTTTCTAGTCTTTATCCAGTGGAAAGGGATTGAATTTGAACCAAACCCACCAATCATGTCTTGTAGATATTTCAATAGGTGAACGTTCAGATAGATCTGAGAAATTGTTGTCAGAATGAATCTCCACTCGTGTGTAAATATTTCCCAGACTAGGAAAGTGTGTGAGTGACTGTGGTCTCTGTGTAATGGTTCCTACACCGTGTCACCTGCAGCAGAGAGAGAGAGAGCGCGAGAGCTACTTTAGTCCACGCCCAAATTATTGACTCTCAACCTTGTCCTCAGACAGAAAGCGCCAGCAATGTTAAATCAGTCAGTAGGAAATTGATTTGGGCCTTTTTTCTAGTATGTCTGCCATCCTAGCTCTCTCTACACAGCCTGTTACCGCCTGGTGGTGCCACCCACCCTGCTGCATATGGCTACCTCCCAAACGGAACCCTATCCCTTATATAGTACACTACCCACCGTATGGCCCTTATATAGTACACTACCCACCGTATGGCCCCTATATAGTGCACTACCCACCGTATGGCCCTTATATAGTACACTACCCACCGTATGGCCCTTATATAGTACACTACCCACCGTATGGCCCTTATATAGTACACTACCCACCGTATGGCCCTTATATAGTACACTACCCACCGTATGGCCCTTATATAGTACACTACCCACCGTATGGCCCTTATATAGTGCACTACCCACCGTATGGCCCTTATATAGTGCACTACCCACCGTATGGCCCTTATATAATACACTACCCACCGTATGGCCCTTATATAGTACACTACCCACCGTATGGCCCTTATATAGTACACTACCCACTGTATGGCCCCTATATAGTACACTACCCACCGTATGGCCCCTGTATGGTACACTACCCACCGTATGGCCCTTATATAGTACACTACCCACCGTATGGCCCTTATATAGTACACTACCCACTGTTTGGCCCTTATATAGTACACTACCCACCGTATGGCCCCTGTATAGTACACTACCCACCGTATGGCCCCTGTATAGTACACTACCCACCGTATGGCCCTTATATAGTACACTACCCACGTATGGCCCCATGTATGTACACCCCTGTATGGCCCCTGTATAGTACACTACCCACCGTATGGCCCCTTATATAGTACACTACCCACCGTATGGCCCCTGTATGGTACACTACCCACCGTATGGCCCCTGTATGGTACACTACCCACCGTATGGCCCCTGTATGGTACACTACCCACCGTATGGCCCCTGTATGGTACACTACCCACCGTATGGCCCTTATATAGTGCACTACCCACCGTATGGCCCTTATATAGTGCACTACCCACCGTATGGCCCTTATATAGTGCACTACCCACCGTATGGCCCCTGTATGGTACACTACCCACCGTATGGCCCTTATATAGTACACTACCCACCGTTTGGCCCTTTTATAGTACACTACCCACCGTATGGCCCCTGTATAGTACACTACCCACCGTATGGCCCTTATATAGTGCACTACCCACCGTATGGCCCTTATATAGTACACTACCCACTGTATGGCCCCTGTATAGTACACTACCCACCATATGGCCCTTATATAGTGCACTACCCACCGTATGGCCCCTGTATAGTACACTACCCACCGTATGGCCCTTATATAGTACACTACCCACCGTATGGCCCCGTATGGTAGTGCACTACCCACCGTATGGCCCTTATATAGTACACTACCCACCGTATGGCCTTTATATAGTGCACTACCCACCGTATGGCCCTTATATAGTACACTACCCACCGTATGGCCCTTATATAGTACACTACCCACCGTATGGCCCTGCACACTACCCACCGTAGTGCACTACCCACCGTATGGCCCTGTATATACACTACCCACCGTGCTTATATTTGTTAGACTACCCACCGTATGGCCCTTATATAGTACACTACACCATGGCCCCTGTATGGTACACTACCCACTGTATGGCCCCTGTATAGTACACTACCACCCACCGGATATGTGACCCGATTCAGGAAACAAGGCTTCACGATATAGTACGTAAAAACTACCCATCTTTCATGTGTAACGAATGGCCCTTATATAGTACACTACCCACTGGCCCAGTGTCGTATGGCCCCTGTATAGGTGATGACACTGAATGTGGAGGTGATGACCCACTGTACTGGCCCCTGAATGTAGGTATGACTGGCCCACTGAATGTGGAGGTGATGACTACCCAGTGTCCAGATGTCTGAATGTGGAGGTGATGACTGGCCCAGTGTCTGAATGTGGAGGTGATGACTGGCCCAGTGTCTGAATGTGGAGGTGATGACTGGCCCAGTGTCTGAATGTGGAGGTGATGACTGGCCCAGTGTTGAATGTAGGTATGACTGGCCCACACTGACTGGCCCAGTGTCTGAATGTGGAGGTGATGACTGGCCCCTGAATGTGGAGGTGATGACTGGTACACTACCCAGTGTCTGAATGTGGATGGACTGGCCCAGTGTCTGAATGTGGAGTGATGACTGGCCCAGTGTCTGAATGTGGAGGTGATGACTGGCCCAGTGTCTGAATGTGGAGGTGATGAGACATGTGGAGGTGATGACTGGCCCAGTGTCTGAATGTGGAGGTGATGACTGGCCCAGTGTCTGAATGTGGAGGTGAACAAGTGTCGTGATGACTGGCCCAGTGTCTGAATGTGGAGGTGATGACTGGCCCAGTGTCTGAATGTGAAGGTGATGACTGGCCCAGTGTCTGAATGTGGAGGTGATGACTGGCCCAGTGTCTGAATGTGGGAGGTGATGACTGGCCCAGTGTCTGAATAGGTGATTTTCTGAATGTGGAGGTGATGACAGCCCAGTGTCTGAATGTGGAGGTGATTCAACCCAGTGTCTGAATGTGGACGTGATCTGGCCCAGTGTCTGAATGTGGAGGTGATGACTGCCAGTGTCTGAATGTGGAGGTGATGACTGGCCAGTGTCTGAATGTGGAGGTGATGACTGCAGTGTCTGAATGTGGAGGTTACTAGCCCAGTGTCTGAATGTGAAGGTGATGATAGTGTCAGGTTTTGTTAATGTGGAGGTGATGACTGGCCCAGTGTCTGAATGTTGGTTAAGCCCAGTGTCTGAATGTGGAGGTGAACTGGCCCAGTGTCTGAATGTGGAGGTGATGACAGCCCAGTGTCCTGACTGGCCCAGTGTCTGAATGTGGAGGTGATGACTGGCCCAGTGTCTGAATGTGGAGGTGATGACTAGCCCAGTGTCTGAATGTGGAGGTGATGACTAGCCCAGTGTCTGAATGTGGAGGTGATGACTGGCCCAGTGTCTGAATTTTTGTATTTTTTTATTTCACCTTTATTTAACCAGGTAGGCTAGTTGAGAACAAGTTCTCATTTGCAACTGCGACCTGGCCAAGATAAAGCATAGCAGTGTGAACAGACAACACAGAGTTACACATGGAGTAAACAATTAACAAGTCAATAACACAGTAGAAAAAAAATGGGCAGTCTATATACAATGTGTGCAAAAGGCATGAGGAGGTAGGCGAATAATACAATTTTGTAGATTAACACTGGAGTGATAAATGATCAGATGGTCATGTGCAGGTAGAGATATTGGTGTGCAAAAGAGCAGAAAAGTAAATAAATAAAAACAGTATGGGGATGAGGTAGGTGAAAATGGGTGGGATATTTACCAATAGACTATGTACAGCTGCAGCGATCGGTTAGCTGCTCAGATAGCTGATGTTTGAAGTTGGTGAGGGAGATAAAAGTCTCCAACTTCAGCGATTTTTGCAGTTCGTTCCAGTCACAGGCAGCAGAGTACTGGAACGAAAGGCGGCCAAATGAGGTGTTGGCTTTAGGGATGATCAGTGAGATACACCTGCTGGAGCGCGTGCTACGGGTGGGTGTTGCCATCGTGACCAGTGAACTGAGATAAGGCGGAGCTTTACCTAGCATGGACTTGTAGATGACCTGGAGCCAGTGGGTCTGGCGACGAATATGTAGCGAGGGCCAGCCGACTAGAGCATACAAGTCGCAGTAGTGGGTGGTATAAGGTGCTTTGGTGACAAAACGGATGGCACTGTGATAGACTGCATCCAGTTTGCTGAGTAGAGTGTTGGAAGCCATTTTGTAGATGACATCGCCGAAGTCGAGGATCGGTAGGATAGTCAGTTTTACTAGGGTAAGCTTGGCGGCGTGAGTGAAGGAGGCTTTGTTGCGGAATAGAAAGCCGACTCTTGATTTGATTTTCGATTGGAGATGTTTGATATGGGTCTGGAAGGAGAGTTTGCAGTCTAGCCAGACACCTAGGTACTTTTTTTAAATTATTTTTTTATTTCACCTTTATTTAACCAGGTAGGCTAGTTGAGAACAAGTTCTCATTTGCAACTGCGACCTGGCCAAGATAAAGCATAGCAGTGTGAACAGACAACACAGAGTTACACATGGAGTAAACAATTAACAAGTCAATAACACAGTAGAAAAAAAAATGGGCAGTCTATATACAATGTGTGCAAAAGGCATGAGGAGGTAGGCGAATAATACAATTTTGCAGATTAACACTGGGGTGATAAATGATCAGATGGTCATGTACAGGTAGAGATATTGGTGTGCAAAAGAGCAGAAAAGTAAATAAATAAATAAAAAAACAGTATAAAAACAGTATGGGAATGAGGTAGGTGAAAATGGGTGGGCTATTTACCAATAGACTATGTACAGCTGCAGCGATCGGTTAGCTGCTCGGATAGCTGATGTTTGAAGTTGGTGAGGGAGATAAAAGTCTCCAACTTCAGCGATTTTGCAGTTCGTTCCAGTCACAGGCAGCAGAGTACTGGAACGAAAGGCGGCCAAATGAGGTGTTGGCTTTAGGGATGATCAGTGAGATACACCTGCTGGAGCGTGTGCTACGGATGGGTGTTGCCATCGTGACCAGTGAACTGAGATAAGGCGGAGCTTTACCTAGCATGGACTTGTAGATGACCTGGAGCCAGTGGGTCTGGCGACGAATATGTAGCGAGGGCCAGCCGACTAGAGCATACAAGTCGCAGTGGTGGGTGGTATAAGGTGCTTTGGTGACAAAACGGATGGCACTATGATAGACTGCATCCAGTTTGCTGAGTAGAGTGTTGGAAGCCATTTTGTAGATGACATCGCCGAAATCGAGGATCGGTAGGATAGTCAGTTTTACTATAGATAGATGTCCACATATTCAAGGTCGGAACTATTCAGGGTGGTGATGCTAGTCGGGCATGCGGGTGCAGGCAGCGATCGGTTGAAAAGCATGCATTTGGTTTTACTCACGTTTAAGAGCAGTTGGAGGCCACGGAAGGAGTGCTGTATGGCATTGAAGCTCGTTTGGAGGTTAGATAGCACAGTGTCCAATGACGGGCCGAAAGTATATAGAATGGTGTCGTCTGCGTAGAGGTGGATCAGGGAATCGCCCGCAGCAAGAGCAACATCATTGATATATACAGAGAAAAGAGTCGGCCCGAGAATTGAACCCTGTGGCACCCCCATAGAGACTGCCAGAGGACCGGACAGCATGCCCTCCGATTTGACACACTGAACTCTGTCTGCAAAGTAATTGGTGAATGTGGAGGTGATGACTGGCCCAGTGTCTGAATGTGGAGGTGATGACTGGCCCAGTGTCTGAATGTGGAGGTGATGACTGGCCCAGTGTCTGAATGTGGAGGTGATGACTGGCCCAGTGTCAGAATGTGGAGGTGAGGCGCCTGAGGTGAGGTGAGGGAGGAAGTGTAGTGGAAGTATTGTTCCGTTAAGTATCTTGCTAGCTGGATCAAATTCTCCCGTTAGCTAGCCAGAGAAATATTGAGCAACATTAGCCAATTTTAACTCATCAAATATTTCAGTTTATGGTGTTAAAATTAGCTGGCTTATGCAGTCAGACAAAACTGCTAGCTAATGTTTCAACATCAGATGAGCTAACCTTAGTAACAACATCAGATGAGCTAACCTTAGTAACAACATCAGATGAGCTAACCTTAGCAACAACATCAGATGAGCTAACCTTAGCAACAACATCAGATGAGCTAACCTTAGTAACAACATCAGATGAGCTATCCTTAGTAACAACATCAGATGAGCTAACCTTAGTAACAACATCAGATGAGCTAACCTTAGCAACAACATCAGATGAGCTAACCTTAGTAACAACATTAGATGAGCTAACCTTAGTAACAACATCAGATGAGCTAACCTTCAGATGAGCTATCCTTAGTAAACTAACCTTAACCTTACGTCAGATGAGCTAACCTTAGTAACAACATCAGATGAGCTAACCTTAGTAACAACGTCAGATGAGCTAACCTTAGTAACAACATCAGATGAGCTAACCTTAGTAACAACATCAGATGAGCTAACCTTAGCAACAACATCAGATGAGCTAACCTTAGCAACAACATCAGATGAGCTATCCTTAGTAACAACATCAGATGAGCTAGTAACAACATCAGATGAGTAACAACATCAGATGAGCTAACCTTAGCAACAACATCAGATGAGCTAACCTTCAGATGAGTAACAACATCAGATGAGCTAACAACTCAGATGAGCTAAACAACATCAGATGAGCTAACCTTAGTAACAACATCAGATGAGCTAACCTTAGCAACAACATCAGATGAGCTAACCTTAGCAACAACATCAGATGAGCTAACCTTAGTAACCTAACCAATATGAACTGGTGTACGAGACTCCTTGCCGTTCCTCAAGTTATAAAGTGTTAGTTGCTTACTGGACCCTGGCAATCTGTGGGACATGTTAACTAGCCAACAAAAACTCATGTTTTCCCTCTACAGTTTGTGGGGTTTTTTCAGAATGAGAGAATTAGGTGAAAATGAGGCATTGCTTGTTAAACAAGTGGATTCAGGGTTAAGGTGTAGCTGGAGCCGGGCCTGGTTTAAACTGGATGCTACTATAGAGGTGAAAGGAAGACCACACACTTTCTCTCTCACTTCTTCAATACAGTGGATGAAAAGGGGGTATGCTGGGTGTTACACTCTGCCTGAAAGAGATAATTTATGCCGACAAAGGGCATCATGCTCTGCTGGCACGTTGTAGAACAGACGTCCACAGGCAGAACGTGTACAATGTAATAATGTGCAGTGCAGACCAAATATATTGCTTTTGTTGTGTTGAACTTGACAGTAACTGTGTGTGTGTGTGTGTGTGTGTGGGGGGGGTATTATTACATGTGTTACTCAGTGGATGTTATTTCTGCACACATGAAGCCTTGTGCACTTGATTGATGTCTACTATAGTGGCCACTATAACAGAGCAACAATAGAAGGCCCGTTTGTTTCATTCTATTTCTACTTTAAGATGTTTTTTTGCCAAGTGCAAATATTTATTTTTATATTTATATAAGAATTCTATTATAAAGGCTGTCATGGTAACAATCATTCTATTATAAAGGCTGTTATGGTAACATGCGTTCTATTGTAAAAGCTGTCATGGTAACAGGCCTTCTATTGTAACGGCTGTCATGGTAACAGGCCTTCTATTGTAACGACTGTCATGGTAACAGGCCTTCTATTGTAACGACTGTCATGGTAACAGGCCTTCTATTGTAACGACTGTCATGGTAACAGGCCTTCTATTGTAACGACTGTCATGGTAACAGGCCTTCTATTGTAACGACTGTCATGGTAACAGGCCTTCTATTGTAACGACTGTCATGGTAACAGGCCTTCTATTGTAACGACTGTCATGGTAACAGGCCTTCTAGTGTAACGACTGTCATGGTAACAGGCCTTCTATTGTAACGACTGTCATGGTAACAGGCCTTCTATTGTAACGACTGTCATGGTAACATGCCTTCTATTGTAACGGCTGTCATGGTAACAGGCCTTCTAGTGTAACGACTGTCATGGCTAACTGCAATTGTTTTTTTCTCAAGATTTGAGTGTCATTTTCAGTAGGGGGGGGGGTGGTTTCTCTAACACTAAATATACATGTGTATTTGACAGTTATAAGGGAGGTGTAATATTATATTTAGTTGGTTTATAAATTGACGATTCTATATTTAGAAAAACATGTCATTTCAGGCCATATTCATAGTTTTGTTGAATGGGAAATTCAGTAAATCTAGTATTTAATTGTCATTTATACCTGAGATCGTGTCCTCTAAAGTGAGTAGAAGTATCAGTAACCAGAAAGGTGAGATTGTAACCTTAAAGTACGCGGCACTACTAGTTGTTTATGGACTCTAATTATAAATAATTACTTTTGGGGAATATGTAGATAACATTTAGTTACATTTTCGTTACATTTTACAGTTTACATTTCCGTTACATTTAAGTGTTAACAGGCTAACAGTCTGAACAGGCTAAAGGTTTGGGATCAATTTAAATCCAGTTTTAACAGTCTGAACAGGCTAAAAGGTTTGGGATCAATTTAAATCCAGTTTTAACAGTCTGAACAGGCTAAAAGGTTTGGGATCAATTTAAATCCAGTTTTAACAGTCTGAACAGGCTAAAGGTTTGGGATCAATTTAAATCCAGCTGTAACAGTCTGAACAGGCTAAAGTTTGGGATCAATTTAAATCCAGGCACTTTAACAGTCTGAACAGGCTAAAGGTTTGGGATCAATTTAAATCCAGGCACTAGTCATTAGAGGAATCTGCATCCTGAGTGGTGCCCTATGTCCTAGTGCACTACTTTTGGGTCCTGGTCAAATGTAGTGTACGATAGAGGGCAAAGTTTTCCATATGATATATGTATACCATAACACACATCCCCATACCATCTGTCAGAGAGAGAGAACATATACATTCTTCAGAAACAGACTGCATGATGAGATGCTGCTGAATATTAGATGAGAGTGGATGGACTGTGTGTGTGTGTGTGTGTATCATGTGTTCCCAGGGATAGAGGTCTGTTGAAGAGGTGTGTATGGATGTAGTCAGTGTATGAAAGGTGTGTGTACTGTGTATGAACAGTAGGTTGATGTGGATCTTGTCTTCCCAGCGGTAGAGGTCTGTTGAAGAGGTGTGTGTGAACAGCAGACTGATGTGTGTGTGTGTGAACAGCAGACTGATGTGTGTGTGTGTGTGTGTGTGAACAGCAGACTGATGTGTGTGTGTCCTGTGTTCCCAGGGGTAAAGGTCCGTTGAAGAATACCTCTGATGTCATCAGTGCTGCGAAGAAGATTGCTGAGGCTGGATCCAGGATGGATAAACTGGGCCGCACCATTGCAGACCAGGTAGATTACGCTGTTTCATATCTCACCATCTAGCACTTTCCCTTTATCTTTTCCTACCTCTTCCTCCCTCCCTCTTCCTCTCTCCCTCTTCCTCCCTCCCTCTTCCTCCCTCCCTCTTCCTCCCTCCCTCTTCCTCCCTCCCTCTTCCTACCTCCCCTTCCTCTCTCCTACCTCCCTCTTCCTCTCTCCCCTTCATCCCTCCCTCTTCCCTCTCTCCCTCTTCATCCCTCTCTCTTCCTCCCTCTCTCCCTCTTCATCCCTCTCTCTTCCTCCCTCTCTCCCTCTTCATCCCTCTCTCTTCCTCCATCCCTCCCTCTTCATCCCTCTCTCTTCCTCCATCCCTCCCTCTTCATCCCTCTCTCTTCATCTCTCCCTCTTCATCCCTCTCTCTTCATCCCTCTCTTCCTCCCACCCTCTCTCCCTCTTCATCCCTCTCTCTTCCTTCCTCCCTCCCTCTTCCTCTCTCCCTCTTTCTTCATCTCTCCCTCTTCATCCCTCTCTCTTCATCCCTCTCTCTTCATCCCTCTTCATCCCTACCTCTTCCTTCCTCCCTCCCTCTCTCCCTCTTCATCCCTTTCTCTTCCTCCCTCTCTCCCCTCTTCATCCCTCTCTCTCTCCCTCCCCTCTCTCTCCCTCCCTCTCTCTCCCTCCCTCTCTCTCCCTCCCTCCTCACCCTCCCTCTCTCTCTCTCTTCCTCCCTCTTCCTCCCTCCTCTAGTCTGTTTCTCTCGCTATCTCTCTTTCAATCCCCGTCTTGCTTTCTGCCCCATCCCCCTACTCTCTATCCCCCTACTCTCTATCCCCCTCTCCTCTATCCCCCTACTCTCTATCCCCCTCTCCTCTATCCCCCTACTCTCTATCCCCCTCTCCTCTATCCCCCTACTCTCTATCACCCTCTCCTCTATCCCCCTACTCTCTATCACCCTCTCCTCTATCCCCCTCTCCTCTATCCCCATGTCCCCTCATCCCAGACATGAAAACACATAGCCATCGATCTATCCCTCCATCCCAGACTGTGTGTGTAGACTGTGTGTAGAGTGCGTGTGTAAACTCATGTCTACCTCTGTCAGGGATTCATATTTTACAAATGTTCCCGAGAATATGATACTTTTCCCACAAAAACAGGAAGTGTCATTATAAATCATTTAAATGTCTGGATTTGATTATAACTTTGATTAGCATGAACATTCAAACCTGATGCTACTTGAGCCTGACGAGCCCTACATTAAATACATTGTATGTGCTCAATTAAAAAAAAAAATGTGAAGGCCAGAATTGATTGTCCCGTTATCCAATATGATAGATTATAGGCTACAGTTGATAGATTATAGGCTACAGATGATAGATTATAGGCTACAGATGGCTACATATGATAGATTATAGGCTACAGATGATAAATTATAGGCTACAGTTGATAGATTATAGGCTACAGATGATAGATTATAGGCTACAGTTGATAGATTATAGGCTACAGATGATAGATTATAGGCTACAGATGATAGATTATATGGCTACATATGGCTACATATGATAGATTATAGGCTACAGATGATAGATTATAGGCTACAGATGATAGATTATAGGCTACAGATAGATTATGATATGATTATAGGCTACATATGATAGATTATAGGCTACAGATGATAGATTATAGGCTACAGATGATAGATTATAGGCTACATATGATAGATTATAGGCTACAGATGATAGATTATAGGCTACAGATGATAGATTATAGGCTACAGATGATAGATTATAGGCTACAGATGATAGATTATAGATTATAGGCTACAGATGATAGATTATAGGCTACATATGATAGATTATAGGCTACAGATGATAGATTATAGATTATAGGCTACAGATGATAGATTATAGGCTACAGATGATAGATTATAGGCTACAGATGATAGATTATAGGCTATAGATGATAGATTATAGGCTATAGATGATAGATTATAGGCTACATATGATAGATTATAGGCTACATATGATAGATTATAGGCTACATATGATAGATTATAGGCTACAGATGGCTACAGATGATAGATTATAGGCTACATATGATAGATTATAGGCTACATATGATAGATTATAGGCTACATATGATAGATTATAGGCTACATATGATAGATTATAGGCTACAGATGGCTACAGATGATCGATTATAGGCTACATATGATAGATTATAGGCTACATATGATAGATTATAGGCTACATATGATAGATTATAGGCTACAGATGGCTACAGATGATAGATTATAGGCTACAGATGATAGATTATAGGCTACAGATGATAGATTATAGGCTACAGATGATAGATTATAGGCTACAGATGATAGATTATAGGCTACAGATGACAGATTATAGGCTACAGATGATAGATTATAGGCTACAGATGATAGATTATAGGCTACAGATGACAGATTATAGGCTACCACACGACAGATTATAGGCTACAGATGACAGATTATAGGCTACCACACATTACGCACATCAGCAAAAATCACGAAGGGCCATAATGTATGCTCTCCTGGGTAAATAAATGACTTTTAGCGTCAGTAATCTGTTGGAGTGTGGGCTGTACGGTATTATGTGGACTGGGAATAGGGCGCCCTGTTCAAACCATGACGCTGGGAGAGGACACGCAATGCTGGACATGTGGCCTGCAAAGTTACAATTGATAGGCGAGTACATTTGATTTAAATGTTGAAATATAATAGGGCCTATTTGACCTTTTATTTATTTATTTATGATTAGTAGTATGGCGCATTACCTTGTTGATAATATTTCCCCCTAATGCTGTACGATGTGACGCTCCTATTACCACCTCTTTCTCTCTCCTTCCTTCCTTCCTTCCTTCCTTCCTTCCTTCCTTCCTTCCTTCCTTCCTTCCTTCCTTCCTTCCTTCCTTCCTCTCAACAGTTTAATGAAATGCGTTCCGTTGTCCTTTTCTTCTTCATTGTATTGACTTGCATGAATAATATAGTGGACTGGAGTAAGATGCAGATGGCCATTTTGCTTCTCTTCACGAACATTGGAATGTTTATGGGTCTGAATAAATAATCGGTTTGGGTTAGGCCAGGGAGACGGGGGGCTGTTGCCTGGGCAACACAGGGCCTCCATACACCTTGCCCCTGAGACCGGGGCGGCAACAACACAGGGCCTTCATACACCTTGCCCCTGGTTGTTGTGCTGTGTAGATACAACATGGGGAGGTTAAGCGGTTATCTGTTTTTAAAGCCCTTTCTCAATTGGCGTGGAGATGAGCGCCAGCCCCTTCCACAGTGGAGATGAGCGCCAGCCCCTTCCACAGTGGAGATGAGCGCCAGCCCCTTCCACAGTGGAGATGAGCGCCAGCCCCTTCCACAGTGGAGATGAGCGCCAGCCCCTTCCACAGTGGAGATGAGCGAACCTGCAGTACCGATCCTTCGATTCCATCAGTGGAACCCTTCAAAGACCGATCTTGTGGAAACCTGCAGTACCGATCTTGTGGAACCCTTCGATCCTGCAGTACCGATCTTGTGGAACCCTTCGATCCTGCAGTACCGATCTTGTGGAACCCTTCGAACCTGCAGTACCGATCTTGTGGAACCCTTCGATCCTGCAGTACCGATCTTGTGGAACCCTTCGAACCTGCAGTACCGATCTTGTGGAACCTGAACCTGCAGTACTGCGCTGTGAATACCCAACTGCGCTGACTCCCTCGTGTGCTGTAGATTCTACAGACACACAAGATACCCAGAGTCGAACCGAAAAAGAGCCCCACGCATCGACAGCAGCGAATCAGCTGACCCAGCAAAAAACTGCAGCATTCACCTGTGCTCTAGAGGAATCCTTGACCAACCCACCTCTACCCAGCAGAAATGGGACGATCTACGAGACATCATCCAAAGCTTCTTCTTTTTTTTTTTCTTGAAAGCTTTTGTCTAGAAGCTGAGAGTCCAGCGACTGGCTTGAAGCCAATTCAACTGAAACCCCTCCTGGAAGTAAAAGGCCCTCACCAACTTCAAAATGTAGCCCCAAACAGCAAGATCCTACATCCCCCCTCAAGAGTAGCGTGGAAGAAATTCCTGCAAACCTCAAGACACTGTGCTATTGACTGCAGCTCTGCAATGACCTCTTATCGTCTGCTTATTCAGGCATCATCAGAGGCATATATGACCGCATCGGAGAACAGCCTAGCTGGTGAAAGCACTGGGCTTGTGATGGGATCACAGCTGAAGTCGTCAAGTGTGCTATTCTTCAACATCTCTTCGTGCTCCTGTATATGTGCTGTAGAGCTGGTTTAGTCCCTCAGGACATGAGGGTTGCCAGTATTGGTCTCCCTGTACAAAAAGCAAAGGGGGACATAATGGATTGTAACTACTGTGGCTCTGCATCACCGGTGAACTAGAGTTACACGGAATAGAGTTCGGTTGAAGCTCCACACAGAACTGCAGGCAGGGTTCAGATCCAGAACGTTCACCACGGACATGATCTTCTCTCTGAGAACAACTCTGCGATCCCGTCTTTGTAAGCTAGTGTGGCCTACCGCTTCGCGGCTGAGCCGTTGTTGCCTCCTAGACGCACTTACAGTTGACCAGGGCAGCTCTAGCGGCGCAGAAATTTGACGAACTGACTTTGTCGGGAAAGATGTCAATCGTATGACGGTGCCACGTTGAAAGTCACTGAGAGCTGCATTAAGGCCATTCTACTGCCAGTGTTTGTATATGGAGACTGCATGGCTGTGTGCTTGATCTTCTACACCTGCCAGTGTTTGTCTATGGAGACTGCATGGCTGTGTGCTTGATCTTCTACACCTGCCAGTGTTTGTCTATGGAGATTGCATGGCTGTGTTGTGCTCGATCTTCTACACCTGCCAGTGTTTGTCTATGGAGATCGCATGGCTGTGTTGTGCTCGATCTTCTACACCTGTCAGTGTTTGTCTATGGAGATTGCATGGCTGTGTTGTGCTCGATCTTCTACACCTGTCAGCAATGGGTGTGGCTGAAATAGCCGAATCCCCTGATTTGAAGGGGTGTCCACATACTTTTGTATGTATAGTGTAGATGGATCTTGAACAGGATTATGTATCTGTTTTGGATGCAATTTTGAATGGAATTGATGGTGTGTGTGTGTGTGTGTGTGTGTGTGTGCGCGCGTGCGTGCGCGTTGAATTTAAAGCAACGCTATCCGAGTGATGGGTTGTCTTAACTCTGCAGCTGCAATAAAATATATATATTTTTAAAACGGGGCTGGTTGTGTGTGTGTACCCAGGAAACACAGTTGGTAGAGGAAAAATAATGTGATTTAGATGTCAGTTTATCATGACCCACTTTAGATTCAGTTGTCATATTTCTGGACAACGAGAGTATTGTCTTTCGTGTTCTTTTACCACAGACATTAACACTGTTCTGTTGTAATGTTGAATATGTAGCCTAGCTTCGTAGCATTCAACCCAACATGTGCTTATGTTTTTGTTTGTTAACCAAACAAAGTTTTAAATGATATCCTTCCTCTGTTGATATGTAAATGTAACAGCTGTTCGTTATTTATGTCACTAATGTTAGCATTTGTAGAGGGTACAGGCCTCGTTATGTATAGCAATAGGCACCAGTTCTCCTGCTCTCTGACCCTGTTATGCTAGGGGGGGGGGTCATGTTAAATATTTAACATCTCCAACTCCCTCATACCTTTTTTTTGTATTTTTATCATGTTGCTTCTCTTATTCCCACTTTTTATTTTCGCCTCATTGTCTTTCCTCTTTTGTAATCAGTTGTGTGTGTTAAGCTTTTCACACCCCTCCTGAGTGCGGGGATGCTTTTAGGAACATCCACACACACACACACACACACACACACACACACATATTGGCTCTGAGGCTGGATGGAAGACATCTGCTGTCAACTCAGCTATATTAGTGCTTTAGCCTGTAGTATATTCCCTATATAGTGCACTACTTTAGACCAGAGCCCTATTCCCTATATATAGGGCACTATTTCTGACCAGAGCCCTATTCCCTATATAGGGCACGACTGTTGACCAGAGCCCTATTCCCTATATAGGGCACGACTGTTGACCAGAGCCCTATTCCCTATATATAGGGCACGACTGTTGACCCGAGCCCTATTCCCTATATATAGGGCACTACTTTAGACCAGAGCCCTATTCCCTATATAGGGCATGACTGTTGACCCGAGCCCTATTCCCTATATAGGGCACGACTGTTGACCAGAGCCCTATTCCCTATATATAGGGCACGACTGTTGACCCGAGCCCTATTCCCTATATAGGGCACGACTGTTGACCAGAGCCCTATTCCCTATATAGGGCACGACTGTTGACCAGAGCCCTATTCCCTATATATAGGGCACGACTGTTGACCAGAGCCCTATTCCCTATATATAGGGCACGACTGTTGACCAGAGCCCTATTCCCTATATAGGGCACGACTGTTGACCAGAGCCCTATTCCCTATATAGGGCACGACTGTTGACCAGAGCCCTATTCCCTATATATAGGGCACGACTGTTGACCCGAGCCCTATTCCCTATATATAGGGCACTACTTCTGACCAGAGCCCTATTCCCTATATAGGGCACTACTTTAGACCAGAGCCCTATTCCCTATATAGGGCACGACTGTTGACCAGAGCCCTATTCCCTATATATAGGGCACGACTGTTGACCAGAGCCCTATTCCCTATATAGGGCACGACTGTTGACCAGAGCCCTATTCCCTATATAGGGCACGACTGTTGACCAGAGCCCTATTCCCTATATATAGGGCACGACTGTTGACCCGAGCCCTATTCCCTATATAGGGCACGACTGTTGACCAGAGCCCTATTCCCTATATATAGGGCACGACTGTTGACCAGAGCCCTATTCCCTATATATAGGGCACGGCTGTTGACCCGAGCCCTATTCCCTATATAGGGCACGACTGTTGACCAGAGCCCTATTCCCTATATATAGGGCACAACTGTTGACCAGAGCCCTATTCCTATATAGGGCACGACTGTTGACCAGAGCCCTATTCCCTATATATAGGGCACGACTGTTGACCCGAGCCCTATTCCTATATATAGGGCACTACTTCTGACCAGAGCCCTATTCCCTATATAGGGCACTACTTTAGACCAGAGCCCTATTCCCTATATAGGGCACGACTGTTGACCAGAGCCCTATTCCCTATATATAGGGCACGACTGTTGACCAGAGCCCTATTCCCTATATAGGGCACGACTGTTGACCAGAGCCCTATTCCCTATATAGGGCACGACTGTTGACCAGAGCCCTATTCCCTATATATAGGGCACGACTGTTGACCAGAGCCCTATTCCCTATATAGGGCACGACTGTTGACCAGAGCCCTATTCCCTATATAGGGCACGACTGTTGACCAGAGCCCTATTCCCTATATAGGGCACGACTGTTGACCAGAGCCCTATTCCCTATATATAGGGCACGACTGTTGACCCGAGCCCTATTCCCTATATAGGGCACGACTGTTGACCAGAGCCCTATTCCCTATATAGGGCACGACTGTTGACCAGAGCCCTATTCCCTATATAGGGCACAACTGTTGACCAGAGCCCTATTCCCTATATATAGGGCACGACTGTTGACCCGAGCCCTATTCCCTATATATAGGGCACTACTTCTGACCAGAGCCCTATTCCCTATATAGGGCACTACTTTAGACCAGAGCCCTATTCCCTATATAGGGCACGACTGTTGACCAGAGCCCTATTCCCTATATATAGGGCACGACTGTTGACCAGAGCCCTATTCCCTATATAGGGCACGACTGTTGACCAGAGCCCTATTCCCTATATAGGGCACGACTGTTGACCAGAGCCCTATTCCTATATATAGGGCACGACTGTTGACCAGAGCCCTATTCCCTATATAGGGCACGACTGTTGACCAGAGCCCTATTCCCTATATAGGGCACAACTGTTGACCAGAGCCCTATTCCCTATATAGGGCACGACTGTTGACCAGAGCCCTATTCCCTATATAGGGCACGACTGTTGACCAGAGCCCTATTCCCTATATAGGGCACAACTGTTGACCAGAGCCCTATTCCCTATATAGGGCACGACTGTTGACCAGAGCCCTATTCCCTATATATAGGGCACGACTGTTGACCAGAGCCCTATTCCCTATATAGGGCACGACTGTTGACCAGAGCCCTATTCCTATATAGGGCACGACTGTTGACCAGAGCCCTATTCCCTATATATAGGGCACGACTGTTGACCAGAGCCCTATTCCCTATATATAGGGCACTACTTCTGACCAGAGCCCTATTCCCTATATAGGGCACGACTGTTGACCAGAGCCCTATTCCCTATAGGGCACGACTGTTGACCAGAGCCCTATTCCCTATATATAGGGCACGACTGTTGACCAGAGCCCTATTCCCTATATAGGGCACGACTGTTGACCAGAGCCCTATTCCCTATATAGGGCACGACTGTTGACCAGAGCCCTATTCCCTATATATAGGGCACGGCTGTTGACCAGAGCCCTATTCCCTATATAGGGCACGACTGTTGACCAGAGCCCTATTCCCTATATAGGGCACAACTGTTGACCAGAGCCCTATTCCTATATAGGGCACGACTGTTGACCAGAGCCCTATTCCCTATATAGGGCACAACTGTTGACCAGAGCCCTATTCCCTATATAGGGCACAACTGTTGACCGAGCCCTATTCCCTATATATAGGGCACTACTTCTGACCAGAGCCCTATTCCCTATATAGGGCACTACTTTAGACCAGAGCCCTATTCCCTATATAGGGCACGACTGTTGACCAGAGCCCTATTCCCTATATATAGGGCACGACTGTTGACCAGAGCCCTATTCCCTATATAGGGCACGACTGTTGACCAGAGCCCTATTCCCTATATAGGGCACGACTGTTGACCAGAGCCCTATTCCCTATATATAGGGCACGACTGTTGACCCGAGCCCTATTCCCTATATAGGGCACAGAGACTGTTGACCAGAGCCCTATTCCCTATATATAGGGCACGACTGTTGACCAGAGCCCTATTCCCTATATATAGGGCACGGCTGTTGACCCGAGCCCTATTCCCTATATAGGGCACGACTGTTGACCAGAGCCCTATTCCCTATATATAGGGCACAACTGTTGACCAGAGCCCTATTCCCTATATAGGGCACGACTGTTGACCAGAGCCCTATTCCCTATATAGGGCACAACTGTTGACCAGAGCCCTATTCCCTATATAGGGCACGACTGTTGACCAGAGCCCTATTCCCTATATATAGGGCACTACTTCTGACCAGAGCCCTATTCCCTATATAGGGCACTACTTTAGACCAGAGCCCTATTCCCTATATAGGGCACGACTGTTGACCAGAGCCCTATTCCCTATATAGGGCACGACTGTTGACCAGAGCCCTATTCCCTATATAGGGCACGACTGTTGACCAGAGCCCTATTCCCTATATAGGGCACGACTGTTGACCAGAGCCCTATTCCCTATATAGGGCACGACTGTTGACCAGAGCCCTATTCCCTATATATAGGGCACGACTGTTGACCAGAGCCCTATTCCCTATATATAGGGCACGACTGTTGATCCGAGCCCTATTCCCTATATAGGGCACGACTGTTGATCCGAGCCCTATTCCCTATATAGGGCACGACTGTTGACCAGAGCCCTATTCCTATATATAGGGCACGACTGTTGACCAGAGCCCTATTCCCTATATAGGGCACGACTGTTGACCAGAGCCCTATTCCCTATATAGGGCACGACTGTTGACCAGAGCCCTATTCCTATATAGGGCACGACTGTTGACCAGAGCCCTATTCCCTATATATAGGGCACTACTTTGACCAGAGCCCTATTCCCTATATAGGGCACTACTTTGACCAGAGCCCTATTCCCTATATAGGGCACGACTGTTGACCAGAGCCCTATTCCCTATATAGGGCACGACTGTTGACCAGAGCCCTATTCCCTATATATAGGGCACGACTGTTGACCAGAGCCCTATTCCCTATATAGGGCACGACTGTTGACCAGAGCCCTATTCCCTATATATAGGGCACGACTGTTGACCAGAGCCCTATTCCCTATATATAGGGCACGACTGTTGACCAGAGCCCTATTCCTATATATATAGGGCACGACTGTTGACCAGAGCCCTATTCCCTATATAGGGCACGACTGTTGACCAGAGCCCTATTCCCTATATAGGGCACGACTGTTGACCAGAGCCCTATTCCCTATATAGGCACGACTGTTGACCAGAGCCCTATTCCCTATATAGGGCACTACTGTTGACCAGAGCCCTATTCCCTATATAGGGCACGACTTACTTTGACCAGAGCCCTATTCCCTATATAGGCACGACTGTTGACCAGAGCCCTATTCCCTATATATAGGGCACGACTGTTGACCAGAGCCCTATTCCCTATATATAGGGCACGACTGTTGACCAGAGCCCTATTCCCTATATAGGGCACGACTGTTGACCAGAGCCCTATTCCTATATAGGGCACGACTGTTGACCAGAGCCCTATTCCCTATATATAGGGCACGACTGTTGACCAGAGCCCTATTCCCTATATAGGGCACTACTTTGACCAGAGCCCTATTCCCTATATAGGGCACTACTTTAGACCAGAGCCCTATTCCCTAGATAGTGCACTACTTTAGACCAGAGCCCTATTCCCTATATAGGGCACTACTTTAGACCAGAGCCCTATTCCCTATATAGGGCACTACTTTAGACCAGAGCCCTATTCCCTATATAGGGCACTACTTTAGACCAGAGCCCTATTCCCTAGATAGTGCACTACTTTAGACCAGAGCCCTATTCCCATAATGTTATAATGAGGCACTACTTTAGACCAGAGCCCTATTCCCTATTCCCAATGTTATATAGTGCACTACTTTAGACCAGAGCCCTATTCCCATAATGTTATAATGAGCAGCCCACTACTTTAGACCAGAGCCCTATTCCCTGTGATGGTCTCTCCTCATAATGTTATAATGAGCAGCCCACCTCCTGTGTTAGACACTACTGCTGTTTGATATTTTATTTAAGCAGCTCTTAGATCTCCCATGTAACGCTCTAGGAGGAGATGCCTGCCATGTCTATCACCAAGTAATACAGCACGCCTGCTACCAGCCGATGGTCTGATCCAGAACAGAGAGGAGGAAGGTGGAGGGGGGGGGGGAGGCATGGATTTGATAGCCTTTGCCCTGACGTTGCTTATTAATTTTAATGAATACAATTGTATCCTTCAAAGACAGCAGATGGGCACCATACCAGGTGAACGCTCAGCCTTATCCAACCGGGTGAACGCTCAGCCTTATCCAACCAGGTGAACGCTCAGCCTTAACCAACCGGGCGAACGCTCAGCCTTAACCAACCGGGCGAACGCTCAGCCTTAACCAACCGGGCGAACGCTCAGCCTTATCCAACCGGGCGAACGCTCAGCCTTATCCAACCGGGCGAACGCTCAGCCTTATCCAATCGGGCGAACGCTCAGCCTTATCCGACCGGGCGAACGCTCAGCCGTGTCCGACCGGGCGAACGCTGAGCCTTGTCCGACCGGGGGAAGGCTGAGCCTTGTCCGACCGGGGGAAGGCTGAGCCTTGTCCGACCGGGGGAAGGCTGAGCCTTGTCCGACCGGGGGAAGGCTGAGCCTTGTCCGACCCGGGAAGGCTGAGCCTTGTCCGGCCGGGGAAGGCTGAGCCTTGTCCGACCGGGTGAAGGCTGAGCCTTGTCCGACCGGGTGAAGGCTGAGCCTTGTCCGACCGGGTGAAGGCTGAGCCTTGTCCGACCGGGTGAAGAGCTGAGCCTTGTCCGACCGGGTGAAGGCTGAGCCTTGTCCGACGGGTGAAGGCTGAGCCTTGTCCGACCGGGTGAAGGCTGAGCCTTGTCCGACCGGGTGAAGGCTGAGCCTTGTCCGACCGGGTGAAGGCTGAGCCTTGTCCGACCGGGTGAAGGCTGAGCCTTGTCCGACCGGGTGAAGGCTGAGCCTTGTCCGACCGGGTGAAGGCTGAGCCTTGTCCGACCGGGTGAAGGCTGAGCCTTGTCCGACCGGGTGAAGGCTGAGCCTTGTCCAACCCGGGTGAAGGCTGAGCCTTGTCCAACCGGGCGGCCGCGTAGCCTTAACTGCATGATAATGTGAAAAGGGTATACCACTCACCTATAACCTATTGTCCAGGACCGCTTATAGGGATACAGGGTTGTGGGTGGAAAGTGGGGATTGGAGAGAGATGAGATGGAGGGCAGTGGGTTGGGAGTAGTTAGATGGTGGGTGGTGGGTTGGGAGTAGTTAGATGGAGAGCAGTGGGTTGGGAGTAGTTAGATGGAGGGAGAGATGAGATGGAGGGCAGTGGGTTGGGAGTAGTTAGATGGGGGGAGAGATGAGATGGAGGGCAGTGGGTTGGGAGTAGTTAGATGGAGGGCAGTGGGTTGGGAGTAGTTAGATGGAGGGCAGTGGGTTGGGAGTAGTTGGATGGAGGGCAGTGGGTTGGGAGTAGTTAGATGGAGGGAGAGATGAGATGGAGGGCAGTGGGTCGGGAGTAGTTAGATGGAGGGCAGTGGGTTGGGAGTAGTTAGATGGGGGGAGAGATGAGATGGAGGGCAGTGGGTTGGGAGTAGTTAGATGGGGGAGAGATGAGATGCAAGGCAGTGGGTTGGGAGTAGTTAGATGGAGGAGAGCAGTGGGAGGATGTTAGATGGAGGGCAGTGGGTTGGGAGCTTAGTTAGATGGGGGGGAGAGATGAGATGGAGGGCAGTGGTAGTTAGATGAGAGGCAGTTAGATGGAGGGAGAGATGAGATGGAGGGCAGTGGGTTGGGAGTAGTTAGATGGAGGCAGAGAGATGAGATGAGATGGAGGGCAGTGGCTTGGGAGTAGTTAGATGGGGGAGAGATGAGATGGAGGGCAGTGGGTTGGGAGTAGTTAGATGGAGGGAGAGATGAGATGGAGGGCAGTGGGTTAGGAGTAGTTAGATGGAGGGAGAGATGAGATGAGATGGAGGGCAGTGGTTGGGAGTAGTTAGATGGGGGAGGATGAGATGGAGAGGTTGAGATGGAGGGCAGTGGGTTGGGAGTAGTTAGATGGAGGGCAGTGGGTTGGGAGTAGTTAGATGGAGGGCAGTAGTTAGATGGGTTGGAGTAGTTAGATGGAGGGCAGTGGGTTGGGAGTAGTTAGATGGAGGGCAGTGGGTTGGGAGTAGTTAGATGGAGGGAGAGATGAGATGGAGGGCAGTGGGTTGGGAGAGGGCAGTGGGTTGGGAGTGAAATGGAGGGCAGTGGGTTGGGAGTAGTTAGATGGAGGGCAGTGGGTTGGGAGTAGTTAGATGGAGGGCAGTGGGTTGGGAGTAGTTAGTTAGAGAGATGGAGGGCAGTGGGTTGGGAAATGGAGGGCAGTGGGTTGGGAGTAGTTAGATGGAGGGCAGTGGGTTGGGGTAGTTAGATGGAGGGTGGGTTAGTTAGATGGAGGGCAGTGGGTTGGGAGTAGTTAGATGGAGGGCAGTGGGTTGGGAGTAGTTAAATGGAGGGCAGTGGGTTGGGAGTAGTTAGATGGAGGGCAGTGGGTTAGGAGTAGTTAGATGGAGGGCAGTGGGTTGGGAGTAGTTAGATGGAGGGCAGTGGGTTGGGAGGGTAGTTAGATGGAGGGCAGTGGGTTGGGAGTAGTTAGATGGAGGGCAGTGGGTTGGGAGAGTTAGATGGAGGGCAGTGGGTTGGGTTGGGAGTAGTTAGATGGAGGGCAGTGGGTTGGGAGTAGTTAGATGGAGGGCAGTGGGTTGGGTTGGGAGTAGTTAGATGGAGGGCAGTGGGTTGGGAGTAGTTAGATGGAGGGCAGTGGGTTGGGAGAGATGAGATGGAGGGCAGTGGGTTGGGAGTAGTTAGATGGAGGGCAGTGGGTTGGGAGTAGTTAGATGGGGGAGAGATGAGATGGAGGGCAGTGGGTTGGGAGTAGTTAGATGGAGGGCAGTGGGTTAGGAGTAGTTAGATGGAGGGCAGTGGGTTAGAGTAGTTAGATGGCAGTGGGAGAGTAGTTAGATGGAGGGCAGTGGGTTGGGAGTAGTTAGATGGAGGGCAGTGGGTTAGGAGTAGTTAGATGGAGGGAGAGATGAGATGGAGGGCAGTGGGTTGGGAGATGATGGAGGGCAGTGGTTGGGAGTAGTTAGATGGAGGGCAGTGGGTTAGGAGTAGTTAGATGGAGGGAGAGATGAGATGAGATGGAGGGCAGTGGCTTGGGAGTAGTTAGATGGGGGGAGAGATGAGATGGAGGGCAGTGGGTTGGGAGTAGTTAGATGGAGGGCAGTGGGTTAGGAGTAGTTAGATGGAGGGCAGTGGGTTAGGAGTAGTTAGATGGAGGGCAGTGGGTTAGGAGTAGTTAGATGGAGGGCAGTGGGTTGGGAGTAGTTAGATGGAGGGCAGTGGGTTGGGAGTAGTTAGATGGAGGGAGAGATGAGATGGAGGGCAGTGGGTTGGGAGTAGTTAAATGGAGGGCAGTGGGTTGGGAGTAGTTAGATGGAGGGCAGTGGGTTGGGAGTAGTTAGATGGAGGGCAGTGGGTTGGGAGTAGTTAGATGGAGGGCAGTGGGTTGGGAGTAGTTAGATGGAGGGCAGTGGGTTGGGAGTAGTTAAATGGAGGGCAGTGGGTTAGGAGTAGTTAGATGGAGGGCAGTGGGTTAGGAGTAGTTAGATGGAGGGCAGTGGGTTAGGAGTAGTTAGATGGAGGGCAGTGGGTTGGGAGTAGTTAAATGGAGGGCAGTGGGTTGGGAGTAGTTAGATGGAGGGCAGTGGGTTGGGAGTAGTTAGATGGAGGGCAGTGGGTTGGGAGTAGTTAGATGGAGGGCAGTGGGTTGGGAGTAGTTAGATGGAGGGCAGTGGGTTGGGAGTAGTTAGATGGATGGGTTGGGAGTAGTTAGATGGAGGGCAGTGGGTTGGGAGTAGTTAGATGGAGGGCAGTGGGTTGGGAGTAGTTAGATGGAGGGAGAGATGAGATGGAGGGCAGTGGGTTGGGAGTAGTTAGATGGAGGGCAGTGGGTTAGGAGTAGTTAGATGGAGGGCAGTGGGTTGGGAGTAGTTAGATGGAGGGCAGTGGGTTGGGAGTAGTTAGATGGAGGGCAGTGGGTTGGGAGTAGTTAGATGGAGGGAGAGATGAGATGGAGGGCAGTGGGTTGGGAGTAGTTAGATGGAGGGCAGTGGGTTAGGAGTAGTTAGATGGAGGGCAGTGGGAGGATGTTAGATGGAGGGCAGTGGGTTGGGAGTAGTTAGATGGAGGGCAGTGGGTTGGGAGTAGTTAGATGGAGGGCAGTGGGTTGGGAGTAGTTAGATGGAGGGAGGGAGATGAGATGAGATGGAGGGCAGTGGGTTGGGGTAGTTAGATGGAGGGCAGTGGGTTGGGAGTAGTTAGATGGAGGGCAGTGGGTTGGGAGTAGTTAGATGGAGGGCAGTGGGTTGGGAGTAGTTAGATGGAGGGCAGTGGGTTGGGAGTAGTTAGATGGAGGGCAGTGGGTTGGGAGTAGTTAGATGGAGGGCAGTGGGTTGGGAGATTAGATGGAGGGCAGTGGGTTGGGAGTAGTTAGATGGAGGGCAGTGGGTTGGGAGTAGTTAGATGGAGGGCAGTGGGTTGGGAGTAGTTAGATGGAGGGCAGTGGGTTGGGAGTAGTTAGATGGAGGGCAGTGGGTTGGGAGTAGTTAGATGGAGGGCAGTGGGTTAGGAGTAGTTAGATGGAGGGCAGTGGGTTGGGGAGTTAGATGGAGGGCAGTGGGTTAGATAGATGGAGGGCAGTGGGTTGGGAGTAGTTAGATGGAGGGCAGTGGGTTGGGAGTAGTTAGATGGAGGGAGAGATGAGATGGAGGGCAGTGGGTTGGGAGTAGTTAGATGGAGGGAGAGATGAGATGGAGGGCAGTGGGTTGGGAGTAGTTAGATGGAGGGCAGTGGGTTGGGAGTAGTTAGATGGAGGGCAGTGGGTTGGGAGTAGTTAGATGGAGGGCAGTGGGTTGGGAGTAGTTAGATGGAGGGCAGTGGGTTAGGAGTAGTTAGATGGAGGGCAGTGGGTTGGGAGTAGTTAGATGGAGGGCAGTGGGTTGGGAGTAGTTAGATGGAGGGCAGTGGGTTGGGAGTAGTTAGATGGAGGGCAGTGGGTTGGGAGTAGTTAGATGGAGGGCAGTGGGTTGGGAGTAGTTAGATGGAGGGCAGTGGGTTGGGGAGTAGTTAGATGGAGGGCAGTGGGTTGGGAGTAGTTAGATGGAGAGGCAGTGGAGGGGGTTTGGGTAGTTAGATGGTAGTTAGATGGAGGGCAGTGGGTTGGGAGGTTAGATGGAGGGCAGTGGGTTAGAGTTGTTAGATGGAGGGCAGTGGGTTGGGAGTAGTTAGATGGAGGGCAGTGGGAGATGAGATGGAGGGCAGTGGGTTGGGGGTAGTTAGATGGAGGCAGTGGGTTAGGATGGAGGGCAGTGGGTTGGGAGTAGTTAGATGGAGGGCAGTGGGTTGGGAGTAGTTAGATGGAGGGCAGTGGGTTGGGGTTGGGAGTAGTTAGATGGAGGGCAGTGGGTTGGGAGTAGTTAGATGGAGGGCAGTGGGTTGGGAGGAGTTAGATGGAGGGAGAGATTAGATGGAGGGCAGTGGGTTGGGAGTTAGTTAGATGAGATGGGCAGTGGGTTGGGAGTAGTTAGATGGGTTGGGAGTAGTTAGATGGAGGGCAGTGGGTTAGGAGTAGTTAGATGGAGGGCAGTGGGTTGGGAGTAGTTAGATGGAGGGCAGTGGGTTGGGAGTAGTTAGATGGAGGGCAGTGGGTTGGGAGTAGTTAGATGGAGGGCAGTGGGTTGGGAGTAGTTAGATGGAGGGCAGTGGGTTGGGAGTAGTTAGATGGAGGGCAGTGGGTTGGGAGTAGTTAGATGGAGGGCAGTGGGTTGGGAGTTAGTTAGATGGAGGGCAGTGGGTTGGTAGTTAGATGGAGGCAGTGGGTTTAGATGGAGGGCAGTGGGTTAGGAGTAGTTAGATGGAGGGCAGTGGGTTAGGAGTAGTTAGATGGAGGGCAGTGGGTTGGGAGTAGTTAGATGGAGGAGAGATGCAGTGGGTTGGGAGTAGTTAGATGGAGGGCAGGGGTTGGGGAGTAGTTAGATGGAGGGCAGTGGGTTGGGAGTAGTTAGATGGAGGGCAGTGGGTTGGGAGTAGTTAGATGGAGGGAGTGGAGGTTAGTTAGATGGAGGGCAGTGGGTTGGGAGTAGTTAGATGGAGGGCAGTTGGGTTGAGGAGTAGTTAGATGGAGGGCAGTGGGTTGGGAGTAGTTAGATGGAGGGCAGTGGGTTAGGGAGTAGTTAGATGGAGGGGTTGAGAGATTAGATGGAGGGCAGTGGGTTGGGAGTAGTTGAGATGGAGGGCAGTGGGTTGGGAGAGATGGAGGGCATGGATGGAGGGCAGTGGGTTGGGAGTAGTTAGATGGAGGGCAGGGAGATGATGAGATGGAGGGCAGTGGGTTGGGAGTAGTTAGATGGAGGGCAGAGATGAGATGGAGGGCAGTGGGTTGGGAGTAGTTAGATGGAGGGCAGTGGGTTGGGGAGTAGTTAGATGGAGGGCAGTGGGTTAGGAGTAGTTAGATGGAGGGAGAGGTAGTTAGATGGAGGGCAGTGGGTTGGGAGTAGTTAGATGGAGGGCAGTGGGTTGGGAGTAGTTAGATGGAGTTAGATGGATGGAGGCAGTGGGTTGGGATGTAGTTAGATGGAGGGCAGTGGGTTGGGAGTAGTTAGATGGAGGGCAGTGGGTTGGGAGTAGTTAGATGGAGGGCAGTGGGTTGGGAGTAGTTAGATGGAGGGCAGTGGGTTGGGAGTAGTTAGATGGAGGGCAGTGGGTTGGGAGTAGTTAGATGGAGGGCAGTGGGTTGGGAGTAGTTAGATGGAGGGAGAGATGAGATGGAGGGCAGTGGGTTGGGAGTAGTTAGATGGAGGGCAGTGGGTTGGGAGTAGTTAGATGGAGGGCAGTGGGTTGGGAGTAGATGGAGGCAGTAGTTAGATGGAGGGCAGTGGGTTGGGAGTAGTTAGATGGAGGGCAGTGGGTTGGGAGTAGTTAGATGGAGGGCAGTGGGTTAGGAGTAGTTAGATGGAGGGCAGTGGGTTGGGAGTAGTTAGATGGAGGGCAGTGGGTTAGAGTAGTTAGATGGAGGGCAGTGGGTTGGGAGTAGTTAGATGGAGGGCAGTGGGTTGGGAGTAGTTAGATGGAGGGCAGTGGTAGTTGGGAGTAGTTAGATGGAGGGCAGTGGGTTGGGAGTAGTTAGATGGAGGGCAGTGGGTTGGGAGTAGTTAGATGGAGGGCAGTGGGTTGGGGGTTGGGGAGTAGTTAGATGGAGGGCAGTGGGTTGGGAGTAGTTAGATGGAGGGAGGGAGATGAGATGGAGGCAGTGGGTTGGGAGTAGTTAGATGGAGGGCAGTGGGTTGGGAGTAGTTAGATGGAGGGATGGAGATGGGCAGTGGCTTGTAGTTAGTTGGGGAGATGAGATGGAGGGCAGTGGGTTGGGGTAGTTGGATGGAGGGCAGTGGGTTGTTAGATGGAGGGCAGTGGGTTGGGAGTAGTTAGATGGAGGGAGATGGAGGGCAGGGTTGGGAGTAGTTAGATGGAGGGCAGTGGGGGTTGGAGGGAGTAGTTAGATGGAGGGCAGTGGGTTGGGGAGTAGTTAGATGGATGGAGGCAGTGGGTTGGGAGTAGTTAGATGGAGGGCAGTGGGTTGGGAGTAGTTATGGATGGGGTAGTTAGATGGAGGGCAGTGGGTTGGGAGTAGTTAGATGGAGGGCAGTGGGTTGGGAGTAGTTAGATGGAGGGCAGTGGGTTAGGAGTAGTTAGATGGAGGGCAGTGGGTTGGGAGTAGTTAGATGGAGGGCAGTGGGTTGGGAGTAGTTAGATGGAGGGCAGTGGGTTGGGTAGTTAGATAGTTAAATGGAGGGCAGTGGGTTGGGAGTAGTTATGGAGGCATGGGAGTTAGGCAGTGGGTTGGGAGTAGTTAGATGGAGGGCAGTGGGTTGGGAAGTAGTTAGATGGAGGGCAGTGGGTTGGGAGTATTGGTTGGAGTAGTTAGATGGAGGGCAGTGGGTTGGGAGTAGTTAGATGGAGGGCAGTGGGTTGGGAGTAGTTAGATGGAGGGAGAGATGAGATGGATGGGCAGTGGGTTGGGAGTAGTTATGGAGAGATGAGATGGAGTGGGTTGGGGAGGATGGAGGGTGGGTTGGGAGTAGTTAGATGGAGGGCAGTGGGTTGGGATAGTTAGATGGAGGGCAGTGGGTTGGGAGTAGTTAGATGGGGGAGGATGGAGGGCAGTGGGTTGGGTAGTTAGATGGAGGGCAGTGGGTTGGGAGTAGTTAGATGGAGGGCAGTGGGTTAGGAGTAGTTAGATGGGTTAGGAGTAGTTAGATGGAGGGCAGTGGGTTGGGAGTAGTTAGATGGAGGGAGTGGAGAGATGAGATGGAGGGCAGTGGGTTGGGAGTAGTTAGATGGAGGGCAGTGGGTTGGGAGTAGTTAGATGGAGGGCAGTGGGTTGGGAGTAGTTAGATGGAGGGCAGTGGGTTGGGAGTAGTTAGATGGGAGATGGAGGGCAGTGGTTAGATTGGGGGAGTAGTTAGATGGAGGGTTAGAGATGAGATGGAGGGCAGTGGGTTGGGAGTAGTTAGATGGAGGGCAGTGGGTTGGGAGTAGTTAGATGGAGTTAGGGCAGTGGGTTGGGAGTAGTTAGATGGAGGGCAGTGGGTTAGGAGTAGTTAGATGGAGGGCAGTGGGTTGGGAGTAGTTAGATGGAGGGCAGTGGGTTGTTAGATGAGTAGTTAGATGGAGGGCAGTGGGTTGGGATGTTAGATGGAGGGCAGTGGGTTAGGATAGTTAGATGGAGTGGGTTGGGAGTAGTTAAATGGAGGGCAGTGGGTTGGGAGTAGTTAGATGGAGGGCAGTGGGTTGGGAGTAGTTAGATGGAGGGCAGTGGGTTGGGAGTAGTTAGATGGAGGGCAGTGGGTTGGGGAGTAGTTAGATGGAGGGCAGTGGGTTGGGAGTAGTTAGATAGAGTTAGAGGGCAGTGGGTTGGGAGGTTAGATGGAGGGAGAGATGAGATGGAGGGCAGTGGGTTGGGAGTAGTTAGATGGAGGGCAGTGGGTTGGGAGTAGTTAGATGGAGGGCAGTGGGTTGGGAGTAGTTAGATGGAGGGCAGAGATGAGATGGAGGGCAGTGGGTTGGGAGTAGTTAGATGGAGGGCAGTGGGTTGGGAGTAGTTAGATGGAGGGCAGTGGGTTGGGAGTAGTTAGATGGAGGGCAGTGGGTTGGGAGTAGTTAGATGGAGGGCAGTGGGTTGGGAGTAGTTAGATGGAGGGCAGTGGGTTGGGAGTAGTTAGATGGAGGGCAGTTGGGTTGGAGGGCAGGTAGTTAGATGGAGGGCAGTGGGTTAGAGATGAGATGGAGGGCAGTGGGTTGGGAGTAGTTAGATGGAGGGAGAGATAGATGGAGGGCAGTGGGTTGGGAGTAGTTAGATGGAGGGCAGTGAGTTGGGAGATGGAGGGCAGTGGGTGGGAGTAGTTAGATGGAGTGGGTTAGTTAGATGGAGGGCAGTGGGTTGGGAGTAGTTAGATGGAGGGCAGTGGGTTAGGATGGTAGTTGGGAGTAGTTAGATGGAGGGCAGTGGGTTGGGAGTAGTTAGATGGGAGGAGAGATGAGATGGAGGGCAGTGGGTTGGGAGTAGTTAGATGGAGGGCAGTGGGTTGGGAGTAGTTAGATGGAGGGCAGTGGGTTGGGAGTAGTTAGATGGATGGGTTAGTGGCAGGGGAGTAGTTAGATGGAGGGCAGTGGGTTGGGGAGTAGTTAGATGGAGGGCAGTGGGTTGGGAGTAGTTAGATGGAGGGCAGTGGGTTGGGAAGTAGTTAGATGGAGGGCAGTGGGTTGGGAGTAGTTAGATGGAGGGAGAGATGAGATGGAGGGCAGTGGGTTGGGAGTAGTTAGATGGAGGGCAGTGGAGGGCAGTGGGTTGGGAGTAGTTAGATGGAGGGCAGTGGGTTGGGAGTAGTTAGATGGAGGGCAGTGGGTTGGGAGTAGTTAGATGGAGGGCAGTGGGTTGGGGTTGGAGGGCAGTTGGGAGTTAGATGGAGGGCAGTGGGTTGGGAGTAGTTAGATGGAGGGCAGTGGGTTGGGAGTAGTTAGATGGAGGGCAGTGGGTTGGGAGTAGTTAGATGGAGGGCAGTGGGTTGGGAGTAGTTAGATGGAGGGCAGTGGGTTGGGAGTAGTTAGATGGAGGGAGGGTTGGGAGTAGTTAGATGGAGGGCAGTGGGTTGGGAGTAGTTTAGATGAGATGGAGGGCAGTGGGTTAGGAGTAGTTAGATGGAGGGCAGTGGGTTGGGAGGTTAGATGGAGGGCAGTGGGTTGGGAGTAGTTAGGAGGGAGAGATGAGATGGAGGGCAGTGGGTTGGGAGTAGTTAGATGGAGGGAGAGATGAGATGGAGGGCAGTGGGTTAGGGAGTAGTTAGATGGAGGGCAGTGGGTTGGGAGTAGTTAGATGGAGGGCAGTGGGTTGGGAGTAGTTAGATGGAGGGAGGAGATAGATGGAGGGCAGTGGGGTTGGGAGTAGTTAGATGGAGGGCAGTGGGTTGGGAGTAGTTAGATGGAGGGCAGTGGGTTGGGAGTAGTTAGATGGAGGGCAGTGGGTTGGGAGTAGTTAGATGGAGGGCAGTTGGGTTAGATGGAGGGAGGGTTGGGATAGTTAGATGGAGGGCAGTGGGGTGGGAGGAGTTAGATGGAGGGCAGTGGGTTGGGAGTGGAGGGAGGAGTTAGATGGAGGGCAGTGGGTTGGGAGGAGTTAGATGGAGGGCAGTGGGTTGGGAGTTAGTTAGATGGAGGGCAGTGGGTTGGGAGTAGTTAGATGGCAGTGGGGGAGAGATGAGATGGAGGGCAGTGGGTTGGGAGTAGTTAGATGGAGGGCAGTGGGTTGGGAGTAGTTAGATGGAGGGCAGTGGGTTGGGAGTAGTTAGATGGAGGGCAGTGGGTTGGGAGTAGTTAGATGGAGGGAGAGATGAGATGGAGGGCAGTGGGTTGGGAGTAGTTAGATGGAGGGAAAGGGGAGTAATGAGGAAAGCTTGTATCTTCTGAGATCTGAGCCCATGAAGAATGCAGGTGTTTAATTAGCTGGGTAATTACCAGGTGGAGAAGGGTGCTAATTTATTTACACGTTGGTACTATATTTAGACTGCCGTCTTGATGAGGGAGAGACTGGAGATAACACACTACAGTCAGGTTGGACGGACCTAGCTGTGTACACATTAACATAACTATTAACAGTAGTTTACTGTATCTAGAGTAACGGTATGGAACATTTACAGTAGAATGACTATTAACAGTTGTTTACAGTATCTAGAGTAATGGTATGGGTCATTTACAGTAACAGTAGGGACATGGGCCCATATACAGTAACAGTAGGTACATGGGCCCGTATACAGTAGGAACATGGGCCCGTATACAGTAACGGTAGGTACATGGGCCCGTATACAGTAACAGTAGGAACATGGGCCCGTATACAGTAACAGTAGGAACATGGGCCCGTATACAGTAGGAACATGGGCCCGTATACAGTAACAGTAGGAACATGGGCCCGTATACAGTAACAGTAGGAACATGGGCCCGTATACAGTAACAGTAGGAACATGGGCCCGTATACAGTAACAGTAGGTACATGGGCCCGTATACAGTAACAGTAGGAACATGTGCCCGTATACAGTAACAGTAGGAACATGGGCCCGTATACAGTAACAGTAGGAACATGGGCCCGTATACAGTAACAGTGGGAACATGGGCCCGTATACAGTAACAGTAGGAACATGGGCCCGTATACAGTAACAGTGGGAACATGGGCCCGTATACCCGTATACAGTAACAGTGGGAACATGGGCCCGTATACAGTAACAGTAGGAACATGGGCCCGTATACAGTAACAGTGGGAACATGGGCCCGTATACAGTAACAGTTGGAACATGGGCCCGTATACAGTAACAGTAGGAACATGGGCCCGTATACAGTAACAGTGGGAACATGGGCCCGTATACAGTAACAGTAGGAACATGGGCCCGTATACAGTAACAGTAGGAACATGTGCCCGTATACAGTAACAGTAGGAACATGGGCCCGTATACAGTAACAGTGGGAACATGGGCCCGTATACCCGTATACAGTAACAGTGGGAACATGGGCCCGTATACAGTAACAGTAGGAACATGGGCCCGTATACAGTAACAGTGGGAACATGGGCCCGTATACAGTAACAGTTGGAACATGGGCCCGTATACCCGTATACAGTAACAGTGGGAACATGGGCCCGTATACAGTAACAGTAGGAACATGGGCCCGTATACAGTAACAGTGGGAACATGGGCCGTATACAGTAACAGTAGGAACATGGGCCCGTATACAGTAGGAACATGGGCCCGTATACAGTAGGAACATGGGCCCGTATACAGTAACAGTAGGAACATGGGCCCGTATACAGTAACAGTAGGAACATGGGCCCGTATACAGTAACGGTAGGTACATGGGCCCGTATACAGTAACAGTAGGACATGGGCCCGTATACAGTAACAGTAGGAACATGGGCCCGTATACAGTAGGAACATGGGCCCGTATACAGTAACAGTAGGAACATGGGCCCGTATACAGTAACAGTAGGAACATGGGCCCGTATACAGTAACAGTAGGAACATGGGCCCGTATACAGTAACAGTAGGAACATGGGCCCGTATACAGTAACAGTGGGAACATGGGCCCGTATACAGTAACAGTGGGAACATGGGCCCGTATACCCGTATACAGTAACAGTGGGAACATGGGCCCGTATACAGTAACAGTGGGAACATGGGCCCGTATACAGTAACAGTGGGAACATGGGCCCGTATACAGTAACAGTGGGAACATGGGCCCGTATACAGTAGGAGCATGGGTCCGTATACAGTAGGAACATGGGCCCGTATACAGTAGGAACATGGGCCCGTATACAGTAACAGTAGGAACATGGGCCCGTATACAGTAACAGTAGGACCATGGGCCCGTGTACAGTAACAGTAGGAACATGGGCCCGTGTACAGTAGGAACATGGGCCCGTGTACAGTAGGAACATGGGCCCGTGTACAGTAGGAACATGGGCCCGTGTACAGTAGGAACATGGGCCCGTGTACAGTAGGAACATGGGCCTGTGTACAGTAGGAACATGGGCCCGTGTACAGTAGGAACATGGGCCCGTGTACAGTAGGAACATGGGCCCGTGTACAGTAGGAACATGGGCCCGTGTACAGTAGGAACATGGGCCCGTGTACAGTAGGAACATGGGCCCGTGTACAGTAACAGTAGCACCCTAGAGTGTTTCTGCGGCCCCGTGGAAATCTAATTAACATGATGCAAAAAATCCCTATAAAACCCATCAGTTTCAGCCGGAGGTCTGTTTCTTTTGCATTGGAATGGTCTTAATCCCCCGATGTGGAACTTCCGCGGTGAAAGGTGGCGAAACTAGAGGGGTGTTTTGTCAGACCAGAAGACATCCCGAACATCGGTCTCCTCACTAAATTGTCTGCAGCGGTTTGGCCTATAAAACTAATATGACCTCTCTATGGAAGGATGACTCTCATCAACACCTACATGTTGTCCTCTAGGATGCCCACAGGCCTCATCAGACTCATCTAAAGGTCCCCGCTACCAGTTTAAAAAAGGAATGGAAGTATGAGGACAGTAATAAGGGGTTAAAGTCATGTAAGAAATATATATATATATTTTTTTACATCTCTGAGACTTCAGAACAAACGTGCTTTCATTTTACGAGGTGGACGAAGGCCAAATTCATTTTTTAATATATTTATACTTCAAGGGGTCTTAAAACTCCAAATCAAACAAGCCTGGCTTACACTGTGGAGCAGGGGTGGGAAATACCATTTCTCGGGGGTAATTGAGGTATTATGTAAATGTAGTTAAGGGTGAAGTGACTATGCATAGATAATAAACAACGAGTAGCAGCAGTAAGGGTGGGCCCATGGGCCCGTGTTTCCTCCGACACATTGGTGCGGCTGGCTTCTGGGTTGGATGGCGCTGTGTTAAGATGCATTCTGTATCTCTATAGTAACAGTATGGTGAGACACTGTTCTGTATCTCTATAGTAACAGTATGGTGAGACACCGTTCTGTATCTCTATATTAACTGTATGGTGAGACACCGTTCTGTATCTCTATAGTAACAGTAGGGTGAGACACTGTTCTGTATCTCTATATTAACAGTAGGGTGAGACACTGTTCTGTATCTCTATATTAACAGTAGGGTGAGACACCGTTCTGTATCTCTATATTAACAGTAGGGTGAGACACTGTTCTGTATCTCTATATTAACAGTATGGTGAGACACCGTTCTGTATCTCTATATTAACAGTATGGTGAGACACCGTTCTGTATCTCTATATTAACAGTAGGGTGAGACACTGTTCTGTATCTCTATATTAACAGTAGGGTGAGACACTGTTCTGTATCTCTATATTAACAGTATGGTGAGACACTGTTCTGTATCTCTATATTAACAGTAGGGTGAGACACTGTTCTGTATCTCTATATTAACAGTATGGTACATATAGACACAGAGAAACACATGCTTGGCAGTGTCTCTCTCCAGTGTGCTAGTACACTTCTGAGGTTGTTGTCTGTAGCATGTATATCAGTGATTCCATAGCGGGGTGGAGTGGGGCTGAGGTCAGGTTCTGGGTTTTAGTACGGGGTATGAAATCAGCAAAACACATTCTAACAGAACCTTATTAAAGTTTAACGTACTCTGGAGTAGTGGAGGGAGCGATGAGCTGGGGGGGTAAAGTCAGACCCAGTACAAAGGTCTGTACTGCAGTTCATTAACAATTTACAGTTCTCTATTACTCCTCTCTCTCCTCTCTCTCTCTCTGTCTCCTACCTCTCCTCCTCTCCTACCTCTCCTTCTCTCCTACCTCTCCTTCTCTCCTCCCTCTCCTTCACTCCTCTCTCTCCTCCCTCTCTTCTCTTCCTTCTGTCTCTCTCCTTCTCTCCTCTCTCCTTCTTCTCTCCTCTGTCCTCCCTCTCTCTCTCTCTCCTCCCTCTCCAGATCTCTCCTCCCTCTCCAGATCTCTCCTCCCTCTCCAGATCTCTCCTCCCTCTCTTCTCTCTCCCGCTCTCTCCTTCTCTCCCCATTTTCTCTCCCTCTTCCCTCTCCCCTCTCGCTCCTTCTCTCTCTCTAGCTCTCCTTCTCTCTCTCTCTCCTTCTCTCTCTCCTCTCCCTCTTCTCTCTCTCTCCTTCTTTTCCTCCCCTCTTTTCTCCCTCTCCTCTCTCTCTCCTCCCTCTCTCTCCTCTCTCTCTCTTCTCTCTCTCTCTCCTTCTTTCCCTCCCCCTCTTTTCTCTCTTTCCTTCTCCCCCACATGGGGCACCTTATAAGAATTCAAGCGGAGCCGTGCTGGTAAAAAATAAATAAATAATGTAATTGAGATTTATCTTGTAAGTGGGTGAGTCACCATGTGGTCCATAAATATACCACTGCCTGCCTGCCCCACACACCTGCCTGCCCTCTGACTGCCCCACAAACCTGCCTGCCCTCTGCCTGCCCCACACACCTGCCTGCCCTGTGCCTGCCCCACACACCTGCCTGCCCTGTGCCTGCCCCACACACCTGCCTGCCCTCTGCCTGCCCCACACACCTGCCTGCCCCACACACCTGCCTGCCCTGTGCCTGCCCCACACACCTGCCTGCCCTGTGCCTGCCCTGTGCCTGTCCTCTGCCTGCCCTGTGCCTGCCCCACACACCTGCCTGCCCTGTGCCTGTCCTCTGCCTGCCCCACACACCAGGGTTTCCATTAGGATAATGTGACACCGTTATAGGGCTGTGAATGGTGCACCGTTATAGGGCTGTGAATGGTGCACCGTTATAGGGCTGTGAATGGTGCACCGTTATAGGGCTGTGAATGGTGCACCGTTATAGGGCTGTGAATGGTACACCGTTATAGGGCTGTGAATGGTGCACCGTTATAGGGCTGTGAATGGTGCACCGTTACAGGGCTGTGAATGGTGCACCGTTACAGGGCTGTGAATGGTGCACCGTTACAGGGCTGTGAATGGTGCACCGTTACAGGGCTGTGAATGGTGCACCGTTACAGGGCTGTGAATGGTGCACCGTTACAGGGCTGTGAATGGTGCACCGTTACAGGGCTGTTGCGGTCATTACATTCTGTCAGCCGGTTATTGTCATGAATGTCAGTCTTACGGTAATTGACTGTTAAAGCATAAACGTGTTTAGTATCTCCAGGCCTACAAGCTCTTTAGAAGATCTGCTATAAAAAAAATGAAAAAACAGTTGAATAAATCAAATATAAACCATCATAATAAATCCATTATTTATTTTCGTCTAAAGAAACACTATGATGTGAAGAAAATGTATTTCAGAAGAACAGAATATGAGTTGTCCTGCTGTATGTTATCTGGTTATGGGCCATTCCATTAGGCTGTAGGCTTCTTCATTTAGCAGACTAGATAAGTTTATAAGTCCCCTGCCATTACTTTGTAGTTAGAAGAATATAACTGAATTGATCTGAATAAAATAGATAGGATATTTTTCCCGTTCTAGAGACCAGTGCGCGTATGAAGTGACTTATGTTAAATGTAAAAGTGATAATTTGAAACGTGTCCTATATGATCTATAGTTATTTGGCAACTTGACTTGTGAATGACAGAAGTCTTAGAAATCAGAACATACAGTTGATTAGGAAACATCTACAACCTTTTTCCTCACCAATCTACACGCAGTACTCCATAATAACAAAGCAAAAACAGGTTTTTAGACATTTTTGCAAAAAAAATGTTTAAACAGATCCTGTTTCCTTTGATCATCCTTGAGATGTTTCTACAACTTGATTGGAGTCCAACCTGTGATAAATTAATTTGATTGGACATGATTTAGAAAGCCACAGACCTGTCTATATAAGGTCCCACAGTTGACAGTGCATGTCAGAGCAAAAAAAACAGGATTGCACAGATCTGGGGGAAGTGTATCAAAAAATGTCAGCAAGCATTGAAGGTCCCCAAGAACACAGTGGCCTCCATCATTCTTAAATGGAAGAAGTTTGGAACCATCAAGACTCTTCCTAGAGCCGGCTGCCAGGCCACAGAGTTCCTCTGTGAAGATGGGGGAACCTTCCAGAAGGACAACCATCTCTGCAGCACTCCACCAATCAGACCTTCATGTAAGAGTAGCCAGACGGAATCCACTCCTCAGTAAAAGTCACATGACAGCCTGCTTGGAGTCTGCCAAAAGGCACCTAATGACTCTCAGACAATGAGTAACAAGATTATCTGGACTAATGAAATGAAGATTGAAGTCTTTGGCCTGAATGCCAAGTGTCACATCTGGAGGAAACCTGGCACCATCCCTACTGTGAAGAATAGTGGTGGCAGCATCACGCTGTGGGGATGTTTTTCAGCGGCAGGGACTGGGAGACTAGTCAGGATCGAGGGAAAGATGAACAGAGCAAAGTACAGAGAGATCCTTGATGAAAATCTGCTCCAGAGCGCTCAGAACCTCAGACTGGGGTGAAGGTTCACCTTCCAACAGGACAATGACCATAAGCACACAGCCAAGACAACGCAGGAGTGGCTTTGGGGATACATCTCTGAATGTCCTTGAGTGGCCCAGCCAGAGTCCGGACTTGAACCTGATCGAACATCTCTACAGAGACCTGAAAATAACTGTGCAGCGACGCTCCCCATCCAACCTGACAGAGCCTGAGAGGATCTGCAGAGAAGAATGGGAGAAGCTCCCCAAATACAGATGAGCCAAGCTTGTAGCGTCATACCCAAGAAGACTAGAGGCTGTGATCGCTGCTAAAGGTGGTTCAACAAAGTACTGAGTGAAGGGTCTGAATACTTACTGATGTAAATGTGATATTTAAGTTTTTACATTTGCAAACATTTCTAAAAACCTGTTTTTGCTTTGTCATTATGGGGTATTGTGATGTCATTATGGGGTATTGTGATGTCATTGGGTATTGTGATGTCATGGGGTATTGTGATGTCATGGGGTATTGTGATGTCATTATGGGGTATTGGGATGTCATTATGGGGTATTGGGATGTCATTATGGGGTATTGGGATGTCATTATGGGGTATTGTCATTATGGGGTATTGTGATGTCATTATGGGGTATTGTGATGTCATTGTGGGGTATTGGGATGTCATTGTGGGGTATTGGGATGTCATTATGAGGTATTGGGATGTCATTATGGGGTATTGTCATGTCATTATGGGGTATTGGGATGTCATTATGGGGTATTGGGATGTCATTATGGGGTATTGTGATGTCATTGTGGGGTATTGTGATGTCATTGTGGGGTATTGTGATGTCATTATGGGGTATTGTGATGTCATTGTGGGGTATTGTGATGTCATTATGGGGTATTGTGATGTCATTATGGGGTATTGTGATTATGGGGTATTGGGATGTCATTATGGGGTATTGGGATGTCATTATGGGGTATTGGGATGTCATTATGGGGTATTGGGATGTCATTATGGGGTATTGTGTGTAGATTGAGGAAAGTTATGGAACAAGTCAAGGGGTCTGAATACTTTCCGAAACCCTGTTTATAGGCTGCATGATGTGACTGTAGGCTATTGATTTGAGAAAGCCCTGTTTATAGGCAGCATGATGTGACTGTAGGCTATTGATGATTTGAGAAAGCCCTGTTTATAGGCAGCATGATGTGACTGTAGGCTATTGATTTGAGAAAGCCCTGTTTATAGGCAGCATGATGTGACTGTAGGCTATTGATTTGAGAAAGCCCTGTTTATAGGCTGCATGATGTGACTGTAGGCTATTGATGATTTGAGAAAGCCCTGTTTATAGGGAGCATGATGTGACTGTAGGCTTTTGATTTGAGAAAGCCCTGTTTATAGGGAGCATGATGTAACTGTAGGCTAATGATTTGAGAAAGCCCTGTTTATAGGCTGCATGATGTGACTGTAGGCTTTTGATGATTTGCGAAAGCCCTGTTTATAGGCAGCATGATGTAACTGTAGGCTAATGATTTGAGAAAGCCCTGTTTATAGGCAGCATGATGTGACTGTAGGCTTTTGATGATTTGAGAAAGCCCTGTTTACTGCACACGCTGTTCTCTCAAGTCATCATGTTTGTACTTCTCAATTCAATATTGACTTTACAAATATGTACAATTAGTTTCAAGTGAGAATAACCCGTTATGAAATGGAGGCAGGAAGTCGGGCAGGGAGGGAAAATACATGTGTTCCATATGCACTCCAATAGCGAATGGAGGTCATGACCCTGTTCCTGTAGCTACCCAGTACTCTGTATGCCTTGGGCTAACCAACCTTGTTCCTGTAGCTACCCAGTACTCTGTATGCCTTGGGCTAACCAACCTTGTTCCTGTAGCTACCCAGTACTCTGTATGCCTTGGGCAATCCAACCTTGTTCCTGTAGCTACCCAGTACTCTGTATGCCTTGGGTTATCCAATCCTGTAGCTACCCAGTACTCTGTATGCCTTGGGCTATCCAACCCTGTAGCTACCCAGTACTCTGTATGCCTTGGGCTACCCAACCCTGTTCCCGTAGCTACCCAGTACTCTGTATGCCTTGGGCTATCCAACCCTGTTCCTGTAGCTACCCAGTACTCTGTATGCCTTGGGCTATCCAACCTTGTTCCTGTAGCTACCCAGTACTCTGTATGCCTTGGGCTATCCAACCCTGTAGCTACCCAGTTCTCTGTATGCCTTGGGCTATCCAACCCTGTAGCTACCCAGTACTCTGTATGCCTTGGGCTATCCAACCCTGTAGCTACCCAGTACTCTGTATGCCTTGGGCTATCCAACCCTGTAGCTACCCAGTACTCTGTATGCCTTGGGCTATCCAACCCTGTAGCTACCCAGTACTCTGTATGCCTTGGGCTATCCAACCCTGTAGCTACCCAGTACTCTGTATGCCTTGGGCTATCCAACCCTGTAGCTACCCAGTACTCTGTATGCCTTGGGCTACCCAACCCTGTTCCCGTAGCTACCCAGTACTCTGTATGCCTTGGGCTATCCAACCCTGTTCCTGTAGCTACCCAGTACTCTGTATGCCTTGGGCTATCCAACCCTGTAGCTACCCAGTACTCTGTATGCCTTGGGCTATCCAACCTTGTTCCTGTAGCTACCCAGTACTCTGTATGCCTTGGGCTAACCAACCTTGTTCCTGTAGCTACCCAGTACTCTGTATGCCTTGGGCTAACCAACCTTGTTCCTGTAGCTACCCAGTACTCTGTATGCCTTGGGCTAACCAACCTTGTTCCTGTAGCTACCCAGTACTCTGTATGCCTTGGGCAATCCAACCTTGTTCCTGTAGCTACCCAGTACTCTGTATGCCTTGGGCAATCCAACCTTGTTCCTGTAGCTACCCAGTACTCTGTATGCCTTGGGTTATCCAACCCTGTAGCTACCCAGTACTCTGTATGCCTTGGGCTATCCAACCCTGTAGCTACCCAGTACTCTGTATGCCTTGGGCTATCCAACCCTGTAGCTACCCAGTACTCTGTATGCCTTGGGCTATCCAACCCTGTAGCTACCCAGTACTCTGTATGCCTTGGGCTATCCAACCCTGTAGCTACCCAGTACTCTGTATGCCTTGGGCTATCCAACCCTGTAGCTACCCAGTACTCTGTATGCCTTGGGCTACCCAACCCTGTTCCCGTAGCTACCCAGTACTCTGTATGCCTTGGGCTATCCAACCCTGTTCCTGTAGCTACCCAGTACTCTGTATGCCTTGGGCTATCCAACCCTGTAGCTACCCAGTACTCTGTATGCCTTGGGCTATCCAACCCTGTAGCTACCCAGTACTCTGTATGCCTTGGGCTATCCAACCCTGTAGCTACCCAGTACTCTGTATGCCTTGGGCTATCCAACCCTGTAGCTACCCAGTACTCTGTATGCCTTGGGCTACCCAACCCTGTTCCCGTAGCTACCCAGTACTCTGTATGCCTTGGGCTATCCAACCCTGTTCCTGTAGCTACCCAGTACTCTGTATGCCTTGGGCTATCCAACCCTGTAGCTACCCAGTACTCTGTATGCCTTGGGCTATCAACCTTGTTCCTGTAGCTACCCAGTACTCTGTATGCCTTGGGCTAACCAACCTTGTTCCTGTAGCTACCCAGTACTCTGTATGCCTTGGGCAATCCAACCTTGTTCCTGTAGCTACCCAGTACTCTGTATGCCTTGGGCAATCCAACCTTGTTCCTGTAGCTACCCAGTACTCTGTATGCCTTGGGTTATCCAACCCTGTAGCTACCCAGTACTCTGTATGCCTTGGGCTATCCAACCCTGTAGCTACCCAGTACTCTGTATGCCTTGGGATATCCAACCCTGTAGCTACCCAGTACTCTGTATGCCTTGGGCTATCCAACCCTGTAGCTACCCAGTACTCTGTATGCCTTGGGCTATCCAACCCTGTAGCTACCCAGTACTCTGTATGCCTTGGGCTATCCAACCCTGTAGCTACCCAGTACTCTGTATGCCTTGGGCTATCCAACCCTGTAGCTACCCAGTACTCTGTATGCCTTGGGCTACCCAACCCTGTTCCCGTAGCTACCCAGTACTCTGTATGCCTTGGGCTATCCAACCCTGTTCCTGTAGCTACCCAGTACTCTGTATGCCTTGGGCTATCCAACCCTGTAGCTACCCAGTACTCTGTATGCCTTGGGCTATCCAACCTTGTTCCTGTAGCTACCCAGTACTCTGTATGCCTTGGGCTAACCAACCTTGTTCCTGTAGCTACCCAGTACTCTGTATGCCTTGGGCAATCCAACCTTGTTCCTGTAGCTACCCAGTACTCTGTATGCCTTGGGCAATCCAACCTTGTTCCTGTAGCTACCCAGTACTCTGTATGCCTTGGGTTATCCAACCCTGTAGCTACCCAGTACTCTGTATGCCTTGGGCTATCCAACCTTGTTCCTGTAGCTACCCAGTACTCTGTATGCCTTGGGCTATCCAACCCCCTGTAGCTACCCAGTACTCTAGCTACCTGTAGCTACCCAGTACTCTGTATGCCTTGGGCTATCCAACCCTGTAGCTACCCAGTACTCTGTATGCCTTGGGCTATCCAACCCTGTAGCTACCCAGTACTCTGTATGCCTTGGGCTATCCAACCCTGTAGCTACCCAGTACTCTGTATGCCTTGGGCTATCCAACCCTGTAGCTACCCAGTACTCTGTATGCCTTGGGCTATCCAACCCTGTAGCTACCCAGTACTCTGTATGCCTTGGGCTATCCAACCCTGTAGCTACCCAGTACTCTGTATGCCTTGGGCTATCCAACCTGTTCCTGTAGCTACCCAGTACTCTGTATGCCTTGGGCTATCCAACCTTGTTCCTGTAGCTACCCAGTACTCTGTATGCCTTGGGCTATCCAACCTTGTTCCTGTAGCTACCCAGTACTCTGTATGCCTTGGGCTAACCAACCTTGTTCCTGTAGCTACCCAGTACTCTGTATGCCTTGGGCTATCCAACTTGTTCCTGTAGCTACCCAGTACTCTGTATGCCTTGGGCAATCCAACCTTGTTCCTGTAGCTACCCAGTACTCTGTATGCCTTGGGCAATCCAACCTTGTTCCTGTAGCTACCCAGTACTCTGTATGCCTTGGGCTATCCAACCCTGTAGCTACCCAGTACTCTGTATGCCTTGGGCTATCCAACCCTGTAGCTACCCAGTACTCTGTATGCCTTGGGCTATCCAACCCTGTTCCTGTAGCTACCCAGTACTCTGTATGCCTTGGGCTATCCAACCCTGTTAGCTACCCAGTACTCTGTATGCCTTGGGCTATCCAACCTTGTTCCTGTAGCTACCCAGTACTCTGTATGCCTTGGGCTATCCAACCCTGTAGCTACCCAGTACTCTGTATGCCTTGGGCTACCCAACCCTGTTCCTGTAGCTACCCAGTACTCTGTATGCCTTGGGCTATCCAACCCTGTTCCCTGTAGCTACCCAGTACTCTGTATGCCTTGGGCTATAGCTACCCAGTACTCTGTATGCCTTGGGCTATCCAACCTTGTTCCTGTAGCTACCCAGTACTCTGTATGCCTTGGGCTAACCAACCTTGTTCCTGTAGCTACCCAGTACTCTGTATGCCTTGGGCAATCCAACCTTGTTCCTGTAGCTACCCAGTACTCTGTATGCCTTGGGCAATCCAACCTTGTTCCTGTAGCTACCCAGTACTCTGTATGCCTTGGGTTATCCAACCCTGTAGCTACCCAGTACTCTGTATGCCTTGGGCTATCCAACCTTGTTCCTGTAGCTACCCAGTACTCTGTATGCCTTGGGCTATCCAACCCTGTAGCTACCCAGTACTCTGTATGCCTTGGGCTATCCAACCCTGTTCCTGTAGCTACCCAGTACTCTGTATGCCTTGGGCTATCCAACCCTGTAGCTACCCAGTACTCTGTATGCCTTGGGCTATCCAACCCTGTAGCTACCCAGTACTCTGTATGCCTTGGGCTATCCAACCCTGTAGCTACCCAGTACTCTGTATGCCTTGGGCTATCCAACCCTGTAGCTACCCAGTACTCTGTATGCCTTGGGCTATCCAACCCTGTAGCTACCCAGTACTCTGTATGCCTTGGGCTATCCAACCCTGTTCCTGTAGCTACCCAGTACTCTGTATGCCTTGGGCTATCCAACCCTGTAGCTACCCAGTACTCTGTATGCCTTGGGCTATCCAACCTTGTTCCTGTAGCTACCCAGTACTCTGTATGCCTTGGGCTAACCAACCTTGTTCCTGTAGCTACCCAGTACTCTGTATGCCTTGGGCTAACCAACCTTGTTCCTGTAGCTACCCAGTACTCTGTATGCCTTGGGCAATCCAACCTTGTTCCTGTAGCTACCCAGTACTCTGTATGCCTTGGGCAATCCAACCTTGTTCCTGTAGCTACCCAGTACTCTGTATGCCTTGGGTTATCCAACCCTGTAGCTACCCAGTACTCTGTATGCCTTGGGCTATCCAACCCTGTAGCTACCCAGTACTCTGTATGCCTTGGGCTACCCAACCCTGTTCCCGTAGCTACCCAGTACTCTGTATGCCTTGGGCTACCCAACCCTGTTCCCGTAGCTACCCAGTACTCTGTATGCCTTGGGCTACCCAACCCTGTTCCCGTAGCTACCCAGTACTCTGTATGCCTTGGGCTATCCAACCTTGTTCCCGTAGCTACCCAGTACTCTGTATGCCTTGGGCTATCCAACCCTGTAGCTACCCAGTACTCTGTATGCCTTGGGCTATCCAACCCTGTAGCTACCCAGTACTCTGTATGCCTTGGGCTATCCAACCCTGTTCCTGTAGCTACCCAGTACTCTGTATGCCTTGGGCTATCCAACCCTGTAGCTACCCAGTACTCTGTATGCCTTGGGCTATCCAACCCTGTAGCTACCCAGTACTCTGTATGCCTTGGGCTATCCAACCCTGTAGCTACCCAGTACTCTGTATGCCTTGGGCTATCCAACCCTGTAGCTACCCAGTACTCTGTATGCCTTGGGCTATCCAACCTTGTTCCTGTAGCTACCCAGTACTCTGTATGCCTTGGGCTATCCAACCCTGTAGCTACCCAGTACTCTGTATGCCTTGGGCTATCCAACCCTGTTCCTGTAGCTACCCAGTACTCTGTATGCCTTGGGCTATCCAACCCTGTTCCTGTAGCTACCCAGTACTCTGTATGCCTCGGGCTATCCAACCCTGTAGCTACCCAGTACTCTGTATGCCTCGGGCTATCCAACCCTGTAGCTACCCAGTACTCTGTATGCCTCGGGCTATCCAACCCTGTAGCTACCCAGTACTCTGTATGCCTTGGGCTATCCAACCCTGTAGCTACCCAGTACTCTGTATGCCTTGGGCTATCCAACCCTGTAGCTACCCAGTACTATGTATGCCTTGGGCTATCCAACCCTGTTCCTGTAGCTACCCAGTACTCTGTATGCCTTGGGCTATCCAACCCTGTAGCTACCCAGTACTCTGTATGCCTTGGGCTATCCAACCTTGTTCCTGTAGCTACCCAGTACTCTGTATGCCTTGGGCTAACCAACCTTGTTCCTGTAGCTACCCAGTACTCTGTATGCCTTGGGCTATCCAACCTTGTTCCTGTAGCTACCCAGTACTCTGTGTGCCTTGGGCTATCCAACCCTGTAGCTACCCAGTACTCTGTATGCCTTGTGCTATCCAACCCTGTAGCTACCCAGTACTCTGTATGCCTTGGGCTAACCAACCTTGTTCCTGTAGCTACCCAGTACTCTGTATGCCTTGGGCTATCCAACCTTGTTCCTGTAGCTACCCAGTACTCTGTATGCCTTGGGCTATCCAACCCTGTTCCTGTAGCTACCCAGTACTCTGTATGCCTTGGGCTATCCAACCCTGTTCCCTTAGCTACCCAGTGCTTAATTATGCGAAACCAAATTATGTTCGGGAACATCGATAGTAACATGTTTTATCATGACAAAACGTATTTCATTAAAATGTTGACAGCCCCTCTCTCTGCGTGCCGGAGAAAGGAGAGAGAGGAGGACATGGAAACGTCACGGTGGTGGATTTCTGTAGCTAAAGGTAATAGTGTCACCCTATTCATTATTCAAATAAAATGCCCCGTTTACGAGACTATTCAAAATTAAATACAAATTCACTATAAGTGTATTCATAGCCCCCCCCCCCCACCACCACACAGTCAATGAACCAACAGCATAGCCCCCCACCACACAGTCAATGAACCAACAGCATAGCCCCCCACCACACAGTCAATGAAGCAACAGCATAGCCGCCGCCCCCACCACACAGTCAATGAACCAACAGCATAGCCCCCACCACACAGTCAATGAACCAACAGCATAGCCCCCCACCACACAGTCAATGAACCAACAGCATAGCCCCCACCACACAGTCAATGAACCAACAGCATAGCCCCCACCACACAGTCAATGAACCAACAGCATAGCCCACCCCTCCACCACACAGTCAATGAACCAACAGCATACCCCCCCCACCCTCCACCACACAGTCAATGAACCAACAGCATAGCCCAGGTCTATATGTTCTCTCCCAGACTCATGGAGAGATCATTTGTAGCATAGCAGAAGGTAACCAGTCCATCCACTATGCATAAGAATACAGTCCAGACAAAGGTGATTACTAGAATGTATTTAACGAGGCAAGTCAGTTAAGAACAAATTCTTATTTTCAATGACGGCCTGGGAACAGTGGGTTAACTGCCTGTTCAGGGGCAGAACGACAGATTTGTACCTTGTCAGCTCGGGGGTTTGAACTTGCAACCTTCCGGTTACTAGTCCAACGCTCTAACCACTAGGCTACCCTGCCGCCTCTACACTCTAACCACTAGGCTACCCTGCCTCCTCTACACTCTAACCACTAGGCTACGCTGCCACCTCTACACTCTAACCACTAGGCTACCCTGCCACCTCTACACTCTAACCACTAGGCTACCCTGCCACCTCTACACTCTAACCACTAGGCTACCCTGCCCCCTCTACACTCTAACCACTAGACTACCCTGCCACCTCTACACTCTAACCACTAGGCTACCCTGCCGCCTCTACGCTCTAACCACTAGGCTACCCTGCCTCCTCTACACTCTAACCACTAGGCTACCCTGCCACCTCTACACTCTAACCACTAGGCTACCCTGCCTCCTCTACACTCTAACCACTAGGCTACCCTGCCACCTCTACACTCTAACCACTAGGCTACCCTGCCACCTCTACACTCTAACCACTAGGCTACCCTGCCACCTCTACACTCTAACCACTAGGCTACCCTGCCACCTCTACACTAACCACTAGGCTACCCTGCCACCTCTACACTCTAACCACTAGGCTACCCTGCCTCCTCTACACTCTAACCACTAGGCTACCCTGCCTCCTCTACACTCTAACCACTAGGCTACCCTGCCACCTCTACACTCTAACCACTAGGCTACCCTGCCGCCTCTACGCTCTAACCACTAGGCTACCCTGCCACCTCTACACTCTAACCACTAGGCTACCCTGCCACCTCTACACTCTAACCACTAGGCTACCCTGCCGCCTCTACACTCTAACCACTAGGCTACCCTGCCGCCTCTACACTCTAACCACTAGGCTACCCTGCCACCTCTACACTCTAACCACTAGGCTACCCTGCCACCTCTACACTCTAACCACTAGGCTACCCTGCCGCCTCTACACTCTAACCACTAGGCTACCCTGCCGCCTCTACACTCTAACCACTAGGCTACCCTGCCGCCTCTACACTCTAACCACTAGGCTACCCTGCCGCCTCTACACTCTAACCACTAGGCTACCCTGCCTCCTCTACACTCTAACCACTAGGCTACCCTGCCTCCTCTACACTCTAACCACTAGGGTACCCTGCCTCCTCTACACTCTAACCACTAGGCTACCCTGCCTCCTCTACACTCTAACCACTAGGGTACCCTGCCACCTCTACACTCTAACCACTAGGCTACCCTGCCTCCTCTTTACTCTAACCACTAGGGTACGCTGACTCTGCAACGTTGGATTGTAACAGTAAATAACATTGTAACAATGTGTTGGAGGCCTGAGTTAGTAAATACTGTGTCGGTACAGAAACAGTGCTCTCCTGAACCTCCATCTCCCGGGCTGTGTCCCTAAGGGCGCCCCATTCCCTATATAGTGCACCCCTTTTGACCATGGGCATTAGCGCTTCGAGCTACATTAAGCATCAGATGAGCTGTTAAGCCCGTTTTAGACACAGTTTGAGTGCCCCCGACCCCCCCAAACAGACAAGATGGTTGATGGTCTTGTTGGGCCCCGACTCGGGGTCTTGTTGGGCCCCGACTCGGGGTCTTGTTATGGCTGAGGACCGGCCAGCCAGTCGACGTCTACGGTCACAAATGGCACCCTATTCCCTATATAGTGCACTACTTTTGACCATGGTGGCACCCTGTTCCCTATATAGTGCACTACTTTTGACCAGGGTGGCACCCTATTCCCTATATAGTGCACTACTTTTGACCAGGGTGGCACCCTATTCCCTATATAGTGCACTACTTTTGACCAGGGTGGCACCCTGTTCCCTATATAGTGCACTACTTTTGACCGGGGTCAATAGAGGATAGGATTTCATTTGGGACGTACCCTCTGAGTCTGTCAGCTATCTGTCATGTTAACATCTCCAGCCTGTCACTGTGATTTAATTAGTCCCTACGCAAATCTGGAGCATCATTTTATCAATCTGAGAAGGGTGAGGAGGAGAGGGGTGAGAGAGGGGAGCGGAAAGAGCAAGGAGAGGGAGGAGAGGGAGGGAGGAGAGGGAGGGAGGAGATGGAGGAGAGGGAGGGAGGGATGGAGAGATGGATGGAGGGAGGGATGGATAGGAGGGAGGGATGGAGGAGAGGGGAGGGGGATAGGAGGGAGGGAAGGAGACTGAGGAGAGGGAGGGATGGATGGAGGAGGAATGGAGGGAGGGATAGGAGGGAGGGATAGGAGGGAGGGAGGGATGGAGACTGAAGAGAGGGAGGGATGGAGATGGAGGAGACTAAGTAGAGGGAGGAGTGGAGGAGACTAAGTAGAGGGAGGAGTGGAGGAGACTAAGTAGAGGGAGGAGTGGAGGAGACTAAGTAGAGGGAGGAGTGGAGGAGACTAAGTAGAGGGAGGAGTGGAGGAGACTAAGTAGAGGGAGGAGTGGAGGAGACTAAGTAGAGGGAGGAGTGGAGGAGACTAAGTAGAGGGAGGAGTGGAGGAGACTAAGTAGAGGGAGGAGTGGAGGAGACTAAGTAGAGGGAGCCAGTCGGTTTCAGATTGTCTTCATTGATCATGATGTCTTTATATTTAGCTGTGTTTCAGAAACATGAGACTGGGAGGACTGACTGGGAGGACTGACTGACTGGGAGGACTGACTGACTGGGAGGACTGACTGACTGGGAGGACTGACTGACTGGGAGGACTGACTGACTGGGAGGACTGACTGACTGGGAGGACTGACTGACTGGGAGGACTGACTGACTGACTGACTGGGAGGACTGACTGACTGACTGGGAGGACTGACTGGGAGAGATGAAACCTAGTAGACATTATAACTCCGCCCCCCTCCCTCCCCACTGTAGTCCAATAGAAGTCTCTCATTAAGTCTGTAGATCTACAGAAGGAACACACTTAATACTGTTTGATTCCAACTAGGGCCTTTGTAACTTTTACCTCAGACACCTGAACCAGGCCTTCACAGTTCTGTCTGAAGTGGAGCTTTTCAGCTTGACATAGTGGGGTCTTTTACACAGAAATAAAACATCAAAACAAATCCCCAATTCCAGTCGGTTAGAGATCGTCTTACCAGACGACGTGGATTGGTAAATCCGCCAGGGAGCCTGTCACACACACAGACCCACACACACACACAGACCCACACACACACACAGACCCACACACAACACAGACCCACACACACACACAGACCCACACACACACACAGACCCACACACAAACACACACACAGACACACACACACACACACAGACCCACACACACACACAGACCCACACACACACACAGACCCACACACACACAGACCCACACACACACACAGACCCACACACACACACAGACCCACACACACACAGACCCACACACACACACACACACACACACACACAGACACACACACACACACACACACACACACACACACACACAGACCCACACACACACACACACACACACACACGCACACACACAGACCCACGCACACACACAGACCCACACACACACACAGACCCACACACACACACAGACCCACACACACACACAGACCCACACACACACACAGACCCACACACACACAGACCCACACACACACAGACCCACACACACACATACACACACACAGACCCACACACACACAGACCCACACACACACACACACAGACACACACACACACACACACACACACACACACACACACAGACACACACACACACACACAGACACACACACACACACACAGACACACACACACACACACAGACCCACACACACACACACACACACAGACCCACACACACACACACAGACCCACACACACACACAGACCCACACACACACACAGACCCACACACACACACAGACCCACACACACACACATACCCACACACACACACAGACCCACACACACACACAGACCCACGCACACACACAGACCCACGCACACACAGACCCACGACACACACAGACCCACACACACACACACAGACCCACGCACACACACAGACCCACACACACACACACAGACCCACACACACACACAGACCCACACACACACACAGACCACACACACACACACACACATACCCACACAGACCCACACACACACACACACACAGACCCACACACACACACAGACCCACACACACACACAGACCCACACACACACACACACACACAGACACACACACAGACCCACACAGACCCACAGACCCACACAGACCCACACACACACACAGACCACACACACACACAGACCCACACACACACACAGACCCACACACACACACAGACCCACACACACACACAGACCCACACACACACACAGACCCACACACACACACGCACACACACACAGACCCACACACAGACCCACACACACGCACAGACCACACACAGACCCACACACAGACCCACACACACGCACACACACACACACAGACCCACACACACACGCACAGACCCACACAGACCCACACACACACGCACAGACCCACACAGACCCACACACACACAGACAGACCCACACACACGCACACACACACACACACAGACCCGCACACACGCACACACACACACACAGACCCGCACACAGACCCACACACACACACACACACGCACACACAGACCCACACACACACACACAGACCCACACACAAGCACACACACACACACAGACCCGCACACAGACCCACACACACACACAGACCCACACACACACACAGACCCACACACACACACAGACCCACACACACACACAGACCCACACACACACACAGACCCACACGCACACACACACAGACCCACACACAGACCCACACACACGCACAGACCCACACACAGACCCACACACACGCACACACACACACACAGACCCACACACACACGCACAGACCCACACAGACCCACACACACACGCACAGACCCACACAGACCCCACACACACAGACAGACCCACACACACGCACACACACACACACACAGACCCGCACACACGCACACACACACACACAGACCCGCACACAGACCCACACACACACACACACACGCACACACAGACCCACACACACACACACAGACCCACACACAAGCACACACACACACACAGACCCGCACACAGACCCACACACACACACACACACACACACCCTCACTGTGTCTCCCTGGCTGCTGGTTTATGTCTGCTTACTGAAGTCTGTGTGAATAGTGCCGACTAACACAGGTTCTTCTCCTCTAGGGAGGTTATAGCAATAACCTCTTTCCTCCTCCACCTGTCTGACTGGCCTGTTCTCCTCCTCAACACCTGTCTGACTGGCCTGTTCTCCTCCTCAACACCTGTCTGACTGGCCTGTTCTCCTCAACACCTGTCTGACTGGCCTGTTCTCCTCCTCAACGCCTGTCTGACTGGCCTGTTCTCCTCCTCAACACCTGTCTGACTGGCCTGTTCTCCTCCTCAACACCTGTCTGACTGGCCTGTTCTCCTCCTCAACACCTGTCTGACTGGCCTGTTCTCCTCTTCAACACCTGTCTGACTGGCCTGTTCTCCTCTTCAACGCCTGTCTGACTGGCCTGTTCTCCTCTTCAACGCCTGTCTGACTGGCCTGTTCTCCTCCTCAACACCTGTCTGACTGGCCTGTTCTCCTCCTCAACACCTGTCTGACTGGCCTGTTCTCCTCTTCAACACCTGTCTGACTGGCCTGTTCTCCTCCTCAACACCTGTCTGACTGGCCTGTTCTCCTCCTCAACACCTGTCTGACTGGCCTGTTCTCCTCCTCAACACCTGTCTGACTGGCCTGTTCTCCTCCTCAACACCTGTCTGACTGGCCTGTTCTCCTCCTCAACGCCTGTCTGACTGGCCTGTTCTCCTCCTCAACACCTGTCTGACTGGCCTGTTCTCCTCTTCAACACCTGTCTGACTGGCCTGTTCTCCTCCTCAACGCCTGTCTGACTGGCCTGTTCTCCTCCTCAACGCCTGTCTGACTGGCCTGTTCTCCTCTTCAACACCTGTCTGACTGGCCTGTTCTCCTCTTCAACGCCTGTCTGACTGGCCTGTTCTCCTCCTCAACGCCTGTCTGACTGGCCTGTTCTCCTCCTCAACGCCTGTCTGACTGGCCTGTTCTCCTCCTCAACGCCTGTCTGACTGGCCTGTTCTCCTCCTCAACGCCTGTCTGACTGGCCTGTTCTCCTCCTCAACGCCTGTCTGACTGGCCTGTTCTCCTCCTCAACGCCTGTCTGACTGGCCTGTTCTCCTCCTCAACGCCTGTCTGACTGGCCTGTTCTCCTCCTCAACGCCTGTCTGACTGGCCTGTTCTCCTCCTCAACGCCTGTCTGACTGGCCTGTTCTCCTCCTCAACACCTGTCTGACTGGCCTGTTCTCCTCTTCAACACCTGTCTGACTGGCCTGTTCTCCTCCTCAACACCTGTCTGACTGGCCTGTTCTCCTCCTCAACACCTGTCTGACTGGCCTGTTCTCCTCTTCAACACCTGTCTGACTGGCCTGTTCTCCTCAACACCTGTCTGACTGGCCTGTTCTCCTCAACACCTGTCTGACTGGCCTGTTCTCCTCCTCAACGCCTGTCTGACTGGCCTGTTCTCCTCTTCAACACCTGTCTGACTGGCCTGTTCTCCTCCTCAACACCTGTCTGACTGGCCTGTTCTCCTCCTCAACACATGTCTGACTGGCCTGTTCTCCTCCTCAACACCTGTCTGACTGGCCTGTTCTCCTCCTCAACACCTGTCTGACTGGCCTGTTCTCCTCAACACCTGTCTGACTGGCCTGTTCTCCTCAACACCTGTCTGACTGGCCTGTTCTCCTCTTCAACACCTGTCTGACTGGCCTGTTCTCCTCTTCAACACCTGTCTGACTGGCCTGTTCTCCTCTTCAACACCTGTCTGACTGGCCTGTTCTCCTCAACACCTGTCTGACTGGCCTGTTCTCCTCAACACCTGTCTGACTGGCCTGTTCTCTTCAACACCTGTCTGACTGGCCTGTTCTCCTCCTCAGCACCTGTCTGACTGGCCTGTTCTCCTCTTCAACACCTGTCTGACTGGCCTGTTCTCCTCCTCAACACCTGTCTGACTGGCCTGTTCTCCTCCTCAACACCTGTCTGACTGGCCTGTTCTCCTCTTCAACACCTGTCTGACTGGCCTGTTCTCCTCCTCAACACCTGTCTGACTGGCCTGTTCTCCTCCTCAACACCTGTCTGACTGGCCTGTTCTCCTCTTCAACACCTGTCTGACTGGCCTGTTCTCCTCTTCAACACCTGTCTGACTGGCCTGTTCTCCTCCTCAACACCTGTCTGACTGGCCTGTTCTCCTCCTCAACACCTGTCTGACTGGCCTGTTCTCCTCTTCAACACCTGTCTGACTGGCCTGTTCTCCTCCTCAACACCTGTCTGACTGGCCTGTTCTCCTCCTCAACACCTGTCTGACTGGCCTGTTCTCCTCCTCAACACCTGTCTGACTGGCCTGTTCTCCTCTTCAACACCTGTCTGACTGGCCTGTTCTCCTCTTCAACACCTGTCTGACTGGCCTGTTCTCCTCTTCAACACCTGTCTGACTGGCCTGTTCTCCTCAACACCTGTCTGACTGGCCTGTTGTCCTCCTCAACACCTGTCTGACTGGCCTGTTCTCCTCTTCAACACCTGTCTGACTGGCCTGTTCTCCTCCTCAACACCTGTCTGACTGGCCTGTTCTCCTCCTCAACACCTGTCTGACTGGCCTGTTCTCCTCCTCAACACCTGTCTGACTGGCCTGTTCTCCTCCTCAACACCTGTCTGACTGGCCTGTTCTCCTCCTCAACACCTGTCTGACTGGCCTGTTCTCCTCCTCAACACCTGTCTGACTGGCCTGTTCTCCTCAACACCTGTCTGACTGGCCTGTTCTCCTCTTCAACACCTGTCTGACTGGCCTGTTCTCCTCCAGGGAGGTTGTTAGTTGGCTGGACTTGTTAGTTACTATCGATCTCTTACAACCGTTAATCTTTGGAGTCAGAAGACGAGCCTTCTTCTTCCTTACATTTTCTGCCCAGTGACTGTGAGAAGACGGCACCTTTTTTAATGACATTTTGGGTGGTCTAGTGTGGTGAGATGTGTGTGTTACCTATATACTACACTACTGTTGATGTACACTACCCATAATGCAGCCATGGCCAGTGTTCATTGTAGATGTAGTGAGTCTGTGTTTCACCCCTGTAGATGTAGTAAGTCATCATACTGTGTTTCACCCCTGTAGACACACACACACACACACACACACACACACACACACACTAATTAGTGTGTTATCTATGCGTGGGTTACAGAGCAGTATGCTTGGGCTGTCCAGACTTCACGACCAGGCTTACATCAAAAGACAGTGGCTCCCGCAACACATCAGCCTTAATCAGTGTCATGTACCTACACACACACACACACACAAGTACTCACACACTCTCAGGCGCTCTTTCTGGGTTCTCTGGGAGATCTGATGACTGGGCGGGTATCCATTAACTCTGTTGACAGGCAGTGGCTGGTACACACCAAACCAGGAAAATATAGCCTTTTCTATTCCACCAGGCCTGACCCCCCCCCCCCCACCACCAGGCTAGCTGTACAGTGCATCTCACACACACCACCCTGTAGCACATTAAAATTCTGCTGTGTCAGTAACTGTAATATGGTGAATTGGCATTTCCTGTGTGTGTGTCCTGAAAGGTCATGGAAGACTGGCTGTGGTTGGGCGCGCACACACACACACCCACACCTACACACACTCTCTCTCTCTCCAGTGTCCAGACTCTGCCTGTATGTCCTAGTTTAACCCTCTCTCTCTCTCTCTCTCTCTGTCTCTCCAGTGTCCAGACTGCCTGTGTGTCCTAGTCTAACCCTCTCTCTCTCTCTCTCTCTCTCTCTCTCTCTCGGTCTCTCCAGTGTCCAGACTGCCTGTATGTCCTAGTCTAACCCCATCTCTCTCTCTCTCGGTCTCTCCAGTGTCCAGACTCTGCCTGTATGTCCTAGTCTAACCCCATCTCTCTCTCTCTCGGTCTCTCCAGTGTCCAGACTGCCTGTATGTCCTAGTCTAACCCCATCTCTCTCTCTCTCGGTCTCTCCAGTGTCCAGACTCAGCCTGTAAGCAGGACCTGTTGGCCTACCTGCAGCGTATTGCTCTGTACTGCCACCAGCTCAACATCTGTAGTAAGGTCAAAGCAGAGGTCCAGAACCTGGGAGGAGAGCTCGTGGTCTCTGGGGTAAGAACTGATGTGCTTTACAAGTCTAGTGGTAAGAGCTGGGTGAGTCTCTAAACGCTTTGCACACCTGGATCGTCAAATATTTGCTCTGGATAAGAGCGTCTGCTAAATGACTTAAATGTAAATGTAAATGTATAATTTGTTTTTCCCCATAACAATTTAAGGTTTGTTTAGTTGGTGGTTGATCATTGTTGACAGCCGTTTTCAAGTCTTGTCATAGATTTTCAAGCAAAGTTATGTCAAAACTGTAACTTGGCCACTGAGGAACATCCAATGTCATCTTGGTAAGCAACTCCAGTGTAGATTTGGCCTTGTGTTTTAGGTTATTGTCAAATCAAATAAAAATCTAATCAAATGTATTTATATAGCCCTTCGTACATCAGCTGATATCTCGAAGTGCTGTACAGAAACCCAGCCTAAAACCCCAAACAACAGCAAGCAATGCAGGTGTAGAAGCACGAAAGGTGAATTAATCCCCCACTGTTTGGTGGAAAGCAGACAACCATAATGTTGTAATGTTAAAATAAACTTCCTTGTCCTTGCCGATGACAAGCATACCCATAACATGATGCAGCCACCACCATGCTTGAGCATATTAAGTGGGACTCAGGGATGTGTTGTGTTTGTCCCAAACTTAACACTTTCTATTTACAGTTTTACTTTACTGCCTTGTTGCAAACAGGATGCATGTTTTGGAATATTTTTATTCTGTACAGGCTACCTTCTTTTCACTGTGTCATTTAGGTTAGTATTGTGGAGTAACTACAATGTTGTTGATCCATCTTCAGTTTTCTCCTATCACAGCCATTGAACTCTGTAAATGTTTTAAAGTCACCATTGACCTCATGGTGAAATCCCTGAGTGGTTTCCTTCCTCTCCGGCAACTGAGTTTGGAAGGACGCCTGTATCTTTGTAGTGACTGGGTGTATTGATACACCATCCAAAGTGTAATTAATAACTTCACCATGATGCTCAAAGGCATATTCAATGTCTGTTTTGTTTGTTAACCCATCTACCAATAGGTGCCCTTCTTTGCGAGACATTGGAAAACCTCCCTGGTCTTTGTGGTTGAATCTGTGTTTGAAATGCACTACTCGACAGGCACCTTAAAGGCACCTTTAAAGATAATTGTATTTGTGGGGTACAGAGATAATCATGTTCAACACCACTATTTCACACAGTGAGTCCATGAAGCTTATTGTGACTTTTTAAGCACATTTTTACTCCTGAACTTATTTAGGCCACAACAAAGGGGTTAAAATACTTATTGACTCAAGACATTTCGGCTTTTAACGTTAAATTATTTTGTAAACAGTTGTTGAAACATTATTCTTGGTCATTATATGGAGTATTGTGTGTAGACCAGTGACACAACATCTCAATTTAATCAATTTTAAATTCAGGCTGTAACACAACAAAATGTAGAGTAAGTCAAGGGGTCTGAATACTTTCTGAAGGCACTGTACATGCTGTGTCCTGCTGTGTGGTCTAGCTTTACATTAACACTGTACATGCTGTGTGGTCTAGCGTTATGTTGTTATTGACACTGTACATGCTGTGTGGTCTAGCTTTACATTGACACTGTACATGCTGTGTGGTCTAGCTTTACATTGACACTGTACATGCTGTGTGGTCTAGCTTTACATTGACACTGTACATGCTGTGTGGTCTAGCGTTATGTTGTTATTGACACTGTACATGCTGTGTGGTCTAGCTTTACATTGACACTGTACATGCTGTGTGGTCTAGCTTTACATTAACACTGTACATGCTGTGTGGTCTAGCTTTACATTGACACTGTACATGCTGTGTGGTCTAGCTTTACATTAACACTGTACATGCTGTGTGGTCTAGCGTTATGTTGTTATTGACACTGTACATGCTGTGTGGTCTAGCGTTATGTTGTTATTGACACTGTACATGCTGTGTGGTCTAGCGTTATGTTGTTATTGACACTGTACATGCTGTGTGGTCTAGCGTTATGTTGTTATTGACACTGTACATGCTGTGTAGTCTAGCGTTATGTTGTTATTGACACTGTACATGCTGTGTGGTCTAGCGTTATGTTGTTATTGACACTGTACATGCTGTGTGGTCTAGCGTTATGTTGTTATTGACACTGTACATGCTGTGTAGTCTAGCGTTATGTTGTTATTGACACTGTACATGCTGTGTGGTCTAGCGTTATGTTGTTATTGACACTGTACATGCTGTGTGGTCTAGCGTTATGTTGTTATTGACACTGTACATGCTGTGTAGTCTAGCTTTACATTAACACTGTACATGCTGTGTGGTCTAGCTTTATGTTGTTATTGACACTGTACATGCTGTGTGGTCTAGCTTTACATTAACACTGTACATGCTGTGTGGTCTAGCTTTATGTTGTTATTGCCACTGTACATGCTGTGTGGTCTAGCTTTATGTTGTTATTGCCACTGTACATGCTGTGTGGTCTAGCGTTATGTTGTTATTGACACTGTACATGCTGTGTGGTCTAGCTTTACATTAACACTGTACATGCTGTGTGGTCTAGCGTTATGTTGTTATTGACACTGTACATGCTGTGTAGTCTAGCTTTATGTTGTTATTAACACTGTACATGCTGTGTGGTCTAGCGTTATGTTGTTATTGACACTGTACATGCTGTGTAGTCTAGCGTTATGTTGTTATTGACACTGTACATGCTGTGTGGTCTAGCGTTATGTTGTTATTAACACTGTACATGCTGTGTAGTCTGGCTTTACATTAACACTGTACATGCTGTGTGGTCTAGCGTTATGTTGTTATTAACACTGTACATGCTGTGTGGTCTAGCTTTACATTGACACTGTACATGCTGTGTGGTCTAGCTTTACATTAACACTGTACATGCTGTGTGGTCTAGCTTTATGTTGTTATTGACACTGTACATGCTGTGTGGTCTAGCTTTACATTAACACTGTACATGCTGTGTGGTCTAGCTTTACATTGACACTGTACATGCTGTGTGGTCTAGCTTTACATTAACACTGTACATGCTGTGTGGTCTAGCTTTATGTTGTTATTGACACTGTACATGCTGTGTGGTCTAGCGTTATGTTGTTATTGACACTGTACATGCTGTGTGGTCTAGCGTTATGTTGTTATTGACACTGTACATGCTGTGTGGTCTAGCGTTATGTTGTTATTAACACTGTACATGCTGTGTAGTCTAGCGTTATGTTGTTATTGACACTGTACATGCTGTGTGGTCTAGCGTTATGTTGTTATTGACACTGTACATGCTGTGTGGTCTAGCGTTATGTTGTTATTGACACTGTACATGCTGTGTAGTCTAGCGTTATGTTGTTATTGACACTGTACATGCTGTGTGGTCTAGCTTTACATTAACACTGTACATGCTGTGTGGTCTAGCTTTACATTAACACTGTACATGCTGTGTGGTCTAGCGTTATGTTGTTATTGACACTGTACATGCTGTGTAGTCTAGCGTTATGTTGTTATTGACACTGTACATGCTGTGTGGTCTAGCGTTATGTTGTTATTGACACTGTACATGCTGTGTGGTCTAGCTTTACATTAACACTGTACATGCTGTGTAGTCTAGCTTTACATTAACACTGTACATGCTGTGTAGTCTAGCTTTATGTTGTTATTGACACTGTACATGCTGTGTAGTCTAGCGTTATGTTGTTATTGACACTGTACATGCTGTGTGGTCTAGCTTTACATTAACACTGTACATGCTGTGTGGTCTAGCTTTACATTAACACTGTACATGCTGTGTGGTCTAGCGTTATGTTGTTATTGACACTGTACATGCTGTGTAGTCTAGCGTTATGTTGTTATTGACACTGTACATGCTGTGTGGTCTAGCGTTATGTTGTTATTGACACTGTACATGCTGTGTGGTCTAGCGTTATGTTGTTATTGACACTGTACATGCTGTGTAGTCTAGCGTTATGTTGTTATTGACACTGTACATGCTGTGTGGTCTAGCGTTATGTTGTTATTGACACTGTACATGCTGTGTGGTCTAGCTTTACATTAACACTGTACATGCTGTGTAGTCTAGCTTTACATTAACACTGTACATGCTGTGTGGTCTGGCGTTATGTTGTTATTGACACTGTACATGCTGTGTAGTCTAGCGTTATGTTGTTATTGACACTGTACATGCTGTGTGGTCTAGCTTTACATTAACACTGTACATGCTGTGTGGTCTAGCTTTACATTAACACTGTACATGCTGTGTAGTCTAGCGTTATGTTGTTATTGACACTGTACATGCTGTGTGGTCTAGCGTTATGTTGTGATTAACACTGTACATGCTGTGTGGTCTAGCTTTACATTAACACTGTACATGCTGTGTGGTCTAGCTTTATGTTGTTATTGACACTGTACATGCTGTGTGGTCTAGCTTTACATTAACACTGTACATGCTGTGTAGTCTAGCTTTACATTAACACTGTACATGCTGTGTGGTCTAGCTTTACATTAACACTGTACATGCTGTGTGGTCTAGCTTTATGTTGTTATTGACACTGTACATGCTGTGTGGTCTAGCTTTACATTAACACTGTACATGCTGTGTAGTCTAGCTTTACATTAACACTGTACATGCTGTGTGGTCTAGCGTTATGTTGTTATTGACACTGTACATGCTGTGTGGTCTAGCGTTATGTTGTTATTGACACTGTACATGCTGTGTGGTCTAGCGTTATGTTGTTATTGACACTGTACATGCTGTGTGGTCTAGCGTTATGTTGTTATTGACACTGTACATGCTGTGTGGTCTAGCTTTACATTAACACTGTACATGCTGTGTGGTCTAGCTTTGTTGTTATTAACACTGTACATGCTGTGTGGTCTAGCGTTATGTTGTTATTGACACTGTACATGCTGTGTGGTCTAGCTTTACATTAACACTGTACATGCTGTGTGGTCTAGCTTTACATTAACACTGTACATGCTGTGTGGTCTAGCGTTATGTTGTTATTGACACTGTACATGCTGTGTGGTCTAGCGTTATGTTGTTATTGACACTGTACATGCTGTGTGGTCTAGCGTTATGTTGTTATTAACACTGTACATGCTGTGTGGTCTAGCTTTACATTAACACTGTACATGCTGTGTGGTCTAGCGTTATGTTGTTATTGACACTGTACATGCTGTGTGGTCTAGCGTTATGTTGTTATTGACACTGTACATGCTGTGTGGTCTAGCGTTATGTTGTTATTTACACTGTACATGCTGTGTGGTCTAGCTTTATGTTGTTATTGACACTGTACATGCTGTGTGGTCTAGCGTTATGTTGTTATTGACACTGTACATGCTGTGTGGTCTAGCGTTATGTTGTTATTTACACTGTACATGCTGTGTGGTCTAGCTTTATGTTGTTATTGACACTGTACATGCTGTGTGGTCTAGCGTTATGTTGTTATTGACACTGTACATGCTGTGTGGTCTAGCGTTATGTTGTTATTGACACTGTACATGCTGTGTGGTCTAGCTTTATGTTGTTATTGACACTGTACATGCTGTGTGGTCTAGCGTTATGTTATTGACACTGTACATGCTGTGTGGTCTAGCGTTATGTTGTTATTGACACTGTACATGCTGTGTGGTCTAGCGTTATGTTGTTATTGACACTGTACATGCTGTGTAGTCTAGCGTTATGTTGTTATTGACACTGTACATGCTGTGTGGTCTAGCGTTATGTTGTTATTGACACTGTACATGCTGTGTCCTGCTGTGTGGTCTAGCTTTACATTAACACTGTACATGCTGTGTGGTCTAGCTTTACATTGACACTGTACATGCTGTGTGGTCTAGCTTTATGTTGTTATTGACACTGTACATGCTGTGTGGTCTAGCTGTACATTGTGTTACGAACACTATACATGCTGTGCCCTGCTTCTAGAGCCGCTGACCCCGGTACACACATACCAGTCGGAACGGGTTCAAATCCCACCCAGGGCTCTTCTGACTCACACCTGGCCTTCTCTTCTCTCCACTGTTCCATCTGTTTTAGAGAACTATGTTTGAGAATCCTGCTGAATGACAAGATGAACTGGCTACCACTTGATCTGCCTTGTTAGCCTAGGGAAACGGGTAACACATTGATCTGCCTTGTTAGGCTGGGGAAACGGGTAACACATTGATCTGCCTTGTTAGCCTGGGGAAACGGGTAACACATTGATCTGCCTTGTTAGCCTGGGGAAACGGGTAACACATTGATCTGCCTTGTTAGCCTGAGGAAACGGGCAACACATTGATCTGCCTTGTTAGCCTGAGGAAACGGGCAACACATTGATCTGCCTTGTTAGCCTGGGGAAACGGGCAACACATTGATCTGCCTTGTTAGCCTGGGGAAACGGGCAACACATTGATCTGCCTTGTTAGCCTGGGGAAACGGGTAACACATTGATCTGCCTTGTTAGCCTGGGGAAACGGGCAACACATTGATCTGCCTTGTTAGCCTGGGGAAACGGGTAACACATTGATCTGCCTTGTTAGCCTGGGGAAACGGGCAACACATTGATCTGCCTTGTTAGCCTGGGAAACGGGTAACACATTGATCTGCCTTGTTAGCCTGGGGAAGCGGGCAACACATTGATCTGCCTTGTTAGCCTGGGGAACGGGCAACACATTGATCTGCCTTGTTAGCCTGGGGAAACGGGCAACACATTGATCTGCCTTGTTAGCCTGGGGAAACGGGCAACACATTGATCTGCCTTGTTAGCCTGGGGAAACGGGCAACACATTGATCTGCCTTGTTAGCCTGGGGAAACGGGCAACACATTGATCTGCCTTGTTAGCCTGGGGAAACGGGCAACACATTGATCTGCCTTGTTAGCCTGGGGAAACGTTGATCTACAGCCCACTTCTTACATTGCTCTCATTAATTCTGCCAAAGTGTAGCTGATATATGTTAATTATAGAAATAGAACAAACATGGAACAGCATGGTATAATTATCAACATGTCAGATGAACTACCGTGTAAATGTGCTCCAATAGTCAAAACATCTCATTTCCACGTTCTGCTACCTCGCACCACTGAAGGAAACCGTTCTCCATTCTCACACTGTAGGAAACGTTCTCCATTCTCATACTGTAGGAAACGTTCTCCATTCTCATACTGTAGGAAACGTTCTCCATTCTCATACTGTAGGAAACGTTCTCCATTCTCATACTGTAGGAAACGTTCTCCATTCTCATACTGTAGGAAACGTTCTCCATTCTCATACTGTAGGAAACCGTTCTCCATTCTCATACTGTAGGAAACCGTTCTCCATTCTCATACTGTAGGAAACCGTTCTCCATTCTCATACTGTAGGAAACCGTTCTCCATTCTCATACTGTAGGAAACCGTTCTCCATTCTCATACTGTAGGAAACGTTCTCCATTCTCATACTGTAGGAAACCGTTCTCCATTCTCATACTGTAGGAAACCGTTCTCCATTCTCATACTGTAGGAAACGTTCTCCATTCTCATACTGTAGGAAACGTCAAGATACCTTCATAGAAAATGACTCAAGTAAAAGTGAAAGTCACTCAGTAAAATACTACTTCAGTAAAAGTATTAGTTTGAAATATACTTAAGTATCAAAAGGCAAATGTAAATTCCTTATATTAAGCAAACCAGACGGCACAAATTAATTTTTGAAAATCAGCTGGGGGGGGGGGGGTAATGAGTTCTTTTGGGTGTCAGAGAGAATGTATGGAGCAAGTCTGCAAAAATCTAAATAGTAAAGTATAGATACCCCCAAAAACTACTTAATTAGTACTTTAAAGTATTTGTTCTTAAGTACTTTACACCAGTGCCTCAAAGTAATCTTGTGCTTCATTCACCTTCTGCTACCTTAAAAGAACCTTAGAGTGCGTTCCAAATGGCACCCTATTTCGTATATAGTGCACTTCTTTTGACCAGAGGCCATACTACTCAGGTCAAAAGTAGTGTACTACACAGGGAATAGGGTGCCATTTGTGTCAGCGCTCTAAAGTAGACAGAAGACTTGACTTTTTGAAACTGAACTTTTAACTAAGCTAATATTTTCACTTCAGATTTCCTTCCGTGAGTTGAGAAGACCGTTTTACCCCTTTAGTGAGTCGCGTTATAAACTAAACATTTCATCCTCCTTTCTGCTCATTTCACTTTTTAAATTAAATTTAAGTCATCCACTGGTTCCTTTTCTCAATTTCAAAGCAAATCCGTAATTTAATATTTCTTAGCCTCATTAAATAACTGGATTTAAACTTAATAACCCAATAAATTGCTTCCCTTTTAACTAATGATTCATTCCCTTGCCTTGTATAATTTATAGACGGTGTTTGTTACAGATGATAACAGAATAACATCACAAGTTGACACCCTAATTTTCTGAGTGCACTACGTTTGACCAAAGGCTCTGGTTAAAAGTAGTGTGCACTATATGGACCCAGCCTTAATATAAATAGTCTTCCTTTCGCTGTTTCCTTTCCTGTTTCCTTTCCTGTTTCCTTTCCTGTTTCCTTTCCTGTTTCCTTTCCTGTTCTCTCTTTAAAGAGACTCGTGTCCCGAAATGCCTTTCCTTTCTCCCAGTTGCTTTGTCACTGGCTTAAATGGATACTTGGGGATTTTGACTAGCATGCTAGCAGTTACCAAAGACATCTGGTCATTGCGCTAATGCTAGCTAGCAATTGTGCTAATGCTAGTTTGAAACTTCCTTCAGGCTGCACGCAGAGACAAAGGGATAAAGGGCTTCAATGCCAAAATCCTAAAGTATCCCTTTAAGTTAACATCCTGCCAGAAGATATTTACTTTTTAGAAAGAACCTTAAATCCAATCCGCCATCCCAGCATCTCGTTTCCCTACTCCTCCTCTTGTCCCGTGGATCTGAAACACAGTGTTAGGGTGAGTCCCAGTTGGCACCCTGTTCCTTATAGTGCACTACTTTTGACCAGTGAACCACATAGTGAGTGTAGGGAATAGGCTACCATTTCAGACACTCCCAGTTTATTCCAACAATAGCAGTTTCTACCAAGGCCTGAGTTCCAAATGGCACTATAAACTTTAAAATGCATTACTTTTTACCAGGTCAAAGCTATGATCCCTGATTTGATGTCACTTGTTAAATCCATTTCAATCAGTGTAGATGAAGTGGAGGAGACGGGTGAAAGAAGGATTTTTAAGCCTAAAGACAACTGAGACATGGATTTGATTGACAAAAGATTGAAGTACCTTTTGAACAGTGGCATGGTAGTAGATGCCTTTGAACAGGGCATGGTAGTAGATGCCTTTGAACAGGGCATGGTAGTAGATGCCTTTGAACAGGGCATGGTAGTAGATGCCTTTGAACAGGGCATGGTAGTAGGTGCCTTTGAACAGGGCATGGTAGTAGATGCCTTTGAACAGGGCATGGTAGTAGGTGCCTTTGAACAGGGCATGGTAGTAGGTGCCTTTGAACAGGGTATGGTAGTAGGTGCCTTTGAACAGGGCATGGTAGTAGGTGCCTTTGAACAGGGCATGGTAGTAGGTGCCTTTGAACAGGGTATGGTAGTAGGTGCCTTTGAACAGGGCATGGTAGTAGGTGCCTTTGAACAGGGCATGGTAGTAGGTGCCTTTGAACAGGGCATGGTAGTAGGTGCCTTTGAACAGGGCATGGTAGTAGGTGCCTTTGAACAGGGCATGGTAGTAGGTGCCTTTGAACAGGGCATGGTAGTAGGTGCCTTTGAACAGGGCATGGTAGTAGGTGCCTTTGAACAGGGTATGGTAGTAGGTGCCTTTGAACAGGGCATGGTAGTAGGTGCCTTTGAACAGGGCATGGTAGTAGGTGCCTTTGAACAGGGCATGGTAGTAGGTGCCTTTGAACAGGGCATGGTAGTAGGTGCCTTTGAACAGGGCATGGTAGTAGGTGCCTTTGAACAGGGCATGGTAGTAGGTGCCTTTGAACAGGGCATGGTAGTAGGTGCCTTTGAACAGGGTATGGTAGTAGGTGCCTTTGAACAGGGCATGGTAGTAGGTGCCTTTGAACAGGGCATGGTAGTAGATGCCTTTGAACAGGGCATGGTAGTAGGTGCCTTTGAACAGGGCATGGTAGTAGGTGCCTTTGAACAGGGCATGGTAGTAGGTGCCTTTGAACAGGGTATGGTAGTAGGTGCCTTTGAACAGGGCATGGTAGTAGGTGCCTTTGAACAGGGCATGGTAGTAGGTGCCTTTGAACAGGGTATGGTAGTAGATGCCTTTGAACAGGGCATGGTAGTAGGTGCCTTTGAACAGGGTATGGTAGTAGGTGCCTTTGAACAGGGTATGGTAGTAGGTGCCTTTGAACAGGGCATGGTAGTAGGTGCCTTTGAACAGGGCATGGTAGTAGGTGCCTTTGAACAGGGCATGGTAGTAGGTGCCTTTGAACAGGGCATGATAGTAGGTGCCTTTGAACAGGGCATGGTAGTAGGTGCCTTTGAACAGGGTATGGTAGTAGGTGCCTTTGAACAGGGTATGGTAGTAGGTGCCTTTGAACAGGGTATGGTAGTAGGTGCCTTTGAACAGGGTATGGTAGTAGGTGCCTTTGAACAGGGCATGGTAGTAGGTGCCTTTGAACAGGGCATGGTAGTAGGTGCCTTTGAACAGGGCATGGTAGTAGGTGCCTTTGAACAGGGTCTGGTAGTAGGTGCCTTTGAACAGGGTATGGTAGTAGGTGCCAGGCGCACCGGTTTGTGTCAAGAACCGCAACGCTGCCGGGTTTTTCACGCTCCACAGTTTCCCGTGTGTATCAAGAATGGCCCACCACCAAAAGGACATTCAGCCAACTGGACACAACTGTGGGAAGCATTGGCGTCAACATGGGCCAGCATCCCTGTGGAACGCTTTCAATACCTTGTAGAGTCCATTCCCCGGTGAATTGAGGCTGTTCTGAGGCCCTGGTCCGGCTCCAGACTCATTTGGGTGCGGTTGTTAATTCACCATTTCAAATTAGAGCAACGCCTCTGTCCTTCAGTGGAACAGCAACACCTGGGACCTCATGCAGGAGCGCTCACATTTTAAACCGTGAAGCTCAATTGTCTTTACTTGATTCCCTTATAATCCTTCCCTGCTTCTCTAAACGTATTGGAGAGAGCCAGAGAGGAGGAACATAAACATTTAGGGATTTGACAATAAGGCCCTTTATCTTCCCAGGGTCAGATGAACTTGTGGATAGAGCTTTTATGTCTCTGTGTGCCGTTTTAAAGGAAGTTGCTAACTAGCGCGATGACTGGAAGTCAGTAGTGTAGTATATAGGTAACACACACATCCCACATTCATACCCTCTGCACTCCTCCACTATGAACACCCCCCCCACATTCATACCCTCTGCACTCCTCCACTATGAACACCCCCACATTCATACCCTCTGCACTCCTCCACTATGAACACCCCCCACATTCATACCCTCTGCACTCCTCCACTATGAACACCCCCCCACACATTCATACCCTCTGCACTCCTCCACTATGAACACCCCCCACATTCATACCCTCTGCACTCCTCCACTATGACCCCCCACACACACATTCATACCCTCTGCACTCCTCCACTATGAACACCCCCACACACATTCATACCCTCTGCACTCCTCCACTATGAACACCCCCACATTCATACCCTCTGCACTCCTCCACTATGAACACCCCCCACACATTCATACCCTCTGCACTCCTCCACTATGAACACCCCCCACATTCATACCCTCTGCACTCCTCCACTATGACCCCCCCACACACACATTCATACCCTCTGCACTCCTCCACTATGACCCCCCCACACACACATTCATACCCTCTGCACTCCTCCACTATGACCCCCCCATTCATACCCTCTGCACTCCTCCACTATGAACACCCCCCACACACACACATTCATACCCTCTGCACTCCTCCACTATGACCCCCCCCATTCATTCCCTCTGCACTCCTCCACTATGATCACCCCCCTCCACACATTCATACCCTCTGCACTCCTCCACTATGAACCCCCTACACACACACATTCATACCCTCTGCACTCCTCCACTATGACCCCCCACACACACATTCATACCCTCTGCACTCCTCCACTATGAACACCCCCCACATTCATACCCTCTGCACTCCTCCACTATGAACCCCCCATTCATACCCTCTGCACTCCTCCACTATGACCCCCCCACACACACACATTCATACCCTCTGCACTCCTCCACTATGACCCCCCACACACACACATTCATACCCTCTGCACTCCTCCACTATGAACCACCCCCCCATTCATACCCTCTGCACTCCTCCACTATGAACCACCCCCCCCATTCATACCCTCTGCACTCCTCCACTATGAACACCCCCCCACACACACACATTCATACCCTCTGCACTCCTCCACTATGACCCCCCCCCCATTCATTCCCTCTGCACTCCTCCACTATGACCCCCCATTCATACCCTCTGCACTCCTCCACTATGAAACCCCCCCCCCCCATTCATACCCTCTGCACTCCTCCACTATGAACCCCCCATTCATACCCTCTGCACTCCTCCACTATGAACCACCCCCCCCATTCATACCCTCTGCACTCCTCCACTATGAACACCCCCCCACACACACACATTCATACCTCTGCACTCCTCCACTATGACCCCCCATTCATTCTCCTCTGCACTCCTCCACTATGAAACCCCCCCCATTCATACCCTCTGCACTCCTCCACTATGAACCCCCCCATTCATTCCCTCTGCACTCCTCCACTATGAACCCCCCCATTCATACCCTCTGCACTCCTCCACTATGAACTCCCCCCCCCCATTCATTCCCTCTGCACTCCTCCACTATGACCCCCCCATTCATACCCTCTGCACTCCTCCACTATGAACCCCCCCCATTCATACCCTCTGCACTCCTCCACTATGAAACCCCCCCATTCATACCCTCTGCACTCCTCCACTATGAACACCCCCACACACACACATTCATACCCTCTGCACTCCTCCACTATGAACACCCCCACACACACACATTCATACCCTCTGCACTCCTCCACTATGACCCCCCCCCCATTCATTCCCTCTGCACTCCTCCACTATGAAACCCCCCCATTCATACCCTCTGCACTCCTCCACTATGAAACCCCCCCCCCCATTCATACCCTCTGCACTCCTCCACTATGACCCCCCCATTCATACCCTCTGCACTCCTCCACTATGAAACCCCCCCCCATTCATTCCCTCTGCACTCCTCCACTATGACCCCCCCCCCCCCCATTCATACCCTCTGCACTCCTCCACTATGAACCCCCCCATTCATACCCTCTGCACTCCTCCACTATGACCCCCCATTCATACCCTCTGCACTCCTCCACTATGAACCCCCCATTCATTCCCTCTGCACTCCTCCACTATGACCCCCCCATTCATACCCTCTGCACTCCTCCACTATGAACCCCCTCCACACATTCATACCCTCTGCACTCCTCCACTATGACCCCCCCCCATTCATACCCTCTGCACTCCTCCACTATGACCCCCCCCCATTCATACCCTCTGCACTCCTCCACTATGACCCCCCCCCCCATTCATACCCTCTGCACTCCTCCACTATGAACCCCCTCCACACATTCATACCCTCTGCACTCCTCCACTATGAACCCCCTCCACACATTCATACCCTCTGCACTCCTCCACTATGAACCCCCTCCACACATTCATACCCTCTGCACTCCTCCACTATGACCCCCCCCCCCCATTCATACCCTCTGCACTCCTCCACTATGAACCCCCTCCACACATTCATACCCTCTGCACTCCTCCACTATGAACCCCCTCCACACATTCATACCCTCTGCACTCCTCCACTATGAACCGCCCTCCACACATTCATACCCTCTGCACTCCTCCACTATGACCCCCCCCCCCCCCATTCATACCCTCTGCACTCCTCCACTATGAACCCCCTCCACACATTCATACCCTCTGCACTCCTCCACTATGACCCCCCCATTCATACCCTCTGCACTCCTCCACTATGACCCCCCCCATTCATACCCTCTGCACTCCTCCACTATGAACCCCCTCCACACATTCATACCCTCTGCACTCCTCCACTATGACCCTCTGCACTCCCCCCCCCATTCATACCCTCTGCACTCCTCCACTATGACCCCCCCATTCATACCCTCTGCACTCCTCCACTATGACCCCCCATTCATACCCTCTGCACTCCTCCACTATGACCCCCCCATTCATACCCTCTGCACTCCTCCACTATGACCCCCCCATTCATACCCTCTGCACTCCTCCACTATGACCCCCCCCCATTCATACCCTCTGCACTCCTCCACTATGACCCCCATTCATACCCTCTGCACTCCTCCACTATGACCCCCCCATTCATACCCTCTGCACTCCTCCACTATGACCCCCATTCATACCCTCTGCACTCCTCCACTATGACCCCCCCATTCATACCCTCTGCACTCCTCCACTATGACCCCCCCATTCATACCCTCTGCACTCCTCCACTATGACCCCCCCATTCATACCCTCTGCACTCCTCCACTATGACCCCCCCCATTCATACCCTCTGCACTCCTCCACTATGACCCCCCCCATTCATACCCTCTGCACTCCTCCACTATGACCCCCCCATTCATACCCTCTGCACTCCTCCACTGGACGATAATACATATTATTGCAAATCCTCTGTTGATGACTGGGTTCTTTCTTGTATGTAGTTGCTGTTAAATTGCTCTGCCATTATTAGTATTATAATATGAGGTATTGTTGGGGTTACCCCTGTGCTGTGATGTGGGTTTTATATGGTGTGTATTCTCTTTTCTCTCCACTGGATATCTGGTAAACAGGCTACACTCTAGGCAGTCTCTTCTGCTGATGTGGGTCTGGTAGTGGTACTCTCTCTATTCTACTCTTTTCCTTTCGGCATGGTTAATACCTGCCTGGCGCCCAAACAAAATCATTCTTTACCCCTCTCTAATAAATACCACTACAACGTGTATCAGAGAGTCTGTTCTATCAGGGAGGGGGGGGGGGATAAGAACTGTTGCATGTATTCGTGATTGGCGGTTTATTTTATTATTTAGGCTAATTATTCAAAGCTATCTTTGTTATTTAATTTACATTTTAAAAAAATGCTTGATTGCATTTCAAAACATGAGTATCTCACAAATGCTGTGTGATGGCATGAACTAATAAATAACTGATTGATACTGGTAGCCTATATAAGTTTTGAAATATAATATTAATATAGTATTAAGACTATACAGGAAGGGCTCTTAGGCCTAAAGCTTGGCGTTTATACAAGGATACTGTATACTATATATATACCAAGCCTACTGATAACAATACTACTTATTATTAGAATGACCATCACAACAATAATTGTAATAACAAGGAGATGAAAGAAAAGGAGGGTATAGGAGCTGAGGGTATAGGAGCTGAGGGTATAGGAGCTGAGGGCTTGGGAGCTGAGGGCTTGGGAGCTGAGGGTATAGGAGCTGAGGGCTTGGGAGCTGAGGGCTTGGGAGCTGAGGGTATAGGAGCTGAGGGCTTGGGAGCTGAGGGTATAGGAGCTGAGGGTATAGGAGCTGAGGGTATAGGAGCTGAGGGCTTGGGAGCTGAGGGCTTGGGAGCTGAGGGCTTGGGAGCTGAGGCCTTGGGAGCTGAGGGTATAGGAGCTGAGGGCTTGGGAGCTGAGGGCTTGGGAGCTGAGGGCTTGGGAGCTGAGGGTATAGGAGCTGAGGGTATAGGAGCTGAGGGTATAGGAGCTGAGGGTATAGGAGCTGAGGGCTTGGGAGCTGAGGGCTTGGGAGCTGAGGGTATAGGAGCTGAGGGCTTGGGAGCTGAGGGCTTGGGAGCTGAGGCCTTGGGAGCTGCGGGCTTGGGAGCTGCGGGCTTGGGAGCTGAGGCCTTGGTAGCTGAGGCCTTGGTAGCTGAGGCCTTGGTAGCTGAGGCCTTGGTAGCTGAGGCCTTGGGAGCTGAGGCCTTGGGAGCTGAGGCCTTGGGAGCTGAGGCCTTGGGAGCTGAGGCCTTGGGAGCTGAGGCCTTGGGAGCTGAGGCCTTGGGAGCTGCGGGCTTGGGAGCTGCGGGCTTGGGAGCTGCGGGCTTGGGAGCTGAGGCCTTGGGAGCTGCGGGCTTGGGAGCTGAGGCCTTGGGAGCTGCGGGCTTGGGAGCTGAGGGCTTGGGAGCTGCGTGTGACAAACAGGTGCTGCTAGATTACAATATCATTCTTCTGCCTGTTTGGAACACTAAATAAGTAATCTGTCTGTTCTAACAAAAAATTAATTGTGAAGCCTTTTTATGTTCTTTTTATTTAACTAGGCAAGTCCTTTAAGAACACATTTGTATTTACGGCCTTACCGGGGAACAGTGGGTTTAACCACCTTGTTCAAGGGGCAGAACGACAGATATTTTTGATTTACCTTGTCAGCTCAAGGATTCGATCTTGCAACCTTTTCAGGATACTGGCCCAACGCTCTAACCGCCAGACTACCTGCCATCCCTCATTACAGCATAGCAGAGATTAAAAACAGACCAATCTGGGAAATTATTTTGTCCGTCACGTTGCATGAAGCTTGTTTCTCACAGAATCAGTAGGCTATTAACCAAAGGCAACCGAAGCAAGTAGAGATATATAATGGATGATTTATAAAGCCAGGCACATTTAACAGTTAGGTTATTGATTATAGACCCAATTAACTTAGTTTCCTCTATCCGCAATTAGGCTAAGGCCAGGGCTGTTTCCTCGTCTCTGCTGCTGCCTCCTCCGCGTTGTTCTCAATCTCAATATGCTGCTTTATTTAGTAATTATGCACATGGCAACATAGGGAAAAAAGGCAGCAATTCAACGGTGCACTGAAGATCGTTTCAGAACCACGGACAGCGACCGTATCCAACGAGGGAGAAAGTGTTTTGTTATATACGTACAAGACTTTTTCCATGATATAACCAATATACAATTTCAGTGTCACGTTCTTTAAAGTGATGGACTGTGTCATCCCTGTGGCCTCCGCAATGGTTTAGTCCACTGAGACGGGCTTCAATCAGACAGGTGCCATGACATTTTTTTTTCTCAACTAAAAAAAAATCTTGGTCGACCGAACAATCGACCAGTCGACTAAATGGGGTCAGCCCTAGGTCTTATGTAGCAAAATTTGAAATGTTTTTTTGTTGTACATTGTATAAAAGTAGAGATTTAGAGATAGAAAATGGTTTATCATACATTGCAGTTGAGGAACAATGAGAAGGTAATTATACTTTAAAAGTAGATAAACTTGTAAGCCCACATTTTGAGAAAATGGCCCTTGAATGTTTTGGTACCTACTGGAGAGCTCTTCCTTGTCGACACCCATTCAGCATCGTTCACAGCCTCCTAATCCTTAGCCCCACCCACCTCATTAAGGATTCACATGTGAGGCCATGTGCTAAACAGAGTGAGGTAGTGTAGTAAAACAACCAAAGATTTTTGAGACTAAAAGTGGTGAAAATAGGAGCAAAAAAAGTAGTTTATCTAGTCCTTAGCCTATATCCTAAACCTGACTTTGGTGCAGGTCATGTTGTTCTTCATAATACAAAGTTTATTTGTCACGTGAACAGGATACAGACGGTGTAAACAGTACAGTGAAATGGTTACTCTCATAGTAGCAATATCACAAATAGAAAGTGTTCAGATTAAAATATTGTATTGATATTTTATAATTATTAGATGATTCTTACCCAGACACAGTTGTTTAAATTGATGGGTCATGTGAAAGAAATGCTATAATCACCTCCCAGCCACACATCTAGCTAAGTGGATGAGTCACTACTGTCTAGACATGTTAATTAAATACAATAGATGGCTGTAATCACCTCCCAGCCACACATCTAGCTAAGTGAATGAGTCACTACTGTCTAGACATGTTCATTAAATACAATAGATGGCTGTAATCACCTCCCAGCCACATCTAGCTAAGTGGATGAGTCACTACTGTCTAGACATGTTAATTAAATACAATAGATGGCTGTAATCACCTCCCAGCCACACATCTAGCTAAGTGAATGAGTCACTACTGTCTAGACATGTTAATTAAATACAATAGATGGCTGTAATCACCTCCCAGCCACACATCTAGCTAAGTGGATGAGTCACTACTGTCTAGACATGTTCATTAAATACAATAGATGGCTGTAATCACCTCCCAGCCACACATCTAGCTAAGTGGATGAGTCACTACTGTCTAGACATGTTCATTAAATACAATAGATGGCTGTAATCACCTCCCAGCCACATCTAGCTAAGTGGATGAGTCACTACTATCTAGACATGTTCATTAAATACAATAGATGGCTGTAATCTCCCAGCCACACATCTAGCTAAGTGGATGGGTCATGTAATCATCTGGCGAAGTGGAGTCTTTTGTTTAGACATGTAGCTAGCTAGCTAAACAATGAACCACAATTCCCAACTCATACAGTACTAGCAATACAAACTGATTGTCATAGCTAGCCACCATACATGAATCTACAGGTAGGTTCAATGTTAGCTAGCTAGCTAACATTAGGCTGTAACTAACCATGCAAAATGGCTGTCTGATATACAACTGATATTACTACACAGATCATACGCGTAACGTTAGCTAGCGAGCTAGCAGGCTGACGTTCCCTAGCGAGCTAGCAGGCTGACGTTCCCTAGCAACCTAGCAGGCTGACGTTCCCTAGCAACCTAACAGTAAGCCTTAACTTGCAGTGAAAATGACTTTCTGATCCAATTAGAAACGTATAATGTCCGAAATGGTACTCTTACCCGTCAAACATGCGCGCTTCACCGCAGACTGAAAACATTTGGACTTTTGTTTTGTAGATACAGTTTGTTTGGCCCACTTTGTGTCAAGTCACTCCGGTTCACACTGAGCGTAGTAGTAGAATCAGTAGTAGTAGTAGTAGTAGAAATGGTCAATCTGCTGCATGTTATTCAGTTATACCCTGTTCACCACATGGTCAATCTGCTGCATGTTATTCAGTTATACCCTGTGGTCAATCTGCTGCATGTTATTCAGTTATACCCTGTTCACCACATGGTCAATCTGCTGCATGTTATTCAGTTATACCCTGTTGTCAATCTGCTGCATGTTATTCAGTTATACCCTGTTGTCAATCTGCTGCATGTTATTCAGTTATACCCTCTTCACCACATGGTCAATCTGCTGCATGTTATTCAGTTATACCCTGTTCACCACATGGTCAATCTGCTGCATGTTATTCAGTTATACCCTGTGGTCAATCTGCTGGATGTTATTCAGTTATACCCTGTGGTCAATCTGCTGGATGTTATTCAGTTATACCCTGTTCACCACATGGTCAATCTGCTGCATGTTATTCAGTTATACCCTGTGGTCAATCTGCTGCATGTTATTCAGTTATACCCTGTTCACCACATGGTCAATCTGCTGCATGTTATACCCTCTTCACCACATGGTCAATCTGCTGCATGTTATTCAGTTATACCCTCTTCACCACATGGTCAATCTGCTGCATGTTATTCAGTTATACCCTGTTGTCAATCTGCTGCATGTTATACCCTCTTCACCACATGGTCAATCTGCTGCATGTTATTCAGTTATACCCTGTTCACCACATGGTCAATCTGCTGGATGTACAACAGTCACCCGGCTGCGGCCTTGTCCTGCTCTGAAGCCTTTACCCCGAGGCTCCATCATGTTGCACTTGACTTCTACAGTTCCAACTATTAACGTTCAAGTTCCCTCTCTCCCTTTTCCCCTTTTTACAGGAGGTTTCCCAAGCATTCCTAGAGAGCCAGGTATTCCCTACCTTCAGATACAGTACAGTAACACTCAGGCTGCAGCCCAAACACCAACCTATTCCCCACCTTCAGATACAGTACAGTAACACTCAGGCTGCAGCCCAAACACCAACCTATTCCCTACCTTCAGATACAGTACAGTAACACTCAGGCTGCAGCCCAAACACCAACCTATTCCGTATTATAGCTGCACTACTTTTGACCTTGGAGCCTTCTTTTTTTTTGTAACCTTTGTGGGCCGAGTCAACAGTAGTGCACGATATAGGGAATTTGGGACGTTAGCCTGAGACATTGGCTAAAGCCAGACACACACAGGATCGATCATATGAACTCCGTGTCCCCTCTGATCAGTGAGGGTGGTGGTGGGAAACATTACAGGTGGATATACAGGTTGTCTCTAACTGCTGATCTGGGGTCAGATATAATGTGCTCCCAAATGGCACCCTAATGCCTATAATAGTGCATTACTTTGACCAAGGGTCGTTTTGGGATGTATCTATATGGTTATACTGTATAATATTCCACGGTTACGTTATCTGATCCTAGAGCTGTGGTTAAGAGGACAACTTCTACCTCAAGCACTGGCTAACCTTGTCTCCTCTCTATCTCCTCCCCCCCTACCTCTCCCCTCCCTCCCTTCCTCCCTTCTCCCACCAGGTGGACAGTGCCATGTCTCTGATCCAGGCAGCTAAGAACCTGATGAATACGGTGGTGTCCACGGTCAAGGCGAGCTACGTGGCCTCCACTAAGTACCAGAAGTCCATGGCCATGCAGTCCCTCAACATGCCTGCTATCTCCTGGAAGATGAAAGCCCCAGAGAAGAAACCTCTGGTCAAGAGAGAGAAACAGGAAGATGGATCCAACAACAAGGTAATGGGAATAATGTTGTTTAAAGCTCTTGTCGTCTAAAAGGAAGGAACGGCTCCGCTAAGAGGTGAGAGGTGAAATTCTTGGACCGGCGCCAGACGGACGAAAGCGAAAAGCGTTTGCTACGAATGTTTTCATTAACGAGTTGTTGTTTAAAGTATCGTCTTCGTATAATCTCAAACGGACGTGGTCGTTTCCCCGCTAACGATTCCAGCTTTAATCACTTGTATAATCCTCTTGTCTTAAAAAGCTTTCATTCCAGGACTAGGCTTCATCTGTATCCGGGAAACCAGCCTTTATATGTTTCTCATGTAAATTACCAGTCGTTTTTTTATTTATTTTTTTTATGGCCTGTAAGGAGATTTAATCATGACACATTTCTAAGAAAACAGACATTTTTAAAATACGATCTTCTCTTCTTTTTTTTTAGGTCAAGAGGTCATCCCAAAAGAAGCACATCAACCCTGTCCAGGCCCTCAGCGAGTTCAAAGCCATGGATAGCATCTAGAGATGGAGCAGTCCGTTGGTCAGGGGAGAGGAGGTGGAGCTACAGGGTTGGGGATAGCAAGCTAGTTGGATGGTTGGAGACTCTTTTTTTTTTCCTTTTTTTTGTCTTGTCACAAAAATAGAAAGAGTGAGAAAATAAGATTAAGAATAGTTTGGAAATCATTCCTCTTTTCCTTTCCCTGGTCTAGTCCAGCTGTCTGGTTTGACCTGATGTCTCTATACAGACTCACTAAGGTGGACCACTGAGCTCTCTCTCCTCTTAACAGTCTTATTGTTTCAATCAAACGACTGCATTCTGCTTGCTCTGTTTCTATCCTATCATATGACGTCTCTAGTGGGAAAACGAAGCAAAAGGGGCCTTTTTCCCTCATATACTTTGTTTTGATTTTATTCCAATGTTGGTATGAGAAAGATGGTTTCATTGTAATACTGTAAGATTTAATTCTGACAACTAATCATTTTTTTTGACCCCTGACCCCCTCTACCCCCTAACCTGTGATGTGAGATGCCCCTGTGTATTTTATAGAATTACATTCTAACATATTTTACAATTGCGTGACCCGGTGGGAGGGTATTGGAGGGTATTCCACTGTGTGCCGTATATATAATAGTGTAGATCAGATGGGTCTTTCCACTCTGAACCGTCTCTATTGTCTCATTACTCTGGTGAAGCTTTGGTTTTTAAACTTTGTTTACGTTGATTTTTTTTTCCATCTCGATGTCTAATAAAAGTTTGATGTTTTAGTGTCGTATCACTTCATACTTATTATACACTGGGTGGTTTCAACCCTGAATGCTGATTGGCTGAAAGCTGTTTGTATATCAGACCGTATACCACGGTTATGAAAAATACATGTGTTTTTACTGCTCTAATTGGTACAGCAATAAGACACCTCGGGGGTTTGTGGTATACGGCCAATATATCACGGCTAAGGGCTGTATCCAGGCACTCTGCGTTGTGTCGTGCTTAAGAACAGCCCTTAGCCGTGATATGTTGACCATAGACCACACCCCCGGGTCTGATTGCTATAGTAACAGTGAATAGTCATTATTGAGTGTTTTTTAAGTTCAGTGAATCTGTTTCTGTTGTCCTCTTTGACATTTGGAACTGTAAATGTTTTAGTTAATTAAAAATCCTTCATCCGTGATTTTAAAAAGACCAATCGGGACAAGTTGTTCCAGTTTAAAAGTATTTGGTAAGGTGTTCCAAGACGATGGCGCAGAGGACATAAGAGCCCTTTTACCAAATTCAGTTCAGACATTTGGAACAGTTAGCAGGATAAAGAGTAGTCTGGATGAGGTGTTGTTTTCCCTGTCGTTACCCCCCCCCCCCAGGTTTTAAATAGTAGTCTGGATGAGGTGTTGTTTTCCCTGTCGTTACCCCCAGGTTTTAAATAGTAGTCTGGATGAGGTCTTGTTTTCCCTGTCGTTACCCCCAGGTTTTAAATAGTAGTCTGGATGAGGTCTTGTTTTCCCTGTCGTTACCCCCCCCCCCCAGGTTTTAAATAGTAGTCTGGATGAGGTGTTGTTTTCCCTGTCGTTACCCCCCCAGGTTTTAAATAGTAGTCTGGATGAGGTCTTGTTTTCCCTGTCGTTACCCCCCCAGGTTTTAAATAGTAGTCTGGATGAGGTCTTGTTTTCCCTGTCGTTACCCCCCCAGGTTTTAAATAGTAGTCTGGATGAGGTCTTGTTTTCCCTGTCGTTACCCCCTCCCCCCAGGTTTTAAATAGTAGTCTGGATGAGGTGTTTTCCCTGTCGTTACCCCCCCCAGGTTTTAAATAGTAGTCTGGATGAGGTCTTGTTTTCCCTGTCGTTACCCCCAGGTTTTAAATAGTAGTCTGGATGAGGTCTTGTTTTCCCTGTCGTTACCCCCTCCCCCAGGTTTTAAATAGTAGTCTGGATGAGGTGTTGTTTTCCCTGTCGTTACCCCCAGGTTTTAAATAGTAGTCTGGATGAGGTCTTGTTTTCCCTGTCGTTACCCCCCCCCAGGTTTTAAATAGTAGTCTGGATGAGGTCTTGTTTTCCTGTCGTTACCCCCTCCCCCAGGTTTTAAATAGTAGTCTGGATGAGGTGTTGTTTTCCCTGTCGTTACCCCCCCCCCCCCAGGTTTTAAATAGTAGTCTGGATGAGGTGTTGTTTTCCCTGTCGTTACCCCCCCCCCCAGGTTTTAAATAGTAGTCTGGATGAGGTCTTGTTTTCCCTGTCGTTACCCCCCCAGGTTTTAAATAGTAGTCTGGATGAGGTCTTGTTTTCCCTGTCGTTACCCCCCAGGTTTTAAATAGTAGTCTGGATGAGGTGTTTTCCCTGTCGTTACCCCCCCCCCCCAGGTTTTAAATAGTAGTCTGGATGAGGTCTTGTTTTCCCTGTCGTTACCCCCTCCCCCCCCAGGTTTTAAATAGTAGTCTGGATGAGGTGTTGTTTTCCTGTCGTTACCCCCCCAGGTTTTAAATAGTAGTCTGGATGAGGTCTTGTTTTCCCTGTCGTTACCCCCCCAGGTTTTAAATAGTAGTCTGGATGAGGTGTTTTCCCTGTCGTTACCCCCAGGTTTTAAATAGTAGTCTGGATGAGGTCTTGTTTTCCCTGTCGTTACCCCCCCCCCCCAGGTTTTAAATAGTAGTCTGGATGAGGTGTTTTCCCTGTCGTTACCCCCCAGGTTTTAAATAGTAGTCTGGATGAGGTGTTTTCCTGTCGTTACCCCCCAGGTTTTAAATAGTAGTCTGGATGAGGTCTTGTTTTCCCTGTCGTAACCCTCCCCCCAGGTTTTAAATGGTAGTCTGGATGAGGTGTTTTCCTGTCGTTACCCCCCCCCCAGGTTTTAAATAGTAGTCTGGATGAGGTGTTTTCCCTGTCGTTACCCCCAGGTTTTAAATAGTAGTCTGGATGAGGTCTTGTTTTCCCTGTCGTTACCCCCCCAGGTTTTAAATAGTAGTCTGGATGAGGTCTTGTTTTCCTGTCGTTACCCCCCAGGTTTTAAATAGTAGTCTGGATGAGGTCTTGTTTTCCCTGTCGTTACCCCCAGGTTTTAAAGAGTAGTCTGGATGAGGTGTTGTTTTCCCTGTCGTAACCCCCCCCCCAGGTTTTAAAGAGTAGTCTGGATGAGGTCTTGCGTGCCTCACTGGATGCAGCAAGCCAAAGCTAACGGAGAGAACAATCATTCTCTGCCAGCCTTCTGGTTTAATACGTAACACAAGCCCAGGGGACTTCACACACAGTCAATAAAAATCATGAAATGAGCTGACACACCCGGCTCAATATCAAGAGTGTTTGATAAGTCAGTGAGGCTGTAGAGGGGGTCTGGTGAATAGACCAGGCTGTAGAGGGGGTCTGGTGAATAGACCAGGCTGTAGAGGGGGTCTGGTGAATAGACCAGGCTGTAGAGGGGGTCTGGTGAATAGACCATGCTGTAGAGGGGGTCTGGTGAATAGACCAGGCTGTAGAGGGGGTCTGGTGAATAGACCAGGCTGTAGTGGGGGTCTGGTGAATAGACCAGGCTGTAGAGGGGGTCTGGTGAATAGACCAGGCTGTAGAGGGGGTCTGGTGAATAGACCAGGCTGTAGAGGGGGTCTGGTGAATAGACCAGGCTGTAGAGGGGGTCTGGTGAATAGACCAGGCTGTAGAGGGGGTCTGGTGAATAGACCAGGCTGTAGAGGGGTCTGGTGAATAGACCAGGCTGTAGAGGGGGTCTGGTGAATAGACCAGGCTGTAGAGGGGGTCTGGTGAATAGACCAGGCTGTAGAGGGGGTCTGGTGAATAGACCAGGCTGTAGAGGGGGTCTGGTGAATAGACTAGGCTGTAGAGGGGGTCTGGTGAATAGACCAGGCTGTAGAGGGGGTCTGGTGAATAGACCAGGCTGTAGAGGGGGTCTGGTGAATAGACCAGGCTGTAGAGGGGGTCTGGTGAATAGACCAGGCTGTAGAGTGGGTCTGGTGAATAGACCAGGCTGTAGAGTGGGTCTGGTGAATAGACCAGGCTGTAGAGGGGGTCTGGTGAATAGACTAGGCTGTAGAGGGGGTCTGGTGAATAGAATAACTTTGTTCACCAGGGCGTACGGGCTCCCATCGACTGTCAATGAGACCGCTGTGCGTCCTAAATGCCACCCTTAACCCTCTTCCCTTTTTAGTGCACTACATCTGAGCAGAACTTTATAGGGTTGTCGTTTGGGCCACTGCCCAGGGGCTAAGCAGCTAGATAGTCTGATCAATATTCCTCCTCCTAGCTCTGCTGCTGAGGGGGTGGGATGGGGTGGGTGGTAGAGGGGAGGAGGTGGGTGGTAGAGGGGAGGGAGGTGGGTGGTAGAGGGGGAGGGAGGTGGGTGGTAGAGGGGGAGGGAGGTGGGTGGTAGAGGGGGAGGGAGGTGGGTGGTAGAGGGGGAGGGAGGTGGGTGGTAGAGGGGGAGGGAGGTGGGTGGTAGAGGGGGAGGAGGTGGGTGGTAGGGGGAGAGGTGGAGGAGGGAGTAGAGGAGGAGAGGGGTGGTGGAGGAGGGGAAGAGAGAACTAGTGAGAAGCTTTTTCCATGAATTAGTTAAAGCAGTGGAAGGTAATGTGGAAGTGTTAGCTGTGATGTTAGCTTGTTGTTCCATCAGCATAGACAACATCCCATTCCAAGTGGAACCCTAATTCCTTTATATTGCACGACTGGAAGTGAATAGTGCTCTATATAAGGGAATAGGGTCCCATTTGGGACTCATCCTAGATCATATAACAGCTCAGTACAGTATGTAGGTTGGGCAGTGTGGTGGGTTTATTTCTTTAAAACAGGGCCCCTTTGGGTCTTCATGCTGCGATGCTAGCCTGTTTCTAAACATAGAGGAGGGTCACGTTGGGGCACGGCGGCAGATGGACAGAATATTGGTTTGTGTTTTTAGCTTGTTTGAGTGTTACTTTGGGCTGCTGTGGTGTTATTTCTTTGTTGCAGTGGGTAGTAGATGGATGATTCTCGTTATGATCCAAATCCCCCTTTTTTGTGGTGAGAGAATAAAGAGGACTCTCAAATGCCTTCCTATTCCCTAGGTAGTACACCTCCTTTGGACTAGGCAGCCGTAGGGAATCGGGCGGCATTTGGGACTGAAGTGGTCACGTTATATTTGCCGCGGACGTTGTTTTTTTGAACTTTTGTTTTTTTTAAATTTGAGAACTAGGAGACACACTCTGTTTTACATATTCATGTTCCCGGCTTTCACTTTATAATGAATAAATGATTCCCTGTCGCCCGCCTGTCTGTCTGTCTCATTCTGCTACTGCCGTCTACTTTTCAAGTCGTCCGAGTTGAACTCACTCCTTGCCTGCTTCCCAAATGACAACAGTAGTGCACTAGTTGGGGGGGAAATAGGGTGACATTTTAGGATGCACACTTCCCTTCGCTTGTGTTCATGTATAACTCTTGATTTTATGATCAGGTCTTGTCTCTGTCACTACGTCTAATGACTTAAAATATAGTCAGGATTCTCTCCAGTACATCTACAACACTCCTGTCACTATAGGTTGTTGTAATAGTCAGGATTCTCTCCAGTACATCTACAACACTCCTGTCACTATAGGTTGTTGTAATAGGATTCTCTCCAGTACATCTACAACACTCCTGTCACTATAGGTTGTTGTAATAGGATTATCTCCAGTACATCTACAACACTCCTGTCACTATAGGTTGTTGTAATAGTCAGGATTCTCTCCAGTACATCTACAACACTCCTGTCACTATAGGTTGTTGTAATAGGATTCTCTCCAGTACATCTACAACACTCCTGTCACTATAGGTTGTTGTAATAGTCAGGATTCTCTCCAGTACATCTACAACACTCCTGTCACTATAGGTTGTTGTAATAGGATTCTCTCCAGTACATCTACAACACTCCTGTCACTATAGGTTGTTGTAATAGTCAGGATTCTCTCCAGTACATCTACAACACTCCTGTCACTATAGGTTGTTGTAATAGGATTCTCTCCAGTACATCTACAACACTCCTGTCACTATAGGTTGTTGTAATAGTCAGGATTCTCTCCAGTACATCTACAACACTCCTGTCACTATAGGTTGTTGTAATAGGATTCTCTCCAGTACATCTACAACACTCCTGTCACTACAGGCTGCTAAGACATTAACTTTTCTTTCCTATTCTAACGGGGAAGTTGTGTTTATTTTCAATGTCTGTAGGTCTATGGTAGTGGAGGCTGTATATCATGAGAAATGCTTATTCCCTATTTAGTGCACTAGGGCTCAGGGCCCACTTCACCAATAGTGATGGGTTTTTAAAGATGCAGCTTTCCAACATCGGCCGAAGATGTTGGCGGCAGGTAGCGTAGTGGTTAGAGTGGAGGGGTGGTAGGTAGACTAGTGGTTAGAGTGGAGGGGTGGTAGGTAGACTAGTGGTTAGAGTGGAGGGGTGGTAGGTAGACTAGTGGTTAGAGTGGAGGGGTGGTAGGTAGACTAGTGGTTAGAGTGGAGGGGTGGTAGGTAGACTAGTGGTTAGAGTTAACCAAAAGGTTGCTGGATCGAATCCCTGAGCTGACAAGGTACAAAATTGTTCTGCCCCCTGACAAGGCAGTTTAACTCTATTGTTCCTAGGCCGTCATTGTAAATAAGATTTTTTTTTTTCTTAAACCGACTTGCCTGGTTAAATAAAGGTTACACATGTAACATGCGTTTCCCAGAACCCTCAGCGAGAATTGTCTTGAAGTGTGCCGTTTAGAGCGTTTGTCAACACCGATGGTAACGAAGGAAAAGGAGCGCTGCTCTCAGATCACATTGATCCATTCAAATCTTACCTTATTATTTTATAGTTATTACACAATACTGATCACGGATCAGGTCCTATTATCACCTATGGCTGCAAATATCGCGGCGGCTTATTCTTATTTTTCACTGTATCACAGATTTGAGACGTTGGGCTACACATCATGAAATACACTGCTCAAAAAAAATAAAGGTAACACTGAAACAACACAATGTAACTCCAAGTCAATCCCACTTCTGTGAAATCAAACTGTCCACTTAGGAAGCAACACTGATTGACAATAAATGTCACATGCTGTTGTGCAAATGGAATAGACAACAGGTGGAAATTATAGGCAATTAGCAAGACACCCCCATTAAAGGAGTGGTTCTGCAGGTGGTGACCACAGACCACTTCTCAGTTCCTATGCTTCCTGGCTGATGTTTTGGTCTCTTTTGAATGCTGGCGGTGCTTTCACTCTAGTGGTAGCATGAGACGGAGTCTACAACCCACACAAGTGGCTCAGGTAGTGCAGCTCATCCAGGATGGCACATCAATACGAGCTGTGGCAAGAACGTTTGCTGTGTCTGTCAGTGTAGTGTCCAGAGCATGGAGGCGCAACCAGGAGACAGGCCAGTACATTAGGAGATGTGGAGGAGGCCGTAGGAAGGCAACAACCCAGCAGCAGGACCGCTACCTCCGCCTTTGTGCAAGGAGGAGCACTGCCAGAGCCCTGCAAACTGACCTCCACCAGGCCATAAATGTGCATGTGTCTGATCAGAAACAGACTCCATGAGGGTGGAATGAGGGCCCGACGTCCACAGGTGGGGGTTGTGCTTACAGCCCAACACCGTGCAGGACGTTTGGCATTTGCCAGAGAACACCAAGATTGGCAAATTCGCCACTGGCACCCTGTGCTCTTCACAGATGAAAGCAGGTTCACACTGAGCACGTGACAAACGTGACTGTCTGGAGATGCCGTGGAGAACGTTCTGCTGCCTGCAACATCCTCCAGTATGACCGGTTTGGCGGTGGGTCAGTCATGGTGTGGGGTGGCATTTCTTTGGGGGGCCGCACAGCCCTCCATGTGCTCGCCAGAGGTAGCCTGACAGCCGTTAGGTACCGAGATGAGATCCTCAGACCCCTTGTGAGACCATATGCTGGTGCGGTTGGCCCTGGGTTCCTCCTAATGCAAGACAATGCTAGACCTCATGTGGCTGGAGTGTGTCAGCAGTTCCTGCAAGAGGAAGGCATTGATGCTATGGACTGGCCCGCCCGTTCCCCAGACCTGAATCCAATTGAGCACATCTGGGACATCATGTCTCACTCCATCCACCAACGCCACGTTGCACCATAGACTGTCCAGGAGTTGGCGGATGCTTTAGTCCAGGTCTGGGAGGAGATCCCTCAGGAGACCACCCACCACCTCATCAGGAGCATGCCCAGGCGTTGTAGGGAGGTCATACAGGCACGTGGAGGCCACACACACTACTGAGCCTCATTTTGACTTGTTTTAAGGACATTACATCAAAGTTGGATCAGCCTGTAGTGTGGTTTTCCACTTTAATTTTGAGTGTTACTCCAAATCCAGACCCTCCATGGGTTGATACATTTGATTTCCATTGATCATTTTTTTGTGTGATTTTGTTGTCAGCACATTCAACTATGTAAAGAAAAAAGTATTTAATAAGAATATTTCATTCATTCAGATCTAGGATGTGTGTTATTTTAGTGTTCACTTCATTTTTTTTGAGTAGTGTATATTGAGACAAATTAGACAGTAGTCCACAAGGAACAAAATAGATCTCAATTGATTTGAACATGAAATGTGTTTCAATCTGACCGAAAAACTGTATTTTTATATAAATGCAGTCATCTGGCTTTTCATTTTAACCATATTATTTTTATGTTGCTTGTTTGTATCAATTACGAAGACACTGACAACTTTATTGGTAGTCAGCTCTGTTCTGAAATGATCAGTGAACAGACGGATGGATGAACCATGTGATTCTATGTTTAGCAGGGTGTATCGTCTTCTGTGTATGAAGTGACGTGGGAGGGCAACAGAAAAAAAACTCTCATCTCATGACGCGCTTATTAGCTTGTCCTATGAGTCGTCTGAGGCGTTAGATTACGAGCGTTTTCAAGTGCACCGCTGATAAAGATGTTTTTTTGGGAAACTGCTTGGATGTTTATGGATGGTCCTCCGAAGGTTCTAATGATCAACTTAGACTTAAAGATGCTTTTGGGAAACCAGGCCTAAAACCTTATGGGTGACTAATCCTATGGGTAACTAGCCCTATGCGTAACTAGCTCTCGGTCTATGGATACCTAGCCCTATGGGTAGGTATCTCTAGCCCTGTAGGTAACTAACCCTGTGGGTAACTAACCCTAGCCCTGTGGGTAACTAGCCCTGCTGGTAACTAGCCCTGTGGGTAACTAACCCTATGGGTAAGTATCTCTAGCCCAGTGGGTAACTAACCCTAGCCCTATGGGTAAGTAACTAGCCCTAGCGGTAACTAGCCCTATGGGTAACTAGCCCTAGGGGTAACTAGCCCTGTGGGTAACTAACCCTGTGGGTAACTAACCCTATGGGTAAGTATCTCTAGCCCAGTGGGTAACTAACCCTAGCCCTATGGGTAAGTAACTAGCCCTGTGGGTAACTAACCCTAGCCCTAGCGGTAACTAGCCCTGTGGGTAACTAACCCTAGCCCTATGGGTAAGTATCTCTAGGGGTAACTAGCCCTGTGGGTAATTAACCCCAGCCCTATGGGTAACTAGCCCTGTGGGTAATTAACCCCAGCCCTATGGGTAACTAACCCTGTGGGTAATTAACCCCAGCCCTATGGGTAACTAGCCCTGTGGGTAAGTATCTCTAGCCCAGTGGGTAATTAACCCCAGCCCTATGGGTAACTAACCCTGTGGCTAACTAACCCTGTGGGTAATTAACCCCAGCCCTATGGGTAACTAACCCTGTGGGTAATTAACCACAGCCCTATGGGTAACTAACCCTGTGGCTAACTAACCCTGTGGGTAATTAACCCCAGCCCTATGGGTAACTAACCCTGTGGCTAACTAACCCTGTGGGTAATTAACCCCAGCCCTATGGGTAACTAACCCTGTGGGTAAGTATCTCTAGCCCCGTGGGTAAGTATCTCTAGCCCTGTGGGTAAGTATCTCTAGCCCAGTGGGTAACTTATCATAGCCCTATGGGTGACTAACCCTAGCTTTATGGGTAACTAGCCCTTGCCCTATGGGTAACTAGCCTTAGCGGTAACTAGCCCTGTGGGTAACTAACCCCAGCCCTATGGGTAAGTATCTCTAGCCCTATGGGTAACTAGCCCTTTGCCCTATGGGTAACTAGCACTAGTCTTATGGGTTACTAACGCTATGGATATCTCACCTTACCGCTATGGGTAACTAACCTTAACAAAATGGCTAACTAACCCTAGCACTATGGGTAACTAGTCATATGGATAACTAACCCTATGGGTAACTAACCTTAACCCTATGGGTAACTAGCCCTGCGCTATGTGTAACTAACCCTATGGGTAACTAGCCACTGGCCCTATGGGTAACTAGCCCATATTATTATTAGTTATTGATAACTAACCCTAGCCCTATGGATAACTCACCCTAGCACTATGGGTAACTCACCCTATTGATAACCCACCCTAGCAGTATGGGTAACTAACCCTAGCACTATGGGTAACTAACTCTAGCCCTGTGGGTAACTCACCCTAGCACTATGGGTAACTAACCCTAGCACTATGGGTAACTCACCCTATTGATAACCCACCCTAGCACTATGGGTAACTAACCCTAGCACCATGGGTAACTAACCACCAGCAGTATGGGTAAATAACCCTAGTCGTATGGGTAACTAACCCTAGCACTATGGGTAACTCACCCTATTGATAACCCACCCTAGCAGTATGGGTAACTAACCCTAGCACTATGGGTAACTAACCCTAGCCCTGTGGGTAACTCACCCTAGCACTATGGGTAACTCACCCTAGCCCTGTGGGTAACTCACCCTAGCACTATGGGTAACTCACCCTATTGATAACCCACCCTAGCACCGTGGGTAACTCACCCTAGCACCGTGGGTAACTATTCCTAGCAGTAAGGGTAACTAACCCTAGCAGTATGGGTAACTAACCCTAGCACTGTGGGTAACTCACCTTAGCAGTATGGGTTGTCACCCTAGCAGTATGGGTAACTCACCCTAGCAGTATTGATAACTAACCCTAGCAGTATGGGTAACTCACCCTAGCAGTATGGGTAACTCACCCTAGCACCATGGGTAACTCACCCTAGCACCATGGGTAACTCACCCTAGCACCATGTGTAACTCACCCTAGCACCATGGGTAACTCACCCTAGCACCATGGGTAACTCACCCTAGCACCATGGGTAACTCACGCTAGTAGTATGGGTAAATCACCCGAGCACCATGGGTAACTCACCCTAGCACCATGGGTAACTCACCCTAGCACCATGGGTAACTCACCCTAGCAACATGTGTAACTCACCCTAGCAGTATGGGTAACTCACCCTATCAGTATGGGTAACTCACCCTATCAGTATGGGTAACTCACCCTAGCACCATGGGTAACTCACCCTAGCACCATGGGTAACTACATTTACATTTACATTTAAGTCATTTAGCAGACGCTCTTATCCAGAGCACTAGCCCACAACCATGGGTAACTAGCCCTAGCACCGTGGGTAACTAGCCCTAGCACCATGGGTAACTAGCCCTAGCACCATGGGTAACTAGCCCTAGCACCGTGGGTAACTCACCCTAGCACCATGGGTAACTCACCCTAGCACCATGGGTAACTCACCCTAGCACCATGGGTAACTCACCCTAGCACCATGGGTAACTAGCCCTAGCACCGTGAGTAACTAGCCCTAGCACCGTGGGTAACTCACCCTAGCACCATGGGTAACTAGCCCTAGCAGTAAGGGTAACTAACCCTAGCAGTATGGGTAACTAACCCTAGCCCTATGGGTAACTAACCCTAGCACTGTGGGTAACTCACCTTAGCAGTATGGGTTGTCACCCTAGCAGTATGGGTAACTCACCCTAGCAGTATGGGTAACTAACCCTAGCAGTATGGGTAACTCACCCTAGCAGTATTGGTAACTAACCCTAGCAGTATGGGTAACTAACCACCAGCAGTATGGGTAAATAACCCTAGCGGTATGGGTAACTAACCCTAGCAGTATGGGTAACTCACCCTAGCACCATGGGTAACTCACCCTAGCACCATGGGTAACTCACCCTAGCACCATGGGTAACTCACCCTAGCAACATGTGTAACTCACCCTAGCAGTATGGGTAACTCACCCTAGCACCATGGGTAACTCACCCTATCAGTATGGGTAACTCACCCTAGCACCATGGGTAACTCACCCTTGCAGTGTGGGTAACTCACCCTAGCACCATGGGTAACTAGCCCACAACCATGGGTAACTAGCCCTAGGACCGTGGGTAACTAGCCCTAGCACCATGGGTAACTAGCCCTAGCACCATGGGTAACTAGCCCTAGCACCGTGGGTAACTAGCCCTGGCACCATGGGTAACTCACCCTAGCCCCATGGGTAACTCACCCTAGCCCCATGGGTAACTAGCCCTAGCACCGTGGGTAACTAGCCCTAGCACCGTGGGTAACTAGCCCTAGCACCATGGGTAACTAGCCCTAGCACCGTGGGTAACTCACCCTAGCACCATGGGTAACTCACCCTAGCACCATGGGTAACTAGCCCTAGCACCGTGGGTAACTTTCCCTAGCAGCGTGGGTAACTAGCCCTAGCACCGTGGGTAACTCACCCTAGCACCGTGGGTAACTAGCCCTAGCACCGTGGGTAACTAGCCCTAGCACCGTGGGTAACTAGCCCTAGCACCATGGGTAACTAGCCCTAGCACCATGGGTAACTCACCCTAGCACCGTGGGTAACTAGTCCTAGCACCATGGGTAACTAGCCCTAGCACCATGGGTAACTCACCCTAGCACCGTGGGTAACTCGCCCTAGCACCGTGGGTAACTAGCCCTAGCACCGTGGGTAACTAGCCCTAGCACCGTGGGTAACTCGCCCTAGCACCGTGGGTAACTCACCCTAGCACCGTGGGTAACTAGCCCTAGCACCGTGGGTAACTCGCCCTAGCACCGTGGGTAACTCGCCCTAGCACCGTGGGTAACTCACCCTAGCACCGTGGGTAACTCGCCCTAGCACCGTGGGTAACTCGCCCTAGCACCGTGGGTAACTAGCCCTAGCACCGTGGGTAACTCACCCTAGCACCGTGGGTAACTAGCCCTAGCACCGTGGCTAACTAGCCCTAGCACCATGGGTAACTAGCCCTAGCACCATGGGCCCTGGTCTAAAGTAGAGCTATATGGAATAGTCTGCCATTTGGGGAGTTGTTTGTTTCCCCCACTGGGCAAACACATGAATTAAAGGGTTACAGTGTTCTTTATGGGGCAGTGAACCTACACCACTAACAGGCTATTAAATGGACCAGTCCCCACAGCGATGGCCTAGCGCTCAGATGGCTCCTTACATACACTGAAACGGAGCTGCGCTCCTCACGTCTGTCGGCTCCATCGTTGTTGTTTCTCAACTGTTTCTCTTCATTCTCTCTCTCAGTATCTACTTTATCTCATCACTAACTCTTACCCTCCTCTATCCCTCCGTACCCCTCTATCCCTCCAATCTCTCCCCCCCGTCCCTCTCCCTCTGTCCCCCTCTATCCCTCCATCTCTCTCTCCCCCGTCCCTCTCCCTCCGTCCCCCCTCTATCCCTCCAATCTCTCTCCCCCCGTCCCTCTCCCTCCGTCCCCCTCTATCCCTCCAATCTCTCTCCCCCGTCTCTCTCCCCCCCGTCCCTCTCCCTCCGTCCCCCTCTACCCCTCAAATCTCTCTCCCTCTGTCCCCCTCTATCCCTCCAATCTCTCTCCCTCTGTCCCCCTCTACCCCTCCAATCTCTCTCCCTCTGTCCCCCTCTACCCCTCCAATCTCTCTCCCTCTGTCCCCCTCTATCCCTCCAATCTCTCTCCCTCTGTCCCCCTCTATCCCTCCAATCTCTCTCCCCCGTCCCTCTCCCCCCCCGTCCTCTCCCTCTGTCCCCCCTCTATCCCTCCAATCTCTCTCTCTTTCTGACACATCATCCCGTCATAAGGAAGCCTGTCTGAGAAGAGTAGGTGGGGAGGCGGAACAGTGACTGTATCATCTCGCTGTCTCTCTCTCTCTTTCTTTCTGACACATCATCCTGTCTGAGAAGAGTAGGTGGGGAGGCGGAACAGTGACTGTATCATCTCGCTGTCCCTCTCTCTCTTTCTGACACATCATCCTGTCTGAGAAGAGTAGGTGGGGAGGCGGAACAGTGACTGTATCATCTCGCTGTCCCTCTCTCTCTTTCTGACACATCATCCTGTCTGAGAAGAGTAGGTGGGGAGGCGGAACAGTGACTGTATCATCTCGCTGTCTCTCTCTCTCTTTCTGACACATCATCCTGTCTGAGAAGAGTAGGTGGGGAGGCGGAACAGTGACTGTATCATCTCGCTGTCTCTCTCTCTCTCTCTCTTTCTGACACATCATCCTGTCTGAGAAGAGTAGGTGGGGAGGGCGGAACAGTGACTGTATCATCTCGCTGTCTCTCTCTCTCTTTCTGACACATCATCCTGTCTGAGAAGAGTAGGTGGGGAGGCGGAACAGTGACTGTATCATCTCTGAGGGCAAAGAGCACAGTAGACAAGACATCTATAAAATCTACTGTTTGACTCTGACAGCTGAGGCGAGGCAGCAAAACGGGTCAAATTCTCTCTCGCTGTCTCTCTTTCTCGCGCTGTCTCTCTCGCTCGCGCTGTCTCTCTCTCGCTCGCTGTCTCTCTCGCTCGCTGTCTCTCTCTCTCTCGCTCGCTGTCTCTCTCGCTCGCTGTCTCTCTCTCTCTCTCTCTCGCTGTCTCTTTCTCTCTCGCTGTCTCTTTCTCTCTCGCTGTCTCTCTCTCTCTCTCTCGCTCGCTGTCTCTCTCTCTCTCTCTCTCTCGCTGTCTCTTTCTCTCTCGCTGTCTCTCGCTCGCTGTCTCTCTCGCTCGCTGTCTCTCTCTCGCTCGCTGTCTCTTTCTCTCTCGCTGTCTCTCGCTCGCTGTCTCTCTCTCGCTCGCTGTCTCTTTCTCTCTCGCTGTCTCTCGCTCGCTGTCTCTCTCGCTCGCTGTCTCTCTCGCTCGCTGTCTGTCTCTCTCTCGCTGTCTCTCTCTCTCTCTCTCGCTGCCTCTCGCTCGCTGTCTCTCTCTCTCTCTCTCTCTCGCTGCCTCTCGCTCGCTGTCTCTCTCTCTCTCGCTGCCTCTCGCTCGCTGTCTCTCTCTCTCTCGCTGTCTCTCTCTCTCGCTGTCTCTCTCTCTCGCTGTCTCTCTCTCTCTCTCTCTCGCTGCCTCTCGCTCGCTGTCTCTCTCTCTCTCTCGCTGTCTCTCTCTCTCTCTCTCTCTCGCTGTCTCTCTCTCTCGCTGTCTCTCTCTCTCTCTCTCTCGCTGTCTCTCTCTCACTCGCTGTCTCTCTCTCTCTCTCTCTCTCTCTCTCGCTGTCTCTCTCTCTCTCGCTGTCTCTCTCTCTCTCTCTCTCGCTGTCTCTCTCTCTCGCTGTCTCTCTCTCTCTCGCTGCCTCTCGCTCGCTGTCTCTCTCGCTCGCTGTCTCTCTCTCTCGCTGTCTCTCTCTCTCTCTCGCTGTCTCTCTCTCTCTCTCGCTGTCTCTCTCTCTCTCTCGCTGTCTCTCTCTCTCTCTCTCGCTGTCTCTCTCTCTCTCTCGCTGTCTCTCTCTCTCTCTCTCTCTCTCTCTGCTCTGTCTCTCTCTCTCTCTCGCTGTCTCTCTCTCGCTGTCTCTCTCTCGCTGTCTCTCTCTCGCTGTCTCTCTCTCGCTGTCTCTCTCTCTCTCGCTGTCTCTCTCTCGCTGTCTCTCTCTCGCTGTCTCTCTCTCTCTCGCTGTCTCTCTCTCTCTCGCTGTCTCTCTCTCTCTCTCTCTCGCTCTCGCTGTCTCTCTCTCTCGTTCTCGCTGTCTCTCTCTCTCTCTCTCTCGCTGTCTCTCTCTCTCTCTCTCGCTGTCTCTCTCTCGCTCGCTGTCTCTCTCTCTCTCTCTCGCTCGCTGTCTCTCTCTCTCTCTCTCTCTCGCTGTCTCTCTCTCTCTCTCTCTCTCTCGCTGTCTCTCTCTCTCTCTCGCTGTCTCTCTCTCTCTCTCTCTCGCTGTCTCTCTTTAATAGACAGTAGAAAAGGTGAAAGATCTCATTCTTGATCGGTAATGTACTGCATGTACCTTACTGGAGAATTCAATGAAGAGAGCATCTAGGACCATGTTGACATAGCCTGCCTCCCAGATGGCACACTTCTCTATGGGTTCTGGTCAAAGTTGTGCACTACATAGGGAATAAGGTGATATTTGGGACTCAGATATTGACAGTGTACAGTAGATAACAGAACTGTACCGTGCTTTACCTCAGCACCCCTACTGCTATTTCTGTCTTTCATGTTCTCTGTCTGTCAGTCCACTGTGTTCTCTGTGTGTCAGTCCACTGTGTTCTCTGTGTGTCTGTCAGTCCACTGTGTTCTCTGTCTGTCAGTCCACTGTGTTCTCTGTGTGTCTGTCAGTCCACTGTGTTCCCTGTCTGTCAGTCCACTGTGTTCTCTGTCTGTCAGTCCACTGTGTTCTCTGTCTGTCAGTCCACTGTGTTCTCTGTCTGTCAGTCCACTGTGTTCTCTGTGTGTCAGTCAGTCCACTGTGTTCTCTGTCTGTCAGTCCACTGTGTTCTCTGTGTGTCTGTCAGTCCACTGTGTTCTCTGTGTGTCAGTCAGTCCACTGTGTTCTCTGTGTGTCAGTCAGTCCACTGTGTTCTCTGTCTGTCAGTCCACTGTGTTCTCTGTCAGTCAGTCCACTGTGTTCTCTGTGTGTCAGTCTGTCCACTGTGTTCTCTGTCTGTGTGTCAGTCCACTGTGTTCTCTGTCTGTCAGTCCACTGTGTTCTCTGTCTGTCAGTCCACTGTGTTCTCTGTCTGTCTGTCAGTCCACTGTGTTCTCTGTCTGTCTGTCAGTCCACTGTGTTCTCTGTCTGTCAGTCCACTGTGTTCTCTGTCTGTCAGTCCACTGTGTTCTCTGTCTGTCAGTCCACTGTGTTCTCTGTCTGTCAGTCCACTGTGTTCTCTGTCTGTCTGTCAGTCCACTGTGTTCTCTGTCTGTCAGTCCACTGTGATCTCTGTGTGTCAGTCCACTGTGTTCTCTGTCTGTCTGTCAGTCCACTGTGTTCTCTGTCTGTCTGTCAGTCCACTGTGTTCTCTGTCAGTCAGTCCACTGTGTTCTCTGTCAGTCAGTCCACTGTGTTCTCTGTGTGTCTGTCAGTCCACTGTGTTCTCTGTGTGTCTGTCAGTCCACTGTGTTCTCTGTCTGTCAGTCCACTGTGTTCTCTGTCTGTCAGTCCACTGTGTTCTCTGTCTGTCAGTCCACTGTGTTCTCTGTCTGTCAGTCAGTCCACTGTGTTCTCTGTGTGTCAGTCAGTCCACTGTGTTCTCTGTGTGTCAGTCAGTCCACTGTGTTCTCTGTCTGTCTGTCCACTGTGTTCTCTGTGTGTCAGTCAGTCCACTGTGTTCTCTGTGTGTCAGTCAGTCCACTGTGTTCTCTGTGTGTCAGTCAGTCCACTGTGTTCTCTGTGTGTCTGTCAGTCCACTGTGTTCTCTGTGTGTCAGTCAGTCCACTGTGTTCTCTGTGTGTCTGTCAGTCCACTGTGTTCTCTGTGTGTCTGTCAGTCCACTGTGTTCTCTGTGTGTCAGTCAGTCCACTGTGTTCTCTGTGTGTCAGTCAGTCCACTGTGTTCTCTGTGTGTCAGTCAGTCCACTGTGTTCTCTGTGTGTCAGTCAGTCCACTGTGTTCTCTGTGTGTCAGTCAGTCCACTGTGTTCTCTGTGTCAGTCAGTCCACTGTGTTCTCTGTGTGTCAGTCCACTGTGTTCTCTGTGTGTGTGTCAGTCCACTGTGTTCTCTGTCTGTCAGTCAGTCCACTGTGTTCTCTGTGTGTCAGTCAGTCCACTGTGTTCTCTGTGTGTCAGTCCACTGTGTTCTCTGTGTGTGTGTCAGTCCACTGTGTTCTCTGTCTGTCAGTCAGTCCACTGTGTTCTCTGTGTGTCAGTCCACTGTGTTCTCTGTGTGTGTGTCAGTCCACTGTGTTCTCTGTCTGTCAGTCAGTCCACTGTGTTCTCTGTGTGTCAGTCAGTCCACTGTGTTCTCTGTGTGTCAGTCCACTGTGTTCTCTGTGTGTGTGTCAGTCCACTGTGTTCTCTGTCTGTCAGTCAGTCCACTGTGTTCTCTGTCTGTCAGTCCACTGTGTTCTCTGTCTGTCAGTCAGTCCACTGTGTTCTCTGTCTGTCAGTCAGTCCACTGTGTTCTCTGTCTGTCAGTCAGTCCACTGTGTTCTCTGTGCGCCCCTGCCCTGCCACATCCAGTGGCACATTTAAAGTGGCCTTTGATTGTCCTCAGCACAAGGTGCACCTGTGTAATTACAATGCTGTTGAATCAGATTCTTGATTTGCCACACCTGTCAGGTGGATGGATTATCTTGACACAGGAGAAATGCTCAATAACAGGGATGTGACCAAATTTGAGAAATAAGCTTTTTGTTCATATGGAACATTTCTGGATTTTTTAATATTTTTTATTTCAGCTCATGAAACATGGGTCCAACAATGTACGTGTTGAGTTTATATTGTTGTCCAGTATACCTAGACGGTCTTCCCTGTCAGCCCATCATATGTTGTCCAGTATACCTAGACGGTCTTCCCTGTCAGTCCATCATATGTTGTCCAGTATACCTAGACGGTCTTCCCTGTCAGCCCATCATATGTTGTCCAGTATACCTAGACGGTCTTCCCTGTCAGCCCATCATATGTTGTCCAGTATACCTAGACGGTCTTCCCTGTCAGTCCATCATATGTTGTCCAGTATACCTAGACGGTCTTCCCTGTCAGCCCATCATATGTTCTTGTAGTATCGCTCTAGTGACTGGTCTTATGTCACATATGCTATCAGTGATGGTATTCATTCATTTTCTGTGCATTTAGTTCATTTCATATCTTACATACTAGTTATATGATGTGTTGGATTGTACCTCTTAATGTAGTGATGGACTGTACCTCTTAATCCTGTGGTGATGGACTGTACCTCTTAATCCTGTGGTGATGGACTGTACCTCTTAATCCTGTGGTGATGTTAGACTGTACCTCTTAATCCTGTGGTGATGTTAGACTGTACCTCTTAATCCTGTGGTGATGGACTGTACCTCTTAATCCTGTGGTGATGGACTGTACCTCTTAATGCTGTAGTGATGGACTGTACCTCTTAATCCTGTGGTGATGTTAGACTGTACCTCTTAATCCTGTGGTGATGTTAGACTGTACCTCTTAATCCTGTGGTGATGGACTGTACCTCTTAATCCTGTAGTGATGGACTGTACCTCTTAATCCTGTGGTGATGTTAGACTGTACCTCTTAATCCTGTGGTGATGTTAGACTGTACCTCTTAATCCTGTGGTGATGTTAGACTGTACCTCTTAATGTTGTGGTGATGTTAGACTGTACCTCTTAATGTTGTGGTGATGGACTGTACCTCTTAATCCTGTGGTGATGTTAGACTGTACCTCTTAATCCTGTGGTGATGGACTGTACCTCTTAATCCTGTGGTGATGGACTGTACCTCTTAATCCTGTGGTGATGGACTGTACCTCTTAATCCTGTGGTGATGTTAGACTGTACCTCTTAATCCTGTGGTGATGTTAGACTGTACCTCTTAATCCTGTGGTGATGTTAGACTGTACCTCTTAATCCTGTGGTGATGGACTGTACCTCTTAATCCTGTGGTGATGGACTGTACCTCTTAATCCTGTGGTGATGTTAGACTGTACCTCTTAATCCTGTGGTGATGTTAGACTGTACCTCTTAATCCTGTGGTGATGTTAGACTGTACCTCTTAATGCTGTAGTGATGGACTGTACCTCTTAATCCTGTGGTGATGGACTGTACCTCTTAATCCTGTGGTGATGGACTGTACCTCTTAATCCTGTGGTGATGGACTGTACCTCTTAATGTTGTGGTGATGGACTGTACCTCTTAATGTTGTGGTGATGGACTGTACCTCTTAATGTTGTGGTGATGGACTGTACCTCTTAATCCTGTGGTGATGTTAGACTGTACCTCTTAATCCTGTGGTGATGTTAGACTGTACCTCTTAATGCTGTAGTGATGGACTGTACCTCTTAATCCTGTGGTGATGGACTGTACCTCTTAATCCTGTGGTGATGTTAGACTGTACCTCTTAATCCTGTGGTGATGGACTGTACCTCTTAATGTTGTGGTGATGGACTGTACCTCTTAATGTTGTGGTGATGGACTGTACCTCTTAATGTTGTGGTGATGGACTGTACCTCTTAATGTTGTGGTGATGGACTGTACCTCTTAATCCTGTGGTGATGTTAGACTGTACCTCTTAATCCTGTGGTGATGGACTGTACCTCTTAATCCTGTGGTGATGGACTGTACCTCTTAATCCTGTGGTGATGGACTGTACCTCTTAATCCTGTGGTGATGGACTGTACCTCTTACATCCTAATTTTATATGTATTTTTTTATTTCACCTTTATTTAACCAGGTAGGCCAGTTGAGAACAAGTTCTCATTTACAATTGCGACCTGGCCAAGATAAAGCAAAGCGGTTGGACACATACAACGACACAGAGTTACACATGGAGTAAAACAAACATACAGTCAATAATACAGTATAAACACGTCTATATACGATGTGAGCAAATGAGGTGAGAAGGGAGGTAAAGGCAAAAAAGGCCATGGTGGCAAAGTAAATACAATATAGCAAGTAAAAACACTGGAATGGTAGATTTGCAGTGGAAGAATGTGCAAAGTAGAAATAAATAAATTCATTAAATACAGTAGGGAAAGAGGTAGTTGTTTGGGCTAAATTATAGATGGGCTATGTACAGGTGCAGTAATCTGTGAGCTGCTCTGACAGTTGGTGCTTAAAGCTAGTGAGGGAGATAAGTGTTTCCAGTTTCAGAGATTTTTGCAGTTCGTTCCAGTCATTGGCAGCAGAGAACTGGAAGGAGAGGCGACCAAAGGAAGAATTGGTCTGGGGGTGACTAGAGAGATATACCTGCTGGAGCGCGTGCTGCAGGTGGGAGATGCTATGGTGACCTGCGAGCTGAGATAAGGTGGGGCTTTACCTGGCAAAGACTTGTAGATAACCTGTAGCCAGTGGGTTTGGCGACGAGTATGAAGCGAGTGCCAGCCAACGAGAGCATACAGGTCGCAGTGGTGGGTAGTATATGGGGCTTTGGTGACAAAACGGATGACACTGTGATAGACTGCATCCAATTTGTTGAGTAGAGTGGAGGAGGTTATTTTGTAAATGACATCGCCGAAGTCGAGGATTGGTAGGATGGTCAGTTTTACAAGGGTATGTTTGGCAGCATGAGTGAAGGATGCTTTGTTGCGAAATAGGAAGCCAATTCTAGATTTAACTTTGGATTGGAGATGTTTGATGTGGGTCTGGAAGGAGAGTTTACAGTCTAACCAGACACCTAGATATTTGTAATGGTCCACATATTCTAAGTCAGAACCGTCCAGAGTAGTGATGTTGGACAGGCAGGTGCGGGCAGCGATCGGTTGAAGAGCATGCATTTAGTTTTACTTGTATTTAAGAGCAGTTGGAGGCCACGGAAGGAGAGTTGTATGGCATTGAAGCTATTATGACATGGCAGTATGTCCTGTACCATCTAAACGTAGTATTATGACATGGCTGTATGTCCTGTAGTATTATGACATGGCTGTATGTCCTGTATCATCTAAATGTAGTATTATGACATGGCTGTATGTCCTGTATCATCTAAACGTAGTATTATGACATGGCTGTATGTCCTGTACCATCTAAACGTAGTATTATGACATGGCTGTATGTCCTGTAGTATTATGACATGGCTGTATGTCCTGTATCATCTAAACGTAGTATTATGACATGGCTGTATGTCCTGTACCATCTAAACGTAGTATTATGACATGGCAGTATGTCCTGTACCATCTAAACGTAGTATTATGACATGGCTGTATGTCCTGTAGTATTATGACATGGCTGTATGTCCTGTATCATCTAAACGTAGTATTATGACATGGCTGTATGTCCTGTATCATCTAAACGTAGTATTATGACATGGCTGTATGTCCTGTACCATCTAAACGTAGTATTATGACATGGCTGTATGTCCTGTAGTATTATGACATGGCTGTATGTCCTGTATCATCTAAACGTAGTATTATGACATGGCTGTATGTCCTGTACCATCTAAACGTAGTATTATGACATGGCTGTATGTCCTGTACCATCTAAACGTAGTATTATGACATGGCTGTATGTCCTGTACCATCTAAACGTAGTATTATGACATGGCTGTATGTCCTGTACCATCTAAACGTAGTATTATGACATGGCTGTATGTCCTGTACCATCTAAACGTAGTATTATGACATGGTTGCTATTATTACAAGAGCAGACAGTGAGGTCGTGTTGACTTAAGAGGCCACCACTTGGTATCCCCTCCCACAGCATCTGCTGGAGTGTTGCAGTAAGGTGGGACATCATTTTAGGACAGCAGGAAGCAAGTTGATGTGTGTTCTCAAGCGTGTTTGTGTTGGTCCTAATGTGTGATGCCTCTGTTCAACAGACAGGAAGTGGTATCTGTGCTGGTCCTAACATGTGATGCCTCTGTTCAACAGACAGGAAGTGGTATCTGTGCTGGTCCTAACATGTGATGCCTCTGTTCAACAGACAGGAAGTGATATCTGTGCTGGTCCTAACATGTGATGCCTCTGTTCAACAGACAGGAAGTGGTATCTGTGCTGGTCCTAACATGTGATGCCTCTGTTCAACAGACAGGAAGTGGTATCTGTGCTGGTCCTAACATGTGATGCCTCTGTTCAACAGACAGGAAGTGGTATCTGTGCTGGTCCTAACATGTGATGCCTCTGTTCAACAGACAGGAAGTGGTATCTGTGCTGGTCCTAACATGTGATGCCTCTGTTCAACAGACAGGAAGTGGTATCTGTGCTGGTCCTAACATGTGATGCCTCTGTTCAACAGACAGGAAGTGGTATCTGTGCTGGTCCTAACATGTGATGCCTCTGTTCAACAGACAGGAAGTGGTATCTGTGCTGGTCCTAACATGTGATGCCTCTGTTCAACAGACAGTAGCGATATCTTGTCTCCTCCAATGGCCTTTGTCTGTTGTCAGCGTTAACATTACTGGGGCTTTCATCACTGGCATATATTCACAGGAGAACAGCCTCATTTTTAATTGATTCTGCTGCCTATCCTTTCTAATTAGTGGGGAAGCTGACGACATATGGCTGCAAGATGACTAATCAAGGTTTGGATGGGCTGTTGATACCAGCATTACCTACCATGTGGTGGGTTTGCTATAGTTCCGTTGTGTTGGAAGGGCTGTTGATACCAGCAATACCTACCATGTGGGTGGTTTGCTATAGTTCCGTTGTGTTGGATGGGCTGTTGATACCAGCATTACCTACCATGTGGGTGGTTTGCTATAGTTCCGTTGTGTTGGATGGGCTGTTGATACCAGCATTACCTACCATGTGGGTGGTTTGCTATAGTTCCGTTGTGTTGGATGGGCTGTTGATACCAGCATTACCTACCATGTGGGTGGTTTGCTATAGTTCCGTTGTGTTGGATGGGCTGTTGATACCAGCATTACCTACCATGTGGGTGGTTTGCTATAGTTCCGTTGTGTTGGATGGGCTGTTGATACCAGCATTACCTACCATGTGGGTGGTTTGCTATAGTTCCGTTGTGTTGGATGGGCTGTTGATACCAGCATTACCTACCATGTGGTGGGTTTGTTAAATAGGCACATGACAGTCAGTGTTGTCGATCAAATGTTCATTGCCTCTTATGGGAATGTCTGTTAGAGCATCTTCATAAATTGATATACAGGATTATCTAGTAATCTATGGTCTCTACCAGGTTTATCTAGTAATCTATGGGCTCTATCAGGATTATCTAGTAATCTATGGTCTCTACCAGGTTTATCTAGTAATCTATGGTCTCTACCAGGATTATCTAGTAATCTATGGTCTCTACCAGGTTTATCTAGTAATCTATGGGCTCTATCAGGTTTATCTAGTAATCTATGGTCTCTACCAGGTTTATCTAGTAATCTATGGTCTACCAGGTTTATCTAGTAATCTATGGGCTCTATCAGGTTTATCTAGTAATCTATGGTCTCTACCAGGTTTATCTAGTAATCTATGGTCTCTACCAGGTTTATCTAGTAATCTATGGGCTCTATTTCTCTATCAGGTTTATCTAGTAATCTATGGGCTCTACCAGGTTTATCTAGTAATCTATGGGCTCTACCAGGTTTATCTAGTAATCTATGGTCTCTACCAGGTTTATCTAGTAATCTATGGTCTCTACCAGGATTATCTAGTACTCTATGGGCTCTATTTCTCTATCAGGTTTATCTAGTAATCTATGGTCTCTACCAGGTTTATCTAGTAATCTATGGTCTCTACCAGGAGTATCTAGTAATCTATGGTCTCTACCAGGAGTATCTAGTAATCTATGGTCTCTACCAGGTTTATCTTGTAATCTATGGTCTCTACCAGGTTTATCTAGTAATCTATGGTCTCTACCAGGATTATCTAGTAATCTATGGTCTCTATCAGGTTTGTCTAGTAATCTATGGGCTCTATCAGGTTTATCTAGTAATCTATGGTCTCTACCAGGTTTATCTAGTAATCTATGGTATCTACCAGGTTTATCTAGTAATCTATGGTCTCTACCAGGATTATCTAGTAATCTATGGGCTCTATTTCTCTATCAGGTTTATCTAGTAATCTATGGGCTCTACCAGGTTTATCTAGTAATCTATGGGCTCTACCAGGTTTATCTAGTAATCTATGGTCTCTACCAGGTTTATCTAGTAATCTATGGTCTCTATCAGGATTATCTAGTAATCTATGGGCTCTATTTCTCTATCAGGTTTATCTAGTAATCTATGGTCTCTACCAGGTTTATCTAGTAATCTATGGTATCTACCAGGAGTATATAGTAATCTATGGTCTCTACCAGGTTTATCTAGTAATCTATGGTCTCTACCAGGTTTATCTAGTAATCTATGGTCTCTACCAGGTTTATCTAGTAATCTATGGTCTCTACCAGGATTATCTAGTAATCTATGGTCTCTACCAGGATTATCTAGTAATCTATGGGCTCTATAAGGTTTATCTAGTAATCTACGGTCTCTACCAGGTTTATCTAGTAATCTATGGTCTCTACCAGGTTTATCTAGTAATCTATGGTCTCTACCAGGATTATCTAGTAATCTATGGTCTCTACCAGGTTTATTTAGTAATCTATGGTCTCTACCAGGTTTATCTAGTAATCTATGGTCTCTACCAGGTTTATCTAGTAATCTATGGGCTCTACCAGGTTTATCTAGTAATCTATGGTCTCTACCAGGTTTATCTAGTAATCTATGGTCTCTACCAGGTTTATCTAGTAATCTATGGGCTCTATCAGGTTTATCTAGTAATCTATGGGCTCTATCAGGAGTATCTAGTAATATATGGTCTCTACCAGGTTTATCTAGTAATCTATGGGCTCTATCAGGTTTATCTAGTAATCTATGGGCTCTATCAGGTTTATCTAGTAATCTATGGTCTCTACCAGGTTTATCTAGTAATCTATGGGCTCTATCAGGTTTATCTAGTAATCTATGGTCTCTACCAGGTTTATCTAGTAATCTATGGGCTCTATCAGGAGTATTTAGTAATCTATGGTCTCTACCAGGTTTATCTAGTAATCTATGGTCTCTACCAGGTTTATCTAGTAATCTATGGGCTCTATCAGGTTTATCTAGTAATCTATGGGCTCTACCAGGTTTATCTAGTAATCTATGGTCTCTACCAGGTTTATCTAGTAATCTATGGTCTCTACCAGTTTTATCTAGTAATCTATGGGGTCTATTTCTCTAACAGGTTTATCTAGAAATCTATGGGGTCTATTTCTCTATCAGGTTTATCTAGTAATCAATGTGCTCTACCAGGTATATCTGGTAATCTATGGGGTCTATTTCTCTATCAGGTTTATCTAGTAATCAATGGGCTCCTCTCATGGTTTACCAGCGTTCTCATGGTTTACCAGCGTATACCGTTCTCATGGTTTACCAGCGTTCTCATGGTTTACCAGCGTATACCGTTCTCACGGTTTACCAGCGTATACCGTTCTCACGGTTTACCAGCGTATACCGTTCTCATGGTTTACCAGCGTTCTCATGGTTTACCAGCGTATACCGTTCTCATGGTTTACCAGCGTATACCGTTCTCATGGTTTACCAGCGTATACCGTTCTGATGGTTTACCACCGTTCTCACGGTTTACCAGCGTATACCGTTCTCATGGTTTACCAGCGTTCTCACGGTTTACCAGCGTATACCGTTCTCACGGTTTACCAGCGTATACCGTTCTCATGGTTTACCAGCGTATACCGTTCTCACGGTTTACCAGCGTATACCGTTCTCATGGTTTACCAGCGTTCTCATGGTTTACCAGCGTATACCGTTCTCATAGTTCACCAGCGTATACCGTTCTCATGGTTTACCAGCGTATACCGTTCTCACGGTTTACCAGCGTATACCGTTCTCACGGTTTACCAGCGTATACCGTTCTCACGGTTTACCAGCGTTCTCATGGTTTACCAGCGTATACCGTTCTCATGGTTTACCACCGTTCTCATGGTTTACCAGCGTATACCGTTCTCATGGTTTACCAGCGTATACCGTTCTCATGGTTTACCACCGTTCTCATGGTTTACCAGCGTATACCGTTCTCATGGTTTACCAGCGTATACCGTTCTCATGGTTTACCAGCGTATACTGTTCTCATGGTTTACCAGCGTCATGGTTTACCAGCGTATACCGTTCTCATGGTTTACCAGCGTATACCGTTCTCATGGTTTACCAACGTATACCGTTCTCATGGTTTACCAGCGTATACCGTTCTGATGGTTTACCAGCGTTCTCATGGTTTACCACCGTATACCGTTCTCATGGTTTACCAGCGTCATGGTTTACCAGCGTATACCGTTCTCATGGTTTACCAGCGTATACCGTTCTGATGGTTTACCAGCGTATACCGTTCTCATGGTTTACCACCGTTCTCGTGGTTTACCAGCGTATACCGTTCTCGTGGTTTACCAGCGTATACCGTTCTCGTGGTTTACCAGCGTATACCGTTCTCGTGGTTTACCAGCGTATACCGTTCTCATGGTTTACCAGCGTTCTCATGGTTTACCAGCGTATACCGTTCTCACGGTTTACCAGCGTATACCGTTCTCATGGTTTACCAGCATATACCGTTCTCATGGTTTACCAGCATATACCGTTCTCATGGTTTACCAGCGTATACCGTTCTCGTGGTTTACCAGCGTATACCGTTCTTGTGGTTTACCAGCGTATACCGTTCTCATGGTTTACCAGCGTTCTCATGGTTTACCAGCGTATACCGTTCTCATGGTTTACCAGCGTGTACCGTTCTCAGGGTTTACCAGCGTATACCGTTCTCAGGGTTTACCAGCGTATACCGTTCTCATGGTTTACCACCGTTCTCATGGTTTACCAGCGTATACCGTTCTCAGGGTTTACCAGCGTATACCGTTCTCATGGTTTACTACCGTTCTCATGGTTTACCAGCGTATACCGTTCTCAGGGTTTACCAGCGTATACCGTTCTCATGGTTTACCAGCGTATACCGTTCTCATGGTTTACCAGCGTCATGGTTTACCAGCGTATACCGTTCTCGTGGTTTACCAGCATATACCGTTCTGATGGTTTACCAGCGTATACCGTTCTGATGGTTTACCAGCGTATACCGTTCTCATGGTTTACCAGCGTATACCGTTCCCATGGTTTACCAGCGTTCTCATGGTTTACCACCGTTCTCATGGTTTACCAGCGTATACCGTTCTCAGGGTTTACCAGCGTATACCGTTCTCATGGTTTACCAGCGTTCTCATGGTTTACCAGCGTATACCGTTCTCATGGTTTACCAGCGTCATGGTTTACCAGCGTATACCGTTCTCGTGGTTTACCAGCGTATACCGTTCTCGTGGTTTACCAGCGTATACCGTTCTCGTGGTTTACCAGCGTATACCGTTCTCATGGTTTACCAGCGTTCTCATGGTTTACCAGCGTATACCGTTCTCACGGTTTACCAGCGTATACCGTTCTCATGGTTTACCAGCATATACCGTTCTCATGGTTTACCAGCATATACCGTTCTCGTGGTTTACCAGCGTATACCGTTCTCGTGGTTTACCAGCGTATACCGTTCTTGTGGTTTACCAGCGTATACCGTTCTCATGGTTTACCAGCGTTCTCATGGTTTACCAGCGTATACCGTTCTCATGGTTTACCAGCGTGTACCGTTCTCAGGGTTTACCAGCGTATACCGTTCTCAGGGTTTACCAGCGTATACCGTTCTCATGGTTTACCACCGTTCTCATGGTTTACCAGCGTATACCGTTCTCAGGGTTTACCAGCGTATACCGTTCTCATGGTTTACTACCGTTCTCATGGTTTACCAGCGTATACCGTTCTCAGGGTTTACCAGCGTATACCGTTCTCATGGTTTACCAGCGTATACCGTTCTCATGGTTTACCAGCGTCATGGTTTACCAGCGTATACCGTTCTCGTGGTTTACCAGCATATACCGTTCTGATGGTTTACCAGCGTATACCGTTCTGATGGTTTACCAGCGTATACCGTTCTCATGGTTTACCAGCGTATACCGTTCCCATGGTTTACCAGCGTTCTCATGGTTTACCACCGTTCTCATGGTTTACCAGCGTATACCGTTCTCAGGGTTTACCAGCGTATACCGTTCTCATGGTTTACCAGCGTTCTCATGGTTTACCAGCGTCATGGTTTACCAGCGTATACCGTTCTCGAGGTTTACCACCGTTCTCATGGTTTACCAGCGTATACCGTTCTCATGGTTTACCAGCGTTCTCATGGTTTACCAGCGTTCTCATGGTTTACCAGCGTATACCGTTCTCATGGTTTACCACCGTTCTCATGGTTTACCAGCGTATACCGTTCTCGTGGTTTACCAGCGTTCTCGTGGTTTACCAGCGTATACCGTTCTCATGGTTTACCAGCGCTCTCATGGTTTACCAGCGTTCTCATGGTTTACCAGCATATACCGTTCTGATGGTTTACCAGCGTCATGGTTTACCAGCGTATACAGATCACTTCACTACCAGAGAATACCCGGTGACAATAAACAAGATTTAAAAAAAAGAAAGACAAAAGTTAAGACTGTAGATTCTCTCACTGGCTTCTTCAGTCTTCAAACCACATGTGTCACCAGTCAGGTCTCTGTGTACACCGTTCACCCTGCAGGTGCATCAGCTACTACCGAGCAATTTCAGCAGGACGTTAGGCTATTTAGATAAGGTGGGTGCTTAGCTAACGTCAGGCCTGGTTTTGGGGCGTTTGTTGGTAATACTATATGTGATGGTATGTCATGGCTGAGCTGTGCTGCCCTGCTATGTACAATGCCTTTTGTTTCATGTGTCTTTTCTATTCCCGTTTCAGTCAGGCGAATGCGCCTTGTCGTGCTCCAATAGCAGGGATTCAGTTCTGTTGGGCATCAGGACCCTTCAGCGTGCAGTCTGCTCAAGAATCCATCCGTCTGCCTACTCTTCATGGCCTACGGAGGAGCAACGAACATGCATATCAGAGTATCTCTCTCTCTCTCTCCGTCTCTGTTTCTGTCTGTCTGTCTGTCTGTCTGTCTGTCTGTCTGTCTGTCTGTCTGTCTGTCTGTCTGTCTGTCTGTCTGTCTGTCTGTCTGTCTGTCTGTCTGTCTGTCTGTCTGTCTCTCTGTCTGTCTGTCTGTCTGTCTGTCTGTCTGTCTCTGTGGTCGTCATCCATTCAGTGTATTTCTCTGTGGTCGTCATCCGTTCAGGGTAATTCTCTGTGGTCAAACATCCGTTCAGTGTAATTCTCTGTGGTAGTCATCCGTTCAGTGTATTTCTCTGTGGTCGTCATCCGTTCAGTTTATTTCTCTGTGATCGTCATCCGTTCAGTGTATTTCTCTGTGGTCGTCATCCGTTCAGTGTATTTCTCTGTGGTCGTCATCCGTTCAGGGTATTTCTCTGTGGTCGTCATCCGTTCAGGGTATTTCTCTGTGGTAGTCATCCGTTCAGTGTATTTCTCTGTGGTCGTCATCCGTTCAGTTTATTTCTCTGTGATCGTCATCCGTTCAGTGTATTTCTCTGTGGTCGTCATCCGTTCAGTGTATTTCTCTGTGGTCGTCATCCGTTCAGGGTATTTCTCTGTGGTCGTCATCCGTTCAGGGTATTTCTCTGTGGTCGTCATCCGTTCAGGGTATTTCTCTGTGGTCGTCATCCGTTCAGTGTATTTCTCTGTGGTCGTCATCCGTTCAGTGTATCTCTCTGTGGTCGTCAGCCGTTCATGGTATTTCTCTGTGGTCGTCATCCGTTCAGTGTAATTCTCTGTGGTCGTCATCCGTTCAGGGTAACTCTGTGGTCGTCATCCGTTCAGTGTAATTCTCTGTGGTCGTCATCCGTTCAGTGTAATTCTCTGTGGTCGTCATCCGTTCAGGGTATTTCTCTGTGGTCGTCATCCGTTCAGTGTATTTCTCTGTGGTCGTCATCCGTTCAGTTTATTTCTCTGTGGTCGTCATCCGTTCAGGGTATTTCTCTGTGGTCGTCATCCGTTCAGGGTATTTCTCTGTGGTCGTCATCCGTTCAGTTTATCTCTCTGTGGTCGTCATCCGTTCAGGGTAACTCTGTGGTCGTCATCCGTTCAGGGTATTTCTCTGTGGTCGTCATCCGTTCAGGGTATTTCTCTGTGGTCGTCATCCGTTCAGGGTATTTCTCTGTGGTCGTCATCCGTTCAGGGTATTTCTCTGTGGTCGTCATCCGTTCAGTGTAATTCTCTGTGGTCGTCATCCGTTCAGGGTATTTCTCTGTGGTCGTCATCCGTTCAGTGTATTTCTCTGTGGTCGTCATCCATTCAGTGTATTTCTCTGTGGTCGTTCATCCGTTCAGTGTATTTCTCTCAGAGAAATAAACTGAAGGAACCACAGCTGTGTAGAAGCACCTGCTTTCAATATACTTTGTATCCCTCATTTACTCCAGTGTTTTTAATTACTATGTCAGTTTACCTGTCTGTATCATGGTAAATGAAACTATTCTCTTCCTACTTCACTCTGGTTTGGTAGAATAGTAATGAGGTCTGTGGCGTCGAGCTTCCTCTGGGTTTATCTCGCTAAGCTAAACATTTCTTTATCGTTCCTCGTCGCTCAGTTTTTAGGACCGATCTGTCGAACAGAGAGAGGTGCGATGTATCCCAAAATGGCACCCTATGCCCTACAAGGAGCCCTGGTCCAGAGTAGTGCACTGTATAGGGAACAGGGTGCCATTTGGGATCCTGACGGCGTTCCAACTACTGCGAGTGATGCTCGGCGCCAGGCGTTTACTACTGAGAGACTGTCGGTAGCTGGCCGTCATGTCTGTGTTAACCAAGACCTTCTATTACAGCTGGTCGGTCTGGGAGGCTGGGATTACAGACAGCACTACACTACACCAGACCAGAACTACAGCCTCTCTCTCTACACCAGACCAGAACTACAGCCTCTCTCTCTCTACACCAGACCAGAACTATAGCCTCTCTCTCTACACCAGACCAGAACTACAGCCTCTCTCTCTCTCCACCAGACCAGAACTATAGCCTCTCTCTCTCTACACCAGACCAGAACTACAGCCTCTCTCTCTACACCAGACCAGAACTATAGCCTCTCTCTCTCTACACCAGACCAGAACTACAGCCTCTCTCTCTCTACACCAGACCAGAACTACAGCCTTTCTCTCTCTACACCAGACCAGAACTACAGCCTCTCTCTCTCTCTCTACACCAGACCAGAACTACAGCCTCTCTCTCTCTCTTTCTCTCTCTCTCTCTACACCAGACCTGCACTATGTTCTGTATAGAACTACAGCCTCTCTCTTCGTCAGACCTGGGTCCAGATACTATTTGAAGTCTTTCAAATACTTTGAGCGTTTGCTCGAGTCTACCTGGAGTGTCAGATGGGACTATTCTATTGGTTCTCATTCTGCCATGCAAACTCAAGCAAGCCCCGATAAAGCACCTCCGCCACTTGGTCCTGTCGTTGTTCTCAACGTTCTACAGATGCCGCAGTATATCGATGTCCAACTGATGGTTGATTCTCGGTCTCTCTGAACAAATTTGGGGAACGGGGAATACCTCGTCTGTTGTCCAACTGAATGTATTCCAATCAAAGTTTACTGGTCATGTGCCCCAAATAAAATGTAGAATGTAGAATTGAAATGTGTCTAATGCATTTAACACAACCCCTCTGAATCAGAGAGGTGCTGGGGGGGGCTGACCTAATCGCCATCCACGTCTTCGGGCGCCCGGGGAACAGTGGGTTACCCTTGCCTTGCTCGGGGGATTCGATCCACCAACCTTTCGGTTACTGGCCCAACACTGCCACTTCCTGCTAATGACTGTTTCGTCAACATCACACTATATAGTGTCCTTGGAAATATGATGACATTGCTCAAGTAGACTAATACTTAGTGTGGATAAACATTGCCATCATTACGTTTATTTTTAGAGAGATGTTGCTGTGAACTAGCAAAGTTTGTCACAAATTACTAGCCATACTAATGTTAGCGGGCGTTCTTAATCTTAATCAAATAAAATGGGTTGTTAACACCGATTTGCAGATGTTATCGCAGGTGCAGCGAAAGGCTTGTGTTTCTCCAACGGTGCAGTAATATCCCATAACAGTGCACCACAAATACCCCATAATGACAAAGTGAAAACAGATTTAAAATCAGAAATACCTTATTCAGATCTTTTCCTGTGAGAATCGAAAATTGAGCTCAGGTGCATCCTGTGTCTATTGATCATCCTTGAGATGTTTCTACAACTTGATTGGAGTCCACTTGTGGTAAAAATTCAATTGATGTCTGTAGCTTTGAAGGTCCCCAAGAACATAGTGGCCTCCTCCATTCTTAAATGGAAGAAGTTTTGAACTGCCTGCGAGGCCAAATCTGAGCAATCTCCGAGATCAAGTAGTCGTGGCTCTCTTTCCCCTTTTATAATCTGTGATTGTCCGGAGTCCCTGCCACATATGTCTTGGGTCTGAGCCATTGAATTGCAACTCCACTTTGTCCCTGTACTGTCGTTTTGCCTATTTGATATTCAGGTCATAGGCGGTCTGTTTGTACACATCCATGTTCCCAGTCACCTTGATTTAAAGCCGCCGTGGTAAATGCTTCTAACGTCAATTTGCCCACACTAGTTACAAAAGCTTGTCTTTACAAATGATTTTGTCTCATTCCTGAAATGTTGTTGTTGTTTCTAAGCCTTACTAATAATAACGCATTTTAGACCTACATCTCATTGTTGTTTCTAAGCCGTACTAATAATAACGCATTTTAGACCTACATCTCATTGTTGTTTCTAAGCCGTACTAATAATAACGCATTTTAGAGCCACATCTCATTGTTGTTTCTAAGCCGTACTACATCTAATATATTATTATTGATTGATTTATTGAGTAGAATAGTCAGCTACCCATCAGTGGTAAAATGAACGTTCAAAACATTTTGACTTAGACCCATGAATTGAAACGATCTCAAATAGTATTTGAACCCAGTTCTGGGCATTTTGAAACGATATCGAATAGTATTTGACCCCAGTTCTGGGCATTTTGAAACGATATCGAATAGTATTTGACCCCAGTTCTGGGCATTTTGAAACGATATCGAATAGTATTTGACCCCAGTTCTGGGCATTTTGAAACGATATCGAATAGTATTTGAACCCAGTTCTGGGCATTTTGAAACGATCTCAAATAGCTTCAGCCTTCACCCGCCATCAATTCTACTGTATAAACCTTAGCCCTTTTTGATGCGATTTAAATAATAACAAATTAACGACCGTCGTTCCTCCCTTCCTTCGTCCTCAAGTCCCCGGTCGTCCCTTGTGTTGTGACATTATAGAAATGTTATATTCATATTTCACTGAAATGACTCCTTAAGAAGAACACCATGGTTCTAACGATAAATATGAGAGAGAGAGAGAGACTCAGGGAGAGAGAGACTCAGGGAGGGAGAGAGAGACTCAGGGAGGGAGAGAGAGACTCAGGGAGAGAGAGAGAGACTCAGGGAGAGAGAGACTCAGGGAGAGAGAGAGAGACTCGGGGAGAGAGAGAGAGACTCGGGGAGAGAGAGAGAGACTCGGGGAGAGAGAGAGACTCGGGGAGAGAGAGAGACTCGGGGAGAGAGAGAGAATCAGGGAGAGAGAGACTCAGGGAGATAGAGAATCAGGAAAATAGAGACTCAGGGAGAGTGAGAGACTCAGGGAGAGAGAGAGACTCAGGGAGAGAGAGGGAGAGAGAGACTCGGGGAGAGAGAGACTCGGGGAGAGAGACTCGGGGAGAGAGAGAGAGACTCTGGGAGAGAGAGAGAGAGAGAGAGAGAGAGAGAGAGACTCGGGGAGAGAGAGACTCGGAGAGAGGGGGAGGGAGAGCGAGATGGAGAGAGAGAGAGAGAGAGAGAGAGATGGAGGGAGGGAGAGAGAGACAGGAAGAGAGAGAGAGGGAGATCATGTCTCTCCTACACATCAGTGTCTCACTGAACACAATTTCCTGTCGGTACTTTTAGTGCCGAGGCCTCCACATAAAATCTAGATCCTAAAAACCATCCCGGATCTAATGTTTTTCAGCCAGTTTCTTCATCCCCATTGGCTGTACAGTAAATAATTTCAGTAGATAGATGCTCGACTGGTCCTGCATCCCAAATGGTTCCCTATTCCCTATGTACAGCGCCTGGCTCGACTGGTCCTGCATCCCAAATGGTTCCCTATTTCCACAGCGCCTGGCTCGACTGGTACTGCATCCCAAATGGTTCCCTATTCCCTATGTACAGCGCCTGGCTCGACTGGTCCTGCATCCCAAATGGCCCCCTATTCCCTATGTACAGCGCCTGGCTCGACTGGTCCTGCATCCCAAATGGTTCCCTATTCCCACAGCGCCTGGATCGACTGGTCCTGCATCCCAAATGGTTCCCTATTCCCTATGTACAGCGCCTGGCTCGACTGGTCCTGCATCCCAAATGGTTCCCTATTCCCTATGTACAGCGCCTGGCTCGACTGGTCCTGCATCCCAAATGGCCCCCTATTCCCTATTCCCACAGCGCCTGCCTGGCTCGACTGGTCCTGCATCCCAAATGGCCCCCTATTCCCTATTCCCACAGCGCCTGGCTCGACTGGTTCTGCATCCCAAATGGCCCCCTATTCCCTATTCCCACAGCGCCTGCCTGGCTCGACTGGTCCTGCATCCCAAATGGCCCCCTATTCCCTATGTACAGCGCCTGGCTCGACTGGTCCTGCATCCCAAATAGTTCCCTATTCCCACAGCGCCTGGCTCGACTGGTCCTGCATCCCAAATGGCCCACTATTCCCACAGCGCCTGGCTCGACTGGTCCTGCATCCCAAATGGCCCCCTATTCCCACAGCGCCTGGCTCGACTGGTCCTGCATCCCAAATGGCCCCCTATTCCCTATGTACAGCGCCTGGCTCGACTGGTCCTGCATCCCAAATGGTTCCCTATTCCCACAGCGCCTGGCTCGACTGGTTCTGCATCCCAAATGGCCCACTATTCCCACAGCGCCTGGCTCGACTGGTTCTGCATCCCAAATGGCCCCCTATTCCCTATGTACAGCGCCTGGCTCGACTGGTCCTGCATCCCAAATGGTTCCCTATTCCCTATGTACAGCGCCTGGCTCGACTGGTCCTGCATCCCAAATGGTTCCCTATTCCCACAGCGCCTGGCTCGACTGGTCCTGCATCCCAAATGGTTCCCTATTCCCACAGCGCCTGGCTCGACTGGTCCTGCATCCCAAATGGTTCCCTATTCCCTATGTACAGCGCCTGGCTCGACTGGTCCTGCATCCCAAATGGTTCCCTATTCCCACAGCGCCTGGCTCGACTGGTCCTGCATCCCAAATGGCCCCCTATTCCCTATTCCCACAGTGCCTGGCTCGACTGGTCCTGCATCCCAAATGGTTCCCTATTCCCACAGCGCCTGGCTCGACTGGTCCTGCATCCCAAATGGCCCCCTATTCCCTATGTACAGCGCCTGGCTCGACTGGTCCTGCATCCCAAATGGTTCCCTATTCCCACAGCGCCTGGCTCGACTGGTCCTGCATCCCAAATGGTTCCCTTTTCCCTATGTACAGCGCCTGGCTCGACTGGTCCTGCATCCCAAATGGTTCCCTATTCCCTATGTACAGCGCCTGGCTCGACTGGTCCTGCATCCCAAATGGTTCCCTATTCCCACAGCGCCTGACTCGACTGGGTCTGCATCCCAAATGGTTCCCTATTCCCACAGCGCCTGGCTCGACTGGTTCTGCATCCCAAATGGTTCCCTATTCCCACAGCGCCTGGCTCGACTGGTTCTGCATCCCAAATGGCCCCCTATTCCCTATGTACAGCGCCTGGCTCGACTGGTTCTGCATCCCAAATGGTTCCCTATTCCCTATGTACAGCTCCTTCAGAAAGTGGTCATACCGCTCTACTTTTTCAACATTTGTGTTACAGCCTGAATTTTAAATTTATGACATGTTTTTCTGTTTTGATTTTGTGTACTGGTTTATTATACACAATAATGTCGAAGTGAAATTATGTTTTCGGAACGTTTTTACAAATTACTTTAAAAAATATATATTTTTATGAAAAGCTGAAATGTATTGAGTCAATAAGTATTTTAACACCTTTGTTGTGGCCTAAATAAGTTCAGGAGTAAAAATGTGCTTAAAAAGTCACAATAAGCTTCATGGACTCACTGTGTGAAATAGTGGTGTTGAACATGATTATCTCTGTACCCCACAAATACAATTATCATTAAAGGTGCCTTTAAGGTGCCTGTCGAGTAGTGCATTTCAAACACAGATTCAACCACAAAGACCAGGCAGGTTTTCCAATGCCTCGCAAAGAAGGGCACCTATTGGTAGATGGGTTAACAAACAAAACAGACATTGAATATGCCTTTGAGCATCATGGTGAAGTTATTAATTACACTTTGGATGGTGTATCAATACACCCAGTCACTACAAAGATACAGGCGTCCTTCCTGACTCAGTTGCCGGAGAGGAAGGAAACCACTCAGGGATTTTACCATGAGGTCAATGGTGACTTTAAAACAGTTACAGAGTTTAATGGCTGTTTAATGGCTGTATAGGAGAAAACTGAGGATGGATCAACAACATTGTAATTACTCCACAATACTAACCTAAATGACAGAGTTTAATGGCTGTATAGGAGAAAACTGAGGATGGATCAACAATATTGTAATTACTCCACAATACTAACCTAAAAGGTGAAAAGGTACAGAATAAAAATATTCCAAAACATGCGTCCTGTTTGCAACAAGGAACTAAAGTAAAACAAAAAACTGTGTGGAAGAAATCAACTTTAAGACGATTGTTGTTCTGGGTTAATTAACACACCACTGAGTCTAAATATTCTCAATGGGGACCTCCAATGCTACAGACATTTTTTGGTACCCTTCCCCCAGATTTGTGCCTAGACACAATCCTGAGTTCCACGGACAATTCCTTCAACCTCTTGGCTTGGTTTTTTGCTCTGACATGCACTGTCAGCTGTGGGACCTTTATATAAACCGTTGTGTGCCTTTCCAAATCATGTCCAATCAAATGAATTTGCCAGAGGTGGACTCCAATCAAGTTGTAGGGACATCTCAAGTATGATCAATGACAACAGGATGCAACTGAGCTCAATTTTGAGTCGCATAGTAAAGGGTCTGAATACTTACAGTTGAAGTTGGATGTTTACATACACCTTAGCCAAATGCATTTAAACTCAGTTTTTCACAATTCCTGACATTTAATCCTAGTTAACATTTCCTGTTTTAGGTCAGTTAGGATCACCATGTTATTTTAAGAATGTGAAATGTCAGAATAATAGTAGAGAGAATGATTTATTTCAGCTTTTATTTATTTCATCACATTCCCAGTGGGTCAGAAGTTTACATACACTCAATTAATATTTGGTAGCATTGCCTTTAAATTGTTTAACTTGGGTCAACTGTTTCGGGGAGCCTTCCACAAGCTTCCCACAATAAGTTGGGTGAATTTTGGCCCATTCCTCGTGACAGAGCTGGTGTAACTGAGTCAGGTTTGTAGGCCTCCTTGCTCGCACACGCTTTTTTCAGTTCTGCCCACAAATGTTCTATAGGATTGAGGTCAGGGCTTTGTGATGGCCACTCCAATACCTTGACTTTGTTGTCCTTAAGCCATTTTGCCACAACTTTGGAAGTATGTTTGGGTTCATTGTCCATTTGAAAGACCCATTTGCGACCAAGCTTTAACTTCCTGACTGATGTCTTGAGATGTTGCTTCAATATATCCACATGTTCCTGCCTCATGATGCCATCTATTTTGTGAAGTACACCAGTCCCTCCTGCAGCAAAGCACCCCCACAACATGATGTTCCCACCCCCGTGCTTCACGGTTGGGATGGTGTTCTTCGGCTTGCAAGCCTCACCCTTTTTCCTCCAAACATAACAACGTTCTATTTTTGTTTCATCAGGCCAGAGGACATTTCTCCAGAAAGTACCATCTTTTTGGAGCAGTGGCTTCTTCCTTGCTGAGCGGCCTTTCAGGTTATGTTGATATAGGACTTGTTTTACTGTGGATATAGATACTTTTGTACTTGTTTCCTCCAGCATCTTCACAAGGTCCTTTGCTGTTGTTCTGGGATTGATTTGTACTTTTCGCACCAAGAGATGCTTCGCTTTCCTAGGAAACTATGCAGTATTCTTTATTTTTTTAAATGGTATTTCTTACAATGTTACCCCGGAAAATCTTAGGTTTTATTACATGCAGCCGGGAGGAACTATTGGATATAAGAGCAACTTCTGGTCAGGCTACGTAGACGCGCACCGCTCCCTAGTATACTACTCGCCAACGTCTCTTGACAACAAGGTAGACCAAATCCGAGCAAGGGTTGCATTCCAGAGTGACATCAGAGACTGTAACGTTCTATGTTTCACAGAAACATGGCTCACTTGAGACACGCTATCTGAGTCGGTACAGCCACCTGGTTTCTTTACGCATCGCGCCGACAGAAACAAGCATCTCTCTGGTAAGAAGAAGAAGGGCGGGGGTGTATGCCTTATGATTAACGAGACGTGATGTGATCATAACAACATACAGGAACTCAAGTCCTTTTGTTCACCTGACCTATAATTCCTTACAATCAAATGACGATTGCATTATCTACCAAGAGAATTCTCTTCGATCATAACCACAGTCGTGTATATTCCCCCCCAAGCAGACACATCGACTCTATGTAAACTGGAAACCACATATCCCGAGGCTGCATTTATTGTAGCTGGGGATTTTAACAAGGCTAATCTGAAAACAAGGCTCCCCAAATTCTATCAGCATATCGTTTGAACTACCAAGGCTGGTAAAACCCTAGACCACTGTTATTCTAACTTCTGCAACGTATATAAGGCCCTCCCCCGCAATCCCTTTGGAAAAGCTGACCACGACTCCATTTTGTTGCTCCCAGCTTATAGACGGATACTAAAACCGGAAGCTCCCGCACTCAGGTCTGTTCAACGCTGGTCAGACCAATCGGATTCCACGCTTCAAGATTGCTTCGATCACGTGGACTGGGATATATTCCGCATTGCGGCGAACAACAACATTGACGAAAACGCTGATTCGGTGAACGAGATTATTAGCAAGTGCATCGGTGATGTCGTACCCACAGCAACGAATAAAACCTTCCCTAACCAGAAACCGTGGATTGATGGCAGCATTCGCTCAAAACTGAAAGTGCGAACCACTGCTTTTAATCAGGGCAAGGTGACCGGAAACATGACCGAATACAAACAGTGTAGCTATTCCCTAATCAAACAAGCTAAGCGTCAGTATAGAGACAAAGTGGAGTCGCAATTCAATGGCTCAGACACGTGGCAGGGTCTACAGTCAATCACGGACTACAAAAGCAAAACCAGCCCCGTTGTAGACCAACTTTTCTGCTCGCTTTGAGGACAATAGAGTGCCACTGACACGGCCCGCTAACAAAACCTGCGGACTCTCCTTCACTGTAGCCAACGTGAGTAAAACATTTAAACCTGTTAACCCTCGCAAGTCTGCAGGCCCAGACGGCATCCCCAGCCGCGTCCTCAGAGCATGCGCAGACCAGCTGGCTGGTGTGTTTACAGACATATTCAATCAATAATTATCCCAGTCTGCTGTTCCCACATGCTTCAAGAGGACCACCATTGTTCCTGTTCCCAAGAAAGCTAAGGGTTCTTGAGATAAATGACTACCGCCCTGTAGCACCCTGTAGCACTCACTTCCGTCATCATGAAGTGCTTTGAGAGACTAGTCAAGGACCATATCACCTCCACCCTACCTGACAACCTAGACCCACTCCAATTTGCTTACCGCCCCAATAGATCCACAGACGATGCAATCTCAACCACACTGCACACTGCCCTAACCCATCTGGACAAGAGGAATACCTATGTAAGAATGCTGATTACAGCTCAGCATTTAACACCATAGTACCCTCCAAACTCGTCATCAAGGTCGAGACCCTGGGCCTCGACCCTGCCCTGTACAACTGGGTCCTGGACTTCCTGATGGGCCTCCCCCAGGTGGTGAGGGTAGGTAACAACATCTCCACCCCGCTGATCCTCAACACTGGGGCCCCACAAGGGTGCGTTCTCAGCCCTCTCCTGGTACTCCCTGTTCACCCATGACTGCGTGGCCATGCACGCCTCCAACTCAATCATCAAGTTTGTAGACGACACTACAGTGGTAGGCTTGATTATCAACAACGACGAGACGGCCTACAGGGAGGAGGTCAGGGCCCTGGTGTCAGGAAAATAACCTCACACTCAATGTCTACATAATAAAGGAGATGATCGTGGACTTCAGGAAACAGCAGAGGGAACACCCCCCTATCTACATTGACGGGACGGTAGTGGAGAGGGTGGAAAGTTTTAAGTTCCTTGGCGTACACATCACGGACATACTGAATTGGTCCACCCACACAGACAGCGTTGTGAAAAAGGCGCAGCAGCGCCTCTTCAACCTCAGGAGGCTGAAGAAGTTTGGCTTGTCACCAAAAACACTTTTACAGATGCACAATCGAGAGCATCCTGTCGGGCTGTATCACCGCCTGGTACGGCAACTGTTCCGCCCATATCCGTAAGGCTCTCCAGAGGGTAGTGAGGTCTGCACAACGCATCACCGGGGACAAACTACCTGACCTCCAGGACACCTACACCACCCGATGTCACAGGAAGGCCAAAAAGATCATCAAGGACAACAACCACCCGAGCCACTGCCTGTTCATCCCGCTATCATCCAGAAGGCGAGGTCAGTACAGATGCATCAAAGCAGGGACCAAGAGACTGAAAAACAGCTTCTATCTCAAGGCCATCAGACTGTTAAACAGCCACCACTAACATTGAGTGGCTGCTGCCAACACACTGCCTCAACTCCAGCCACTTTAATAATGGGAATTGTGTGTATAAAGTAGTTGTTGTGAAATTGTTAGGTTGTATTACTTGTTAGATACTACTGCATGGTCGGAACTACAAGCATTTCACTACACTTGCATTAACATCTGCTAACCATGTGTATGTGACAATTTTTGATTGGATTTGAAATGTACATTCATCTCTAGGAGACAGAACGCGTCTCCTTCCTGAGCGGTATGCCGGCTGTGTGGTCCCAAGGTGTTTATACTTGCATACTATTGTTTGTAAAGATGAACGTGGTAGATTCAGGCGTTTGGAAATTGCTCCCAAGGATGAACCAGACTTGTGGAGGTCTACAATTTTTTTCTCTGAGGTCGTGGCTGATTTCTTTTGATTTTCCCATGATGTCAAGCAAAACGGCATTGAGATTGAAGGTAGGCCTTGAAATACATCCACAGGTACACCTCCAATTGACTCAAATGATGTCAATTAGCCTATCAGAAGCTTCTAAAGTCATGACATCATATTCTGGAATGTTCCAAGCTGTTTAAGTACACAGTCAACTTAGTGTATGTAAACTTCTGACCCACTGGAATTGTGATACAGTGAATTATAGGTTAAATAATCTATCTGTAAACAATTGTTGGAAAAATTACTTGTGTCCTAACCGACTTGTCAAAACTATAGTTTGATAACAATACATTTGTGGAGTGGTTGAAAGAATAGTTTTAATGACTCTAACCTAAGTCTGTGTAAACTTTTGACTTCATCTGTATGTAAATAAGGTATTTGTTTTTTATAAATTAGCAAAAATTTCTAAAAACATGTCCTCACTTTGTCATTATGGTGTATTGTGTGTAGATTGCTGAGGATTTTAAAAAAATGATTTAATCCATTTTAGAATAAGGCTGTAAAGTAAGACATTTTGAAAAAAGGTCAAGGGGTCTGAGTACTGCCCGAAGGCACTGTACACTGAAGTTGCTTAACAAGATGGCGTTGGATGTTCCCATGTGGCCTAGTTACTGTTTTGACTTAAATCGTCTTGAAAATTATTGTCTAACAAAGATCAACAAACATTTCTGGCATATTTGCATAAATGCCAGATGGGCGGGTCCATTTTTACCCAGTGGGCGGGTCCATTTTTACCCAGTGGGCTGGTCCATTTTTACCCAGTGGACTGGTCCATTTCTACTCAGTGGACTGGTCCATTTCTACCCAGTGGACTGGTCCATTTTTACCCAGTGGGCGGGTCCATATTTACCCAGTGGGCGGGTCCATATTTACCCAGCGGGCTGGTCCATTTTTACCCAGTGGGTGGGTCCATTTTTACCCAGTGGGCGGGTCCATTTTTACCCAGTGGGCGGGTCCATTTTTACCCAGTGGGCGGGTCCATTTTTACCCAGTGGGCGGGTCCATTTTTACCCAGTGGGCGGGTCCATTTTTTTGTTGTTGTTGTGTTATTTTGTGCAGAATGTGCTGGTGTTAGAAATGCAAATATTGTACAATCCAATACAAAGCTCTTAGAAAGACTTACAGCTGTACTCACTGCCAAAAGTGATTCTAACATGGGGTGTGAATACTTATGTAAACAAGATATTTGTAGATTTGTTTTTCATTTTCAATACATTTTCAATTTTTTAACATGTTTTCACTTTGTCATTATGGGGTATTGGGGTAGATACGTAAAAACCTCATGGAATCAGGGGAAGAACCAACGACCACCCCCTCCTCCACCTCTTAAACCCCTCCTCCACCTCTCACACCCCCTCCTCCACCTCTTAAGCCCCCTCCTCCACCTCTTAAACCCCCTCCTCCACCTCTCACACCCCCTCCTCCACCTCTTAAACCCCTCCTCCACCTCTTAAACCCCTCCTCCACCTCTTAAACCCCCTCCTCCACCTCTTAAACCCCCTCCTCCACCTCTTAAACCCCCTCCTCCACCTCTTAAACCCCCTCCTCCACCTCTCACACCCCCTCCTCCACCTCTTAAACCCCTCCTCCACCTCTTAAACCCCTCCTCCACCTCTCACACCCCCTCCTCCACCTCTTAAACCCCCTCCTCCACCTCTTAAACCCCCTCCTCCACCTCTTAAACCCCCTCCTCCACCTCTTAAACCCCCTCCTCCACCTCTTAAACCCCCTCCTCCACCTCTCACACCCCCTCCTCCACCTCTTAAACCCCCTCCTCCACCTCTCACACCCCCTCCTCCACCTCTTAAACCCCCTCCTCCACCTCTCACACCCCTCCTCCGCCTCTCACACCCTCCTCCACCTCTCAACCCCCTCTCCCAACACCCCCTCCCCCACACCCCCTCCTCCCACACCCCTCCCTCCACACCCCCTCCTCCACCTCTCACACCCCCTCCTCCCACCCCCTCCTCCACCTCTGACACCCCCTCCCCCACACCCCCTCTCCCAACACCCCCTCCCCCCACACCCCTCTTCCCACACCCCAGCCTGCTAAGGAAGAGAGGGAGGAAGGGGGGGGTAGCTTTTTTTTAATGCATATTAAATCTATTCTTTATCCACTTTGTTATGACACCTTCAGAGACACTCATGTGTTTAACAAGAAATACGTCTTGACAGGTCTTTTAAACAGGCTCCTGTATTAAACATCCCTGTCAAGCACCTTTCCCTCTCTAGTCCTGCGTTGTCATACTGCTTGTGGCAGCTGACTACCAATCACCTCGTATGTATTCCAGGTATCTACTACTGCTGTAATTTAACGTCTGACATCTCTGGGCAACAATTCAACTGTAATTTATATATTTTTTTCATCCGGGCTTCAGTTCGCATCACATCCAATGATCTTCCGGGGTTCATCTCTTCCCGCTCCTAAATGCCCCTCTATTCTCTATAAGGCAGTAGTCATTTTGAAGCAGGGTCTGGTCGGATGTATTGAACTATATATAGGAAATAGGGTGCCATTTGGGACCCGGAAATAGCAGGCAAGCTTAGCTAATCTCAGCTCTTCAGAGAAAACTATAAAAGTAAATATTCCCGAATCACAGTGGAGGTTTTTAATAGATATACAAGCCAAAAGGGATTTGGTAGAGATGGATAGGGAGGGGTGGAGAGATGGATAGGGAGGGGGTGGAGAGAGGGAGGGGGCGAGATGGATAGAGAGGGGGTGAAGAGATGGATAGGGAGGGGTGGAGAGAGGGAGGGGGCGAGATGGATAGAGGGGGTGAAGAGATGGATAGGGAGGGGGTGGAGAGAGGGAGGGGGCGAGATGGATAGAGAGGGGTGAAGAGATGGATAGGGAGGGGTGGAGAGATGGATAGAGAGGGGTGGAGAGAGGGAGGGGGGAGATGGATAGAGGGGGTGGAGAGATGGATAGAGAGGGGGTGGAGAGAGGGGGTGGAGAGAGGGAGGGGGGGATAGAGAGGGGGTGAAGAGATGGATAGAGAGGGGTGGAGAGATGGATAGAGAGGGGGTGGAGAGAGGGAGGGGGGTGGATAGAGAGGGGGTGGAGAGAGGGAGGGGGGAGATGGATAGAGAGGGGGTGGAGAGATGGATAGAGAGGGGGTGGAGAGAGGGGTGGAGAGAGGGAGGGGGGAGATGGATAGAGAGGGGGTGGAGAGATGGATAGAGAGGGGGTGGAGAGATGGATAGAGAGGGGGTGGAGAGAGGGATAGACCAGAGACCAGTTCAATATGGAACTAGAGGTTGAGACTTTAATTCCCATACTGAGCTGACTGGTCACGCCATCTCCATATAAGCTGCAAACACACAAAAGTTCTCTCCCATTTCTCTCTGCAGATTGATTCTGTCACTTTGAAGGCGGTTTGGAGGAATTAAATAATATTATTCAAACAAGGAGATTCACCTTTCATAGACCTACTTCTCAGCTGCTCTGTTTTCTACCACAGCTGCTCTGTTTTCTACCACAGCTGCTCTGTTTTCTACCACAGCTGCCGTGTCTGTTATCTACCACAGCTGCTCTGTTTTCTACCACAGCTGCTCTGTTATCTACCACAGCTGCCGTGTCTGTTATCTACCACAGCTGCTCTGTTTTCTACCACAGCTGCTCTGTTATCTATCACAGCTGCTCTGTTATCTACCACAGCTGCTCTGTTATCTACCACAGCTGCCGTGTCTGTTATCTACCACAGCTGCTCTGTTATCTATCACAGCTGCTCTGTTATCTACCACAGCTGCTCTGTTTTCTACCACAGCTGCCGTGTCTGTTATCTACCACAGCTGCCGTGTCTGTTATCTACCACAGCTTCTCTGTTTTCTACCACAGCTGCTCTGTTTTCTACCACAGCTGCTCTGTTTTCTACCACAGCTGCCGTGTCTGTTATCTACCACAGCTGCCGTGTCTGTTATCTACCACAGCTTCTCTGTTTTCTACCACAGCTGCTCTGTTTTCTACCACAGCTGCTCTGTTTTCTACCACAGCTGCTCTGTTATCTACCACAGCTGCTCTGTTATCTACCACAGCTGCTCTGTTATCTACCACAGCTGCTCTGTTATCTACCACAGCTGCTCTGTTTTCTACCACAGCTGCCGTGTCTGTTATCTACCACAGCTGCTCTGTTATCTACCACAGCTGCTCTGTTATCTACCACAGCTGCTCTGTTATCTACCACAGCTGCTCTGTTATCTACCACAGCTGCTCTGTTATCTACCACAGCTGCTCTGTTATCTACCACAGCTGCTCTGTTTTCTACCACAGCTGCTCTGTTTTCTACCACAGCTGCTCTGTTATCTACCACAGCTGCTCTGTTATCTACCACAGCTGCTCTGTTATCTACCACAGCTGCTCTGTTATCTACCACAGCTGCTCTGTTTTCTACCACAGCTGCTCTGTTATCTACCACAGCTGCCGTGTCTGTTATCTACCACAGCTGCGCTGTTTTCTACCACAGCTGCTCTGTTATCTACCACAGCTGCCGTGTCTGTTATCTACCACAGCTGCTCTGTTTTCTACCACAGCTGCTCTGTTATCTACCACAGCTGCCGTGTCTGTTATCTACCACAGCTGCCGTGTCTGTTATCTACCACAGCTGCGCTGTTTTCTACCACAGCTGCCGTGTCTGTTATCTACCACAGCTGCTCTGTTATCTACCACAGCTGCTCTGTTTTCTACCACAGCTGCGTGTCTGTTATCTACCACAGCTGCGCTGTTTTCTACCACAGCTGCTCTGTTATCTACCACAGCTGCCGTGTCTGTTATCTACCACAGCTGCTCTGTTATCTACCACAGCTGCCGTGTCTGTTTTCCACTCCAGTTACTCTGCTTGCGTGATACTGCCAGATGAGTGTGACATTTGAAATCAACCAATAGAATATTTTTGTAATCACAATTATATGTCATGGAGGTGAGTCAGTAGTCTGTTAATGCTGGGTAAATAGTGTGTGTGTCTGAATAACATTGACTAAATATTTAATCCAGCTCAGCGTGAGAAACGTTGCAGTGATTCATACAATCTGGTAATAAAATGAAACTTTTCAATTTCAAAGATAATGCTGCTACCAAAAACAGGTTGGAGATAATTCTGCAACCCAAACAGATCAGAGATAACGCCGCTACCCAAACAGATCAGAGATAATGCAGCAACCAAAAACAGATCAAAGATCACGCTGAACCAAAAACAGATCAGAGATAACGTCGCTACCCAAACAGATCGGAGATAATGTCCCTACCCAAACAGATCAGAGATAATGCAGCAACCAAAAACACATCAAAGATCA